>NW_008795918.1:380329-385553 GCF_000699145.1 Aptenodytes forsteri
GGTTGGACTCGATGATCTTAGAGGTCTTTTCCAACCTCAATGATTCTATGATTCTATCTGAGCAGGTACGTTTATCTTAGATGCTCTTCCACAGGGCCCTTTGGGAAGAGGCAAGCTAGTGTTTCGACTTTAGATATGTCCCGCCTATAACAACAGGATCCCCTAGGAAAGGGCTGCTGGCAGCTTTCTTCCTCCCTTCAGATAGCAACAGAAACGGTGAAATACCACTATGGGCCAAGCTGATGTCTAGCTTAAACACATTCGCAATACTTCTCTGCTTCAGCAAGCTTCTTAATTAACAGGCTGTAGCATCATTTGGCCTTTGAGGAAATGGGCAGGAAAGTACTAGTATGTGGAGGAAAGGCTGAGAAAACAGATGAATCCCCAGCATAGGTCACACTATGGAGAACATTTGGAAATTGCTGACATAAAGGAGACAATAATCTGTGTTATTAATTGTGCTGAAATAAAAAAGGGGATACAATTAATTACATGTAAACCTGCAAGTGATAAAGTTCCTAAAGGAACTCCTACCTCAGGCAATTTCTTCTCCCTGAAGATCTCGGAGCTCAATTCTATTTTATAACTTAGGTCTTGCTTGCTTTTATCCAGGTCTCAACGATTTGGCATGAAAACACAATCAAATGATGCTGACGTTTGCTATTGATTCACTCACTATAAATTGGGTCCTTCTAGGGTGGCTGCATTAAGAAAAAGCAAGTGCTATGAGTATGAGATACAAGCATATTTGCTGTACAGGAATAATTCAAAATGTCCCTGTGGTTAAAGACAGGATATTGCCTCCTACCACTCTCCCCTGTAAACTTCATGGCAGATCTTGGGGTGAGCTAGGATTATTTTTGCAGATACTGTTCCTGGCTTACTGTTTCTCAGTCTGAGTGTGTCAGAAGACAGATGGAATGAACATGTCTGACTGAGGTGGCTTCATTGTTAGCTGAAGTGAGTAACAACAAAATAAAGGCCTTGGGATTTTGTCTCTTTCATCTTATAGGGACCTGGCAGCTAAACAACTGCTGCTTAGCATGGGAAAATGCTTCCTTGAGTTTTTACATGCTGCCATGAAGTAAGAGTTCATGGTGGTTCAGGAATATCTATTTATAAGAATTTGTGCTCTAGACCTGTTCTATGTTGCATCAGACCAAACCAGTATTTGTCGGCTGTCACTGTTTCCAACCAATTTTGATTCAGATGCACCCACTCTGAAGGGGATTTAAAGCCTCTTCAGAAGCTGATGGATATCTTCCCATACTCAACAGTTACGTTCCTTGGGTTGTTTCTTGTATCTCTTGGCACTCGTATATTGCAAAAGCTACTAAGCTTCTATCTCACACTATATTCTGTTTATGTGATAATAAAGGTGTATCCACTTTCTAGTGACCTCATCATATTTGTTTTCTGGGGTCCTCCTCCCTCAATTAGTTTCTTTACTTTTCACCCTCTTCACCCTTCCTTTCCTAGAGACAAACTGCTTCTTGGCTTCCAGCTGCATACCATTATTTGTTGCTGTAATTCTTGAGTGTTTGCAGTATGTGTAATTAAGGCCTCCTGGGACCAAAACTAGCAGAAAGAACCGGGAAAGTTCATTACTATCACTACCACAGTGTAAGGTCTTTCAAGAAGGTGTCTGAGGTGCTACCAACAGAAAACAAGATTTCTAGCCATTTTAATGAGTCAGACAGTCCCTTTATCTTGGTGATTATAATTCATTCTGAAAAATACAAGACTAGAAAAATCTATGTGGAAAATTAAGCATTCTGCTGAGCAGCTTTTCTTAAGCACTACACTTTTCATTGGCCTTTTCAATCACATCAGCCTAAACCTTCTTTGATTATACATGAAACAAAGCTTCAGAATATGTAATTTACCTGACTTTTCTCCCAAGGCTTCCAAAAATACTTTGCTTTCACCCAAACCAAATTTATTTTCTTAGTAATCACAGAAAAATTCCTGTAAAAACTAGGAGTGTTTTCCCTCTTGGAAAGCTGGTATAGTTCCAGTGATTCAACTAAAATCCTTAAAAGTATGCAAATTTTCTTGAACCATAACTGGTTTTGAGCCCACATGCACATACTCATTCACTATTTTTTATGCACCTCCTGCAGAACAGTGATAGTAAGTGGCTGAATCTATAATTTTTCTTTCTGAAGTTGTACTGAATCATTTCCATTTCTCAGATCTTTAAAATACTTCTGTGCATTATCAGAAAAAAATGTTTTCCTTGTTGCTGTCATCAACAAGAGATACAGCACACTTCCAAGGAAGTAACTTGACCACGGAATCAACTAAACAGAGAGAAATGGACAATCATTTGCACTGCTGAGGAATCACACTTGGTAGATTTGCCATTAGTTCACGTTGTCGCTTAACAAATAGTTAACAATCCAAAGAAGTACAAGATCTGATAATAACATGCAAATCATTAACATGCCGTATCTTAACCCATTATCTCAACCTTCAGAACTGCTGTCACTAAAACAATATGCATTTGATGACACTGTCATCACAGACTATACCAATGTATCTCACCAGGTTGCACTGCTGTAAGAAACACATAACAAACAAGAAGCAACGAAAGGAAAGCAGTGAGCATCTACTATTTTTCTTCTAAGAATGATCTAAACTCTTTCTAAGGCCTTCACTCACCCATCATTATAAGAAATTAAGCTGGATTGCAGTATGAATGGATCAAAGCAGTATGCAATGTTTCTTTTGTGTGATATTGTCCTTTCTCTTCAAATCCCAGCCTGTTTCCCTGCTGATGCCTAATAGATGCTTTGTAATCAACTTCAGCAACTACAACCTGCTACCTACAGCCAATCATCTATCTGTTTACAAACTTCGGTGCAGCTTATGTGTTTACTTACATGCATATATATGCCTGTATGTGTGTGTACAGGCTTGATAAGTATTTTCAATACTCTGGAAGTTTTAGATAGGTTCCATCAAATACAAAGCACTAGTAACCAAGGAAAAAATTACTTTTCTCACATTTTAGATGCTGCAGGTAAAATTACATTCTTATGAACCATTCTATACTAAACATTACATTCTTTTTAACCATTCTATACTAATATATAAGTTAATCAATAATGGAAAGGCTCTTCTAAAGCAATCAAATTCCTTTAAATGTTCAGAGCACCTTTTCCTTTAAATATGAATTCAGTAGTTTGGAAAAATATGAATATGTAAATATCAAGTATTGATAAGTCTGACAGTTAAGAAGTTATTCCTTCCTTTAGTCTAAGAAACAATGATGTGATACAAAATACATCACTGAAACCAGTTGACTCAAGCCAACTGTCATATAAAAAATAAATGTACCTGAAACACAAGCCATTACTGATTACCTAGCAGTAAGAAGAGAGGACAGGGCAGGACAGTTGTGAAAGCCAGTGTAACATTAAAGAAGACATGCTGACTTTTATCAGCTGGGCCAACACCTACTGCACAGGAGCTGGAAACCACCAATAGAAAAGGAACATCATTCTCTAACACTATTTATGGTTCCTGGTGAAGTCAGCAAATGCAGAAATCTGTTATGCTGGGTTCTTACAATGCAACATCTGAGACACTTTAAAGAGTCTGATGTGGCATCCGTTACCTTCAATAGTTCTGTGAAGCTGTAAGGTGAATGGTAGTTTCCATCATTTACAAGCTGGTGAAGTTACTTGGTTGATGAGCTCAGAAAAGCATCTGCAAACATGTTCAGCTGTAGAGAAGAACTCCTGCTGCAAAGCAGACTGTTGAGCTGAAAAGTAGAACAGATTTTAAGCCTTTCAGAGCATTTGGATGCTGCCAGAGCCCTGAAAAACTGTTTATAAATCTCTAATTTAAGAGAACTCTGTAGAAACAGCAGCTTTTCCCATCACTCTCCTCATTACATCCTCATTATCAAAAGTGAGGCATCCTGAGGGTTGAACAAAGCTCTGCTGTGTAAGACCACTGATTACAAAGGGATTTTGTACCGCTGGAAGTCTGCCTGGGACTAGAGTCATAGTTACAGTATCACAGAAGTGGCAACAGAAAAGACCTCCAGTGCCCTCACCAGTATAAGTTTGCTCCTTAATTGACTGCTGAGACTGATTTCCTCTTACGTGCTTTGACTCATCCTGTTTCAAATTAGTCCAACATTAGGGGCTATATTCCACCTTACAGGAATACGTTCTACCTTACAGTATAGAGCTGGAGTACTTCTACAATAGCAAAGGCAAGATTCTGAGTTTCCTCTGAGGGTTAAATGATTATGAACAATATTATAGAGTAAACTGGATGAAAGTGAGAAGACAGTGTCAAGATAACTGGGAGAACTTATACCTGGTTGGGCTTGGAGAGACAATGCATCCTTCAGTTTCATCACCAGCTGCTGCAGTTCCACTTCCTCACTGACTTCCTTCTCATCAGGTGGTATCTGCACTGCAGCGGGGGTCAGAACTGTATTCCTCATGGTGCCACTGAGGGAGTTTTCTGTCAATTCAGACAGGTATGTTTGATTCTCTTTTGCTTTTTTATACTGTCCCATAAAAGGTCTGTCGCTCTGCAGGGACACTGACTCCAGTGGGTCTTCTGAGAACATAAAGTCCACTGCAGCGGGAACCTCAGGTGTCTGTAAAAGCTGCATTCTATTTGCAGAGTTGGGGGGATTCAAAGATCTCCAGTCTGCACGTGTTCTGGAAGTAGGCCTTATCTGGGCAGGATTTAATCCACCCTGCCTTCTCTTTTCCAGCAGGACATGTGGATTTCTTGGCATCATATTCTGACACTGTGCAAAAGGATGCTCTGATAACATTGTCTACAATAGACAAAACACAGAAACTACATTGTGAAAAATATTGATATTTTGGTTTTCTGGTAGTACTAAAATAAGTAGAAAAATAATTTTGGGTCAGAATATTTTTTTTTTTTTAATTTCTGGTGAACTAAACCAATTCTTTTCACAAATAAAATAGTTTCCTGCAATAAAATAAAACTTTGTGTTTGAGTTTGGACAAATCTATGTGGCCATTTTTTCCACAATTCCAATCTGAAGAAATTATATACTTTAATGCCATTGAAAAGTGGGAATAATAATGTTCCAAGAGTAAATCTGCAGAAAAATTGTTCTAAAAGAATTAAACTAAGGGAAAAATATATGTGTATATTTGTCGTGGTTTAATTTCAGTCGGCAACTAAGCACCACACCACTGCTCGCTCACTCCCCCCCCCC
>NW_008795918.1:390950-393682 GCF_000699145.1 Aptenodytes forsteri
CTTTGTTCTCATCCTAAATCCAAAACACAGCCCTGTACCAGCTACTAGAAAAGAAATTAACTCTATCCCTGCTGAAACCAGGACAATATTAAACACATATCAAACACCTCACACCTGTTAACATTTGAAATTCCCAAACTAGGTCGGTTGTCAGTACCAAAATTGTACTTGGAATTTTCTAGACAGAACTATGATGGCAAATACCATCCAGTGCATGAATGCCGAGTCTGATGTAACTGGGATGCACTGAGCTGACTGTGCATGCGCTGGACACTTAACTGTGTGTGCAGCCAGTCCTGCATGTTGTAGACAGGCCAGTGTCACAGCACACACACAGGATGGTATGCCATGCCAGGTCATACTGGACTTCATGTGCAAGTGATATAAAGCTGACCAAGTGTGCACTGCAGATGTGTCTGGCTTTTCTTTATGTTTGACCACCCCTGAAAAACACTTTAAAAACAGCATTGCAGAAAAATGCTACAAAAATGCTGTAGGTGGTAAATATGCATGCATTCCCTGTGAAATAAGGGCCTTTTTAGAACCTCAGAGATATTTTAAATGAACAAGAGTCAATACAATTGAAAAGAAAGAAAATATTTTCTGTAAGAGGTCTGTATTACATCCCAGTACAAGACAGCAATTAGGAATGACAAAAGAGTATTTTATTTATTCAATGCCAACACAGGATTCTTCTCTAAAGAAAAGACTGCAATGAGGTATCTGACACTTCTGTTGGAAACCATTTTCTTGCTCTTATTGGAATACAGTCTCATTATTTTCATTGCAGTAGTATCTAAACATCCCAGACATCAATATCTGTGCTAGATGCTAAATATATACAGAATGACAAGAAAATCCCTGCTGCAAAGAGCCTATCTGCTTTCTCTGAAGACAAGAACGTAAGATGACTGAACAGACAAGCAGAAGGTGCACAAAATAGTGTAAAGAGTGCTGGTCTGCAGGAAAAGGAGTAGTTAGTGTTCAGTAATTGCCCATAGCTGTGAAGATTCTTGATATATTTATCACCATACCTTTACTTCTTGCTTCATTTGCTGCAGCTTCATGTGCAGGTTTTCATGGCTTGCTCTCAGGCTTTGGAGCTTTGCCTCTATTTTGCAGCTTTTGTCTTCCTGGCGGTTGTGAAGAAATTGCATTTTGTCCTTCCACTTGTTGAACTGCTTCTTCGTGTACCTGCCAGGGACACAGGAGGGTGGGAATTTTGCTAGATCACACACACACAAATATATGCAGTCATGGAAAAGAGCAAGCACTGTAGCACAAACTTTCTCCTCTTTGTCAGCTCAGGGAATTTTTGTCAGCTTTGGGGTTAGAGGCCAGTGCTTCAGGGACTGGGTTGTATCCATGGAATTAGTAAGAACAGGAGTGTTCTAGATGAGGAAAGATGCGAGCTGAGTTGAACTGTGGCCAGGACTGAGCCTTGCACCTTGGGGTTTTACCTTTCCCACAAGGGTGGCTGCAATAGAAGAGACATTATAGCAGTCCCTCTCTCTAGAAGCAAGCTACTTATGGCAACTCCCTGACCTGCAAAAGATTCCCATCATTTCCCCCTGGGCAACAAAGGAGTAAAAGCAGCCTCCACCCCTTTGACTGAATTCCTTCTTGCTCCTGGTATTCTATGCAGCTTGTTTGACGATACCAATAGTTTCTGCACAGGCCGCTTGTACTTGAAAAGATACTGTGATTTTTGCAATGAGAAGTGCCACCCTCCCGCGCACACAAGAGAAGATTTAGAAATTACCTACCCAGAGCACAGTATGACAAAAACACCACTCATACCTCTGTTCTAGAGCTGGGATTTCTCTAAGAAGTCAGGGTAGAAATACAGTTTTGTCTTTCCCACCGCTGAGGTGGAGACAGACAGAAAAGCTTGTTAACACTACAGTAATAAACCAACTGCTTCATATCACACAGCTGAAATAGTTATCTCCCTTGCTTAGTTACATCCAGAAGTTCATCTGATTCACTTTCTTTTGGGTATGCATTGGCTCACAGAGAAGAGCCCCATCAGTTTCACTGGAATTATGCAAGATTTGTCTGAATGGGACAGCGAGTCAGACCATTTAAAATTAAAATTACAGTGGTCCCTTATAACAGCATTTAATGGGTCTTTACTGTAAAATGCTGACTACCTTAACTAACTCAGAGCCCGGTTCTGTGAACAGGCACATAAATGCTGGAAGTTGGTCCACAAATAAGAACAAAGAGCTTCCCATGAGTAACGTGATTCATTCACCCAGTTATATGATAAGCTCTGGCTCAGATGGTCGTGCAGTATTTCAGGAGTAGGCTTCCCAGATATCCTCTCAACTATTGCTAATCTAAACGAACGCTGAAGATCTTTGCTGCATCTCTTTATTTTCCCATGTGAGGACACAGATTTACAATGAAACCGCAATTGCTTTGCTCTAGTCTTGGAGTGCCCTTGTGTGAATTTGGAGCAGCAATTGTACATTGACTTGTTAGAATGAAACAAAACAAGAACAGAGGGAACTGAACATACTGAAGGAAATAAAGAGAGTAGATTCAGGAACAAATTCTACACTTCGCTGTAATTCCATTGGTTTCAATGGTCACAGACATGATTATATCTACAGCACATTCACATATAACTACAAAAATGAAGGAGGGGAAAGCAGAAATGAAAGAAAAAGGTAAGCACGGTTGCCCATACACCAACACCCCCCCCCCCCCCAAACCACCCCCCCCAA
>NW_008795918.1:393781-399073 GCF_000699145.1 Aptenodytes forsteri
AAAAAGTAAGCACGGTTGCCCACTCCCCAACCCCCCCCCCCCCAACCAAACAAACCACACCCAAGAATTGTAGCTTAGGAATTAATATTTTATTGTGTCAAACGCTTGAATATCAGATGGGACTTCTGTGATAATCTAAGTCATGGAATTTTACCAATAGTTACTATATTAAGCTGTAGTCTCTATTTGACTTACAGTGTATTTTTTAGAAAGATATCCTACCTTGATTTAAGAACTTCATGTGAATTATGAAATTTGTTTTGATTAAGCCTTATTCAGAGAAAAAATTGAAAAAGTATGCTATTCTGATATTTTTATGTGAATGAACATTTTTTCCTTTAAAAATGACTTTTAGAAATGTAAACTAACAATTGCAGAAATGCTGATGAAAGCGAAACAAAATGTTTTGTTTTGCCAGAAATTGTTTCTCCAGTGATCTCCATTTACAATTTTTGTTGCTGATTTTTTATCATTCATCCCCATTTGATAGGATTTTGTTTTTTAAATCTCAAAATCTTTAAAATATGGAAAGATCATTTGTCTTCCAGCTCTTCGCTGGAGCAGCATCACCCACCAGTCTTCAGTCGTTGTACTACTCCATTTACCCACCTGCTCTCATTGTGAATGCTTTTGATGGATTCATGCATTTTTAACACATCTGCTTCAAAAGAGGCTACTGCCTTTAATAAAAAAGAGAAAAGTATCTGTTCATAACTTCATCAGCAATAACATTTCATTTTCTATGCAAAATTTCTATAAGAGGGCATGGCAAATTTGGGATTTGGTCTGTTTTACAGATTTACTAGTTAACTTTTTTAATTTAACTGATTGCAATCAGCTGATGCATTGAAGTATTTCTAATGGCTATTAGAAAGGACTGGAAAATTTACTCTATAGAACAAATTCTTTGTCCTATGACAAATTCTAAGTGTATGAGAATTTGTTTTGTTTTAAATTAGAACAAAAACCTCATTCCCTGGAATTTCTGCAAAATGGAGTATTCTGATTTGGGAACAGTCTCTCCCAAGTCACACAACTGCTTTGGGACAAGGAGGTAGAGGGAGACAGGCTGGATGTAGAAGAGAGAAGAAAAATTCCTGGTCTTCGAATGGAAGTAGCAGTCTCTGGGCCATGCAGGGGACAGTAGCCCAGAAGTCAGGGAGACAAACACTTTCCAGGTAAGCTGCTTTAGAGGCATGGTATCAGCTGGGCTGGAATCAGGGCTACCAGGAAATTACGAGACTAAGAGCTGGGTCCCCAGGACCTCCAAGCTCATGGATTCTATTAAAAGCTACCACTGGACTTACGGTCTGCACCTTTTTAAGCAACATTGAAATAATCTGCGCTATAAGATGTTGGAAATCAGTATAAAACTGCTCAGAAAGAATTCTCAGCCCAGAGAGAAAATTAACATGTGACAGAATCCCACTACAGGGACGCAAGTCCCATCTCGCTGTCTTCTAAAACGACAAATGCCAGCCATCAAAATTATATGCTTAAGCAATGTCTGCCCACAACTTCTCCTGCAGATATGTGCTGGCTGGCACCATACCTCGAGCTGGGCAGTCCTAAAAGACAGGTCTTCCAAAATGCAACACAGGAGTAGCAGCCAAAGGAGTGACCTGAGACGCACAGGCTAGTTCTCAGTTACTGCACCCTTGGCTTCTGGGAAGAGCAAGATGAGTGGATGACACAAACTGGTTTGAACACAACCCAGTGTTCCCTATATTCCGAGTATGTGCAGAGCTACCAACCTCTCAAATAAATATAGAAACAAAAAACTGCTATGTACTTATTTTTATTTACACTGTCCTACCCACTCCTCTAGCATTGTTTCTATGCAGGGAACCTGGAAATGGATTAGTGGAGAGCTTTTATGCATGAGCTATTTTAGTTGGAGTGGACACCACTCTGGGTTTATCCTTAAGACAGGCCCATTCTGTCCTCTTGCTATTGCCATGGTGACAAAAATGGCCTGAGCCTAATAAGAATTAAGGCATCCTTCCTTGACATTTGCTTGCAGTAGGAGGACACGATGGCATTTTTTACTGTCAGAATAGAAAGAGGACTCCACTCCACTCTTAGCTGGTCTTTAATGTGCTACTCTAAGACAACTCAAAAAAAAAAAGTAGAGCAAATATTCTTACAAATCCTTCTGAAGGTCATGGAAGTCAAGGAGTTAGTCAGTAATCTTGGGAGGGTATCAAATTCAAGCTTCACTAAGTTTTCAGATTCCACATTTTTTTCCATAGGTGAGAAAATAACAGAAAGGTGAAGCTGCCCATTACATTTCTTTTTCATTGGTAATTGGAAGGCGATTAGATAGTTAACTTGGTAGGTCTTCTTCACAGCTTTAGCACTATTACAGCTCCATGTTTTGCTTACCTGAGCTTTTGTCTTGCCTTGCTCTGGTGTCTTGCTGTTATTCTCACTTTTCTGCATTACAGTTCTGTTTTCAGATATGAACTTGGGTGACTCCAGGACAGGTTTGTCCACTGGGAAAGACAGGCTTTCAGGGCCAGGTAGTGGTGAGGCACTGAATTCTGCAGGGGAACTGTGTACCAACAGACAAATAATGAGTAGAGAAAGGATCAAGCCTTAAATGGTTTTGGTACCCAGAAAGATCAAAATAAAACTAATATACTGTAAGTAGACAGAGAGCTGTGCTATTGACTAAGCAAGAAGTATGGTTTAGCTATGGCTGCTTGCATATTTTGGCTGAAAGAATGAAATTCCTGAAAACAAATTCCACTCTTTCAACAGAATCTCAACAACAGGTTCTTCTTTCCACCCATTTAGTATCAGTGCAATTTGCTGCTTCTCTGTTTTGCTTCCTTTAGCCAAGAGCTAAATATATTGGGAAATTAAACTACAAAAAGATAGCAACTACAAAAAGATAGCAAAGGGCCAGATATCCTGTTGTTCAGTCCATTCTATGCTAGAAAAAGCCCAGATACCTATCAGCCTCACAGTGACACCTGTAACGGCAACCCCAAATTCTTCTTTCTCTCATTCCTACCCAAGCATTAGGTAAGCAAAATCCCACAGAATTACAGAGAAATCTTGATTGCTCACAAAAGGATTAAAAGACATTCAAAATGAAGAAATATTTTTTGTTGCTGAGTACAAGTGGGGAAATATTAGCAATGGAAAATGTTTTGCATTTCACCACATTCTAAAAAACAAACACTGAAATAATATTCTCTGTGAAAATCACTGTAACTATCATCCATTGGTCATATTGTATATAAAAAATTGGTTTCTAACAGCAATATATTTACCTAGCAGTGTAGCACAATCAAGTTTTATAAAGTGATTTTCTCCTCCTTCGCGCAAGGATGAAATTAATTCTTTTAGAGAGGAGTGACCATTTTTTCACTATTTCAGTCTCACTGAAGCCTCATTTGGAGAACACAGATGAGATGCAAGAGAGTTGCTAGGTCTTTATACAACTAGAAAGAAATCTTACCCTTTGTACGTTTGTAGTGCTTATCTCGTATAATCATTCCCTTCAGTTTCTACAACTAAACATCAACCAAAATCTCGGAGCAAGGAAGGAGAAACTATAGGGAAAAATCACAACATGACCTCCAATGCTCATTATTAACCACTGTGATCAGTGGAAATACAGTAATGAGTTTACACGTTAACTAAAAGCACACAAAACAGAATGATCTGGAAGAACTGGAACGGTGAGATCAGCTACTCACTATTGTGAGTAATCCCACAGGACTGCAATTCAGTGAGACTTGAGTAGAATGACTGTCAGTGAACACACTGTGGGTCATATGCAGAAAGTATTTGCAGTTAATTTCCAACGAATTTGTCACAGAGGAGGTGCTTAAAAACCCATGCAATTGTGACAGATACTAAATATTTGCAATGCTTGACCCTAGACTGAGCATAAGAAATGGCATGGAGAGAAAGAGATGACATAAGGAGGGAGGGAAGGAAGACACAAGCATCTTATATTTTATAAGACAAGTGGTCATTAGGTTGTCAGCATGGTAATCGTGGTTAAGCTACAGAACAATGTGCAGCAACTTCCCATTTACGCTTTCCCTTTTTAATGGAAAAATTATGACATGGTGTCTGTCATAACAAAATCACTCAAAGGACATAATCAAGCAATATCCCACAGCCTGACATATTATTCAGAGATTATAAACTCATCGGAAACGGAAACTCACAAAGTCTTTTTGTGAGTAGGGAAGTGCCTCTCCTCCACTATCTCCAGAGCCCTCCTTCTCTGAGCCTCCTTTCTTCTGCAGCGCTCTTGAAAGAGGTTGTTCCTGATGGTGCGGAGAAAGTGCTTTGCATTCGCCTTTGCTGACATCTATTGGAATGAGGGATAATAAAGAAGGGAGTGAATTTTCAAACAGGTGCTGCCCAGAAGTAGACACAGTCCAAGGCAAAGGCAAGACATAACAAAGCAAAGGTCCACCTGTTCAACAATTGAAGAGGCTCATGGCTGCTGTCTGAGCCCTAGAAGGGGAGCTGAGGTGGATGATGATGCAGGACCATGGGCAAGAGTGGCTCCAATTCTGTCAGGTAAGCAAAACACTCTGCCTGGGCCAAACTCAGGCAGCCTGGAAATGCCTAACACAGGATTTTGGCACTTACAATGATTAAGCTTACAGTCACAACGCTAATTCTGCCTGACTAGTATCTAAGTTCCCTCTTGATCAATGGGAAGAAGTATTTTTTTACTTGCATGAAGTGTTAATAGATACAGCCTTCTGTGCCTCATGTCCTCCTCTCGTACAATACACTAAAACCCACACTTCCATTTGTCACAGCAGTGTCAAGCTCAGTCACAACAACTAAGCTCAGTCACAACAACTAAGCTCAGTAGCCGTATTATCATAGAATCATAGAATAGTCTGGGTTGGAAGGGACCTCTAAAGGTCATCTAGTCCAACCCCCCTGCAATGAGCAGGGACATCTTCAGCTAGATCAGGTTGCTCAGAGCCCCGTCCAACCTGACCTGGAATGTTTCCAGGGATGGGGCATCCACCACCTCTCTGGGCAACCTGTGCCAGTGTTTCACCACCCTCAGTGTAAAAAATTTCTTCCTTATATCTAGTCTAAATCTACCCCCCTTTAGTTTAAAGCCATTCCCCCTTGTCCTGTCACAACAGGCCCTGCTCAAAAGTTTGCCCCCATCTTTTTTATAAGCCTCCTTTAAGTACTTATAGGCTGAAATAAGGTCTCCCCAAAACCTTCTCTTCTCTAGACTGAACAACCCCAACTCTCTCAGCCTTTCTTCATAGGAGAGGTGTTCCAGCCCCC
>NW_008795918.1:401314-418503 GCF_000699145.1 Aptenodytes forsteri
CTCCTGAGCTTGAAGGAGGTGATCCTTGACTATTAGCCAGCTTTCTTGGGCCCCTCTTCCCTCCAGGG
The DNA here is from genome assembly GCF_000699145.1 of Aptenodytes forsteri. Lineage (NCBI taxonomy): Eukaryota > Metazoa > Chordata > Aves > Sphenisciformes > Spheniscidae > Aptenodytes > Aptenodytes forsteri. Next base: position 401,383 of record NW_008795918.1, read on the forward strand.
CTTTGTCCCATGGCACGCTACCAAGCAGATCCCTGAAGAGGCCAAAGTCTGCTCTCCTGAAGTCCAGGGTAGTGAGCTTGCTGTGCGCCCTCCTCCTCGGTGCCCTAAGGATCTTGAACTCCACCATTTCGTGGTCACTGCAGCCCAGGCTGCCCTTGAGCTTCACATTCCCCACCAGCCCCTCCTTGTTGGTGAGAACAAGGTCCAGCACAGCACCTCTCCTCGTTGGCTCCTCTACCACTTGGAGAAGGAAGTTATAGAAGGACACAAACCAATTCTGCCCCAGGAAGTGACTGCTGCAGAACACGGGGTAAGCCCTGACAGACTGAACAGGAAAACAGAAAGAAGACATACAGCATGCCTCCTAGTCATTTCTCAACATGGTAATAACGTTACCACAAGGTGTCAGCATGGTAAGGAAAACAAGTGCTGATATTTCAAATCCCCACTCAACAGACCACTCCCTGATAAAGACAATGTGAAAACTTACCCAGCCAAGGAGAGCATCTGCTGAGAGTGGAAGGTATGGGAAAAGTGGCTTACTACTGATTCTTTTATGTCCCACACAAAGGGTATAAAAATGGTATCTGTCATAGTGAGTAGCTTATATTTTTAATTTTGGTATAGACTTTGGCCACGAAAGTAATATTTACAGGGTTAGTGTTAGAGTAGGGCTTCATAAAGGAAACCTAAGTTCAGTGATCCAGTTGCAATATTGCAGCAACAATGTGGGAAAGCTCAATGTCAGACAGTATAGGAGAGGAAGGGGACTTCATTTTAAGACAAAACTGATTTCACTCACTCACAAGCACTAACATACATGTGTCCAAGTAGCCTTTCCAGCATTCACACACCAAGGTGTATGTATACACATGGTATGGCCATGATGACTTACAGTGACATGGAGGAAAAGAGATGCCAGTTCTCCTTAAGCCTCCTGGGTTCCTCTTGGTGTGACCATATGCTGGTTTTTGGATGTGCCTTTAGCTCCTTTAGGAGCTGGCAGTGGTTGTGATCTTTTGTCCCCTTATTTGGGTGTCTTATAGGTACAGGTCTTGTTCTTTACCTTCACATCTTCATGCCTTGTGATGGCATCTTCAAATGGCAGTTTGTCCTTTGCTTCACGCTACCTTTTGTTTTCCTGATTTTGTTGTCCTGAGAAGCTGTGTGTGGAAGTGCTGTGATCTTGCTGACCAGCTAATCTAGGTTGCATCATCTCCTGCCTTGTTATATCCCTCCTGCCCTTCCTTCTGGTGCTTCCACATCCACACACTCCCATTCACTCTCCATTCACACTGATTTTAATGTCTCTATTAGAAATCTCTACATGAGGAGATCAGTTGCCATTTGATTCTCCTACTTTCTCACAGGTGGAGGATGGGGAAGAATATTTGGAGGAATGAACACCTATCTGTTATTTTTAATGCAGATATTGAGCATCCAGATATAGTTTCTCACAGTGTTAGAATAGGGTTTGGTTTTCAGAAAGAGAACAATGAAGTGGCTACAGTTTAATGTTCCCCCAGACAAAGGGTGAGTGCAAGAGCAGTCTAACTAACATTCTTTAGTTTTGGCACAGACACTGGCTACCCAGATATCTTTCATGTTAATGCAGGGTTTCAGGAAGGAGACCATGAAGTACAGCTTACTAGGGAAACTTTCATGGGTGCTTTTCAGCTCATTTACTGGAACAGAAGAAGATACTGTTATATAGATCCACAAAAAAACTTGTCCGCTGCTGTGTGCAAGATCTGGAATCTCCTGCTCAAAGGAGAAGCTCATCTTCCAAACAGAAATTGCCAGTGTTGAACTTCACCACTATTGTGATGAAAGCACAAGTTGCCCCCGTAATGGAGCCCAAGCAGGTGAGCTTAGTTGGGCCCATGCTGCCTCTTTGCGCTGCATCCCTAACTGACAGAGACAAATGAGTCCAAAAGGTTTACAATAAAGTGGAAAAGCTCTGGAATAAAGGAAATTTCATGCAGGAGTTTGTGCAATTTTAGGATGAATTAATTTCTGAATGAGTCCGCATTGGGACTGGGAGGAAGGAGCACTGGGACATACTGAGGGCCCTTTCCGCAGGTTTAAGGACAATCTGCAAATGGCAAACTTGCCATAAAACTCCTTGGGAAGAGGACTTGCACTATGACATTTCATGGCTCTATTCAGTTATTTCAGAACACTCCTTCTAAAGTTAGAAGCCCCTTTTTTTCCTTTCCCTGACACTTTGTTCCCAGATTAATAATGCTAATATGTCATGGCCATTACGGCTAATGCACACATAATTTCATACTCAATGTAGTTCAAGAGTCTACTGCCTATTTGCCTACACGAAGAACCTGAACAGGGAAATGAATCAGTACAATGGGACTCTACCTGCAGACAGTGTTCCACAACAGGATGTGAACTCTTATGTGGTTTGCTGAGACGGCCAGTGAAAAAGCAGACTTGGCAAAGGTCAAAATTGAGACACTTCAGACAGCGATACCTGTGAGGGAAAACAGAAGGATTAAGTTACTTCCCCACAAGTAAGGACTTGATATAAGTGAGCTTGATTACGGGAAATCCAGATCCCTCGGTTCTGAAATGCAGAGAAGCACCTTTGTTAGAATAATGACTTTCCTCAGCATTCTCTGAATGCAAGAGTTATTTTGTCCAAATGACAGTGGACTATTCTCCAGAGCCCACTTATGATTTTGGTATTATTTATTTGCTGCATCAAAATTCAGTCCAAGGAAGAAACAGTTGTTCTAGTCTCTTCATTTTTGAGAATGCAGTTACATCTTCATATGCTTGTTATGCACCAGCTTATCTCTATTTGCTGCTCTCATGGAACTGTAAGATCACTACATTATTGATGTAGGATTTGCAACTTTGCAAAAAACTAAAAATGCAAAAAACTAAACCTGCAAGCTTACTATTAGTGAGAAGAGAGTAATAGTAAAATGCTTTTCTGAGCATTCTGATCAGTAGGTAATGGATAGTGTTCTTGTTATACCATTAGGCCATTTTATATGATTACTTACATGAATAAGATGCTAAGATGGATAACTTAACTAGCCAGTTAATACACCTGATTATGGGACAAAGAACTAAGAAATGAGATACATGGGTTTAATTGACTTTACCACTGAACTACCGGTTTACCTTCAGCAAGTCTCCATAATCATGTCTGTGCTAGTGAACTAAAGAGAAACAGGATGCAGGCTTGAGCAATAGCCTGTGATGGTTCTCTGTTTCCCTATCTTACTTGTTAAATTAGATTATGTCTGAAGTTTGTTGCTTAATACAGCAGTTAGAGCCTGTAGAGTATGCAAACAATGGTAAGAACTATTTATGTGGATGCTATAGACTACAGTAATTACTGACGCACCTGAGGCCTGTAATAGGGAAAATTTTGCAGACTCTACATCTAGCTTGGTGAGAAACCATTTCTGTGGCTGATAATCTGTAACATGTAGGGAGCCACAGGAGAACAGCAGGCTCCGATCTCAGCCAAGACAGGAATTTTTCTTCAACAATTGCTGAATTCGGAACCTGGAAAAAATACATGTCTCAAGTTCAGCCATTTACTTGAAAAGAACTGGTGTCTCATTTACAATTCCTAATAAAAGCTCTGATATTGGACTCTGCTAGCATAGATTTTCCATTCATGTAAGATGTTACTGGGTTCCAAAGGTTTTGGAATAAATGCAAGAGTCTTCAGTAGTATCTTACTGAGCATCTTTTCTATAGATATAAATCCTCCTGTACTGTGAGACTGACAAACAGGCCTGCCCCTTAAAAGTAGATACTGGTCGATGTTGTATGGTGATAGGCTTGCAATTTTAATCAACCAGCAACATTCAAAATAATTTCCCAGGACATCAGAATTTCACTCACCCCATGGAAACAGCTGTGAGTCGCAATTTCCACACAGGACAGAGTGCAGCTTTCTCCCACAATGGCTGGGATCTGCATCAAGAAGAAAGGCTCAGAAACACCTCAATAAAAACCAGTTGTTCCCATCATGCTCTGCTGAGATGGGGACAGCATACAGATGGTGAAGCATCTATAGAAATGCCATTTTACATACTGTTCTGAAGAAAACCTGTTCATATTCATACCATCAGTAAGCAATTTCATAGTTCAGTATGTGTCAATGATTTGCTTCCAGCTCACTTACTGAAATGGATCAACATACTACGTTGCCATACTAGAATACTGAAGGACACTGGGTTTGAACCTCAAGGGTCATTTTCAGATCCCATTTTCAGTGCCAGTTCAGCTGGAAATACCTGTATGCTAAGGCATTTTTCTGCAACTGCAAGCTATTCTAGTGAGTACAGACATCTGAGGTTTGGAGTCGCTTTAGCAACAGCTGTATGCAACTGTTCCCAGGACCTGTAAGCTCAGGCAAAATGAATGCACAGAGGCACTGATGTGAGTGGTTACTCTGACTGAGAAAAGCTACAGAATTTGATTATTTTACCTACTTTGCGTGGTAGCTTCCTATGTCCACAGAGTGCCCTACTGACCTCAGTCCCATAATGTAATCAAACATAAAATTTATCAACCATGTTTTTTTTTCTTCTAGATTAGGATACTCCTACAAGATCTGTTGTGTAACAGCACTGCAGTGGCATTACCTGATTTAAGTCTGTTAGTAGGCTTCTCAGGGCACCACGGGTAATCAAGGCTGCCTTCCCATCAGGGACAGCGTAAAACTGGAAGAAAGCTGAAAACAACCAGAGGAAAGAAACTGGAATCCTGACAGAGCCTGAAGTGTCTTCTAGCTACTTATTCTCAAACTATCTATGCAATGATTGCAGCCTACCAAATAAACCCTTCAAGAAAGTTCCCCTTTATTGTCTAATAGGCACTCAGTGACTGCTGTGACAATACTTTCTTCCTACAGGCAGGGGAAAGAGAATGAAAGCAAGGAAATTATGGCAATTCCTTATTCCTGGCAGCTAAGACAGGTAAGGATGAAGGAAACAATGAGCTCATTTTCATGGCTGTAAGAAAAATATTTAAATATGTTTATACAAGATATGCCCTATTTAAATTGTGAATTGTTAATTCCAAATTGTCATTTGGAAGGACATACACAATATGCAATGGGAGAGTATGAGGCCAGTATGCCACTTGTGGTCCATTTGTTCTCCATTTTGAGCATTTAATTCAGGCAGAAATCTTTTGTGCTGCACATTGCACTGGGCTACCTTTATCTGTTATACTTAGTTCTTTAAGCATTTTTGTCTAATGTTAAAAGGGCTCTAAAAGCTTCCTGGATCAAATATGTAAAATTGTTTTCTAATCCAATAAAATTTAAAACTAGGGGTTTTATGTTCTTTTCTGCTAAGCAAATAGAACTTGGCTTCATTTTTAGGCTCTACTTATCTTAAACTTTACTATGACTTGTTCTGAGACTCTTTATGCAAAGATGGCTATGGATATTGATGGAAAAGTATTCTTCTGCATCAGCCTTTCTCTACAATTAAGCAGTCAACAAAATTTACTTTTTGCATAGCAGAACTGTATTCTCTTTTAAAGTAAAAAAAATTACAATGGAGATTTTCCCCTATGTTCAGTATTTTAGGCAAGTATACAAAATCATACATTTCCCACCTCTGTATTTAGCCAGTAGAGTGTCTCCTGAAAGGGCAATTAAAACAGTACAATGGAGATTTTCCCCTATGTTCAGTATTTTAGGCAAGTATACAAAATCATACATTTCCCACCTCTGTATTTAGCCAGTAGAGTGTCTCCTGAAAGGGCAATTAGGGCAGCTGCAGCAGATCTAGTTTTGATATAACCTGTTCCAGATCTAGGAAAATAAAACAAGTTACGCTACATTCACCAAGAATATAAAAACTGAAACCTCTACGGAAAAAAAATGTTGCTATGTTGGAAGACAACTTCAAAACTCATGTCCTTTTATAGGTACGTAACTGATGTCACAGTTTAGTGATATTTTATGTCTAGGACCCTTTGTCACTGAACATAACTACAGAGTTAACTGTTCAAGATACCATGCATTCATAAAACAAAAAGACAGCATCGCCTTCAAAGACCTCACAATCCAAGTAAAATATAATTTTACATTTACAGTACATGTCCTAAACAAATTCTGCTCTTCATTTGTGGAAAGCCTTCCCAAATACGGAAGAGAAAGCAGGATCACAATCCATTTTTTGTAGTATATCATCAGGCAGCTTCACTGTGGCCCCAGATCTGTACTGAGCTCCCCTTGGGCTGATTCCCTTTAATTTTACTGCAACTCAATTTACTCAAAAGGATATATGCAGGAGCAGGGCTTTAGTTTTGACTGTTAGATCATAAAGAATGTAGCTTAATTTAGAACCCAAGTTTGCGACATAGGCACCTTATGAAAAACATTTCTTTATGTGAAGACAAAGCAGACATGAATTGGAAACCATAAATCAGGAAATCCTGGAATTCTATATTTAAGATATCACTTTTGCAAAGCACTGTTGCACTTCAGAATATCATAACATAAAATTGTCTTCAAGAGTCTTTAGATAAACTGCATTTTTACAGAGCATACTGCATAAAGATGCAATGTAGTCTCTAAAGTATGAGCTGCATGGGAAATTGTAGGTCAAAAGTTTCTAGATTTTGATTTTGCATATTTAGCTTTTCCAGAACTTTCACAGAAAAATGTCCAAGATTAAAGCTAAAGCATACAATCCAAAACCCTTATGATGGTTTATGTAAGCTTATTAAGTAAGCTACTACATAAACATGGAAAAGTCCTTATGTGTTCTTGCCATGAAATACTTTCCAGTGTTGATAGTGGAGAACAGCACTCTACAGAGAAAACATGATTAGAAGAAAATTATAAGAAGCTTTTTCTATCCTATATACATGGCAAGAAACTTGTGAAAATTTTTTTTAAAAAGAAATTACAGCAAAAAGAAAATGACACACTGTCCTAAGAAAACAGAAAAAAAGACCAAGATAGTCCTGTTAAGAAGATTCTTCTAAATTATTTCCCCCCAGTGCACACAAATTACAAAATACTCTTGATGTTTCTAGCTTTGTTTCTGTCGTGGTTTAACCAGTGTAATACACCAGTTTATTCTTAGCCTTAATTGATTTTTTTAAGTACAAAAAAATTCATAACATGGGACCTTAAGCAGTAGTGATCATATTATTAATTAATAGTGATTCAAGAATAAGTCCTGCAGACCACTTACATCTCACTCGCTTTCAGTAAAAAACTTTGCTCTGATGTAGAGGGGAATAAATTTCACCTGTGGTGAATAAATTCTACAATGAACTTAGCATTTGTCTTTTAAATCTGATACAATCACAAACCAATCCTGCCTCTAGTGAATTAAGTTATTCACAAACAATACATGAGAAAACTACACTCTGCGAGTTGCTTCCTTATTATTCCCAGAAACTATTTGCTATTCACTGGAGCTAGCTGATCAGCTTAGTTATGAGACAGTAGTTTTGTTTCATAATTGGTTGATGAACTTTTTAAGCTGGAGAAAAATGAATAATGAAAAGTGACTGGCAAATTCTTGACCTGTGCATGGATACTGTCATTCAAAGGCAAATATGGATTCTTTTTCAGGAGTGTATCAAAATATCTTGGCAGTCAAAAGAAGAGCTACTCTCTGTAAAGCTGTTCACAGAAAAAGTTAGCATGGACTGGCAGACATCTAGACTTCCAGATAATTTTGGAAACATTTGACCACTGTTTCTCTGACAAAGCTTTGTGCCTCTTATTCCTATAGCTGAACTACTCCTATTGTGTATACCAAGCAAAATACCATCAAAATGGGAGTGTTTCATACAGAAATGGTATAAGAGTGGTAGAAACAGACTTGGTCTAGCAGTACTTCACGATGGATTTACATCTGTGCTTCCTCTCACCTGTCATACATGGCAGCTAGCAGGCTCAACGTGAATTCAGTGGCTCTTGGATCTACCTGGCCTGGTTTTTCTAATCTCGCCCTTTGGAACAGTTCCATTAGCATCCCAGAGATCTGCTGCACTTTCAGAGAAATCTGCTTTTCCCTCTGGCTCCGTTCACTTGATAGGATGTACTGAATCAGAGAAACATCAATCAAATCCACTGTGGGAAAATTAAGGGAGAAATGAATGAGGATCCCTGCCTTTTCAGGAATGGAAGCTCGACATTTTTTTATTAAAAGTGCCTACCTAAGACAAGTCTGTATGCAACACAAAAAGGAAATAATCTGGGAAAGGTCTTGCTGGGTTTATGGATGTAGCAAAACTTGTGAGGCTACAAAGATAGAATAGCTCAACTAAAATTCCCTGGATGTGATTTTGGGATAGATAGGAAGGGAAGGAAAATAGCATGGTTAACTGCATCCAAATTATAGACCTAACCTTCATTCTATGTATAGATAGTATAAAACTATGCACCATTCAGTACTTCAAACTAAAGCTCACCTGGGACTGCAGAAACAATTTGTGCTTTGATGTAGGCTTTCTCCTCATGCACAAATACAAAGAGAAGGGGGGCACTATGGCCAAGAAAGGGGCAAACAGGCTGTGTTATAAATGTGCCATGGAATAACTAGAATCTGGTGGGAAGAGAGCGCTATGGTTTATTAAAGGTCACATTCAGTACCGCAGAGGCATGATCAATTAAAATTAACATCAGAAGAGAAAGATTGTAGTAGATTGAAAGCTTGTAGGTTGCTGAAGAAGCAGAGAACCTAGACTATGTCATCTATGGCCTTTCCAGTGCCAATGGGAAAATATCAGTGTGAGACACTGGTGAATCTCAATCTGGAAACCCATGTGCAATTCTGGTCACCAGTGTTCAAGGAGGAGTAGAGTAACTGGGATAGATGCTATGAGTGCCTAGAGGAGACATGGAGGACTAGACAACAGAGCTGATGAAAACCAGTACCTGTGTGAGTTGGTACTTCCGTGCTGTGACACATAGCGCCAGGCAGATTTACCATATCAGGGCTGAGGTCAGACTAAATACATTCATAGAAGAGCATGCCCAAATGAAAAAATATGGCCAAGGCCAACAAACTAGTCATCTTTTCTGTGCTACTCTGAAGACCTCACTTGCAATTTTGTGCATTTTCAGCAACAGACTGTTTCAGGTGGAAAATTCAAGATTTCCATGCATTTTAGCTCGATATGGAATTTACATCCAGTAATTTCAAAGCGAGCTAGGTGACCAGGGCTTTGTTCCATAATTCTTTGCTTGCACAGAATCCTCACTCACTTCAAAGACAGGGAGAATGAGTGCTAGCCAGGGGTTTTCTGGTCTATCATATTTTATTTTGTTCTCATTAATACTTATAGTATTAATAATAATGCCTGTCAATGCATTTTCAACGATCCACGATTATTTCAAATAAATCAACTCCTAAGAAACACATGAGAATTTGACATTTAACTAGAATAATAATATACAGATAAAGATTCATAATTGCCAGCGATGTCTACATAGCAGTATTGCAGAATGTAATAATAATTTGATTCTCCCATACCTTTAGAATTTTACTAACGTATTTCTACTGACATTCAAAAGGGGAAAAAAAACCAATTTGTATATGAAGTACTATCTAGCTCTTAAGCATTCATAATGCATTCTGAGATTCTCAGGTGGAAAATGAGAGCAAAGTAGCATAATAACTCATGGTGACAGCAACACAAAATTTTTACAGATTATTCTCCCTGTCAAAGCACAGGATTCTCTTCATCTACTAACACTGGCACAGACGTTGTACTGAGCGTAGTTTTAGGGCTGTTCTGTAGACAGAGCTCTGAACATCATTGAAAGCCTCTGTGAAAGAAAACAAACACACATTACAATAGAGTGGTTCATTTAAAAAAAAAAGGACAGAAAGAAAAACAAATTGTTTAACTAAAAATCAAAATAACCAAATTTGGACTTGATCAAAACCCACAGTACTTTGAAGGAAAATTTTGAAAAAATGAAAAAAATTAAAACTTTTTCTTTTTTTCCAATAGCTTTGTGGGAAAAATGGTCTTCTTATGACCAGTGACATGACAAGTTGTAAAAATAGCATTTAACATAGAGAGCACACCTGCCTCTTTGGCAATAAGTCTATTCATGGACCAGAAAAAAGGATATGCACTGTGTATACTTTTAGCCAAGATCATAAAGAAATAGTATTTCTTCAGGCAAAACAGTTTCTTGATCAGAGATGCTCTTCTACAAGGAACAGTTTGTCAGTCTGCACAGCAGGATTATTGTTTTGGATGCATATTGTTTCAAGCATTAAACAAATTTTCTGTCAAGATCAACATCTGGGACTCCCTCAGAAGAAGATAAGCAATTTACCAAAGCAACTGGCTTTTGACATCTCTGCTTAGTAATCCCAGTCAAGCTGCTTGACTAAATCCCATACCCCTACATGATTTCAGCTCATTCCTTTCACATCACTAAAGGATGTGTTCCTGAGTGGGAAGTAAGGGCTTCCAAACATGACCTATACTTCGTACTTTACACACATACCTAGAACTTCAAGACAAAAACAAAGGCTTGTTCACAATAGCTTTAGAAACTAGAAAGGGATTTATCAGTTATCCTCCTGTCCTCAGAGACTCTTTCTCCCTGTACTTCAGAGAGGAAGAGTTACTCATAGTTGATTAAGGTCAAAGATAAGCAACAAATATGCATAACTGAGTAGAAATAACTCACGAAACTCTCTACCTGTTTAGTCTGGAAATAAGCCAATCTGTGTGCAATGGTTTCCCACAAATGTACCAGACTAATGTTAGTAGTCAACAAATTAAGGGCTCTGCTGGTTCCCAGATGCTGCCTAAGATACAGAAATAAGCCGATACCTGCTATACCATCTGTTTAGTCCTACTCTTGTCATACTATGTTTTGTGATATTATTTGGAGATATATGTATAGCATGTCATACAATGTGAAAAATGAGATTTGACTTTCATGCATGATCGGTTCTCTTTCTTCAGTAAACTGATCCAAAGCTCTTTTGAAAGTAACAGAAAGACTCCCACAGTTTTCAGTAGGCTATGGATTAAATTCCAAATGCTTATTTTCAAATACAAATGCTAGAAACATACACGTGATCCAACTCAAACACCTTCCATCTGCAAGATGACTTTCTAAGTGGAGGGAATCTATTTTAGTAGCCATCTGCTACTCACTTCAAGTCCATCCTTACAAAATGTGGCCTCAAAGTAGGGCATTCTGTGCCTGTGAAGCAATAGTTCCAGAATTAATTTGCGAGAGCACACAAGTAAAACAGCAAACAAAGGAAAAAAAAGCCCAAATAAAATACAAAATATTTTAGGATTATTATTTATGAGAGGCTATTTAGGGGCACTAAACTCTTTAATTTCTCATAGGAATGGAGCTTCCCCTTTGGACAGAAAACCAGCACGTAACCATTCTGCAGTGGGTCAAATGTCACCTCAAGACTCATAAACGCCCTTTGTTGAGAAGCTGACAAAGGAATTCCTACACAAATAGAAAAGAGTGCATTGTTTCCTGACATCTCCAGCTGGTTACCTGCTAGTTCTGCATTTTGCGCTACTTGTTACATAGCAGATGAAGTATCCGCTAAGATTTTGCACTCAGAAAGAGAGTGTATGGCCATCCTTCATGCCTACTCCAGAATATGTGAAAAAACTTTATCCTATATTATAAATTAGGGAACATGGCCCCCTGTGTGCCTGGTCATTCCATGAGCCAAGGTGATAATGGCAGGGAAGGTGCCAGGACAGATTCAAAAATAAAGGTAGGACAGCACAGCTGTGTAATTTGTCATTTATGTGTTACAGCACAGAGATTCTGAAAGTGGCATTACTTCACCACAATTCATTAGTTTCTGTCCAAACAGACACAGAAATGTCTCTTGAGAAAAGCTTGAAAAAAAAGGAGAAAAATCCTTACCCTGCAAGTCTGGATCCATTTGAAATGAACAGATGGCATTAGGCGTTCTATAACGAAACAAACCAAAGCATAAAACCACATTTTCTAGACAGAGACATATCAAACCATTCAAATCAAACCTTTTAATCTGAACAATTTACTGGATGCATTTCCAAGATTAAATTAAACAGAATTACATAAAACAACATAATAGTTTTGGTGCCAAGTGCAGAGAAACTCCAGAAAATTGCATGTTCTGCATGCTCTCTGCTCAGGGTAAAGAAGGTATAACTCTAGTAACTGCAAAATTGTATCAGGGCGAAAACAGTCCCCAAAACAAGTTTTAAGTACAGGAAATTGGATCTTTCACTAATGAAGAGTCCAGTGTTTACATACAGGATTACTACACAGTCCATAGTGTATAATATAATTTCAGGTCAGAGAGGGCATACCTTTATACCAGACTACCTCCCAAGATTCACTGATTGCAATTGCTCACAAGTCTATTTTCTAAAATTTTCAAACTGAACTAAAGTTTTCAGCTGAGCTGACATTATTTCTTTTTGAGCTGAGAAGGAAGGGAAAAAGGAAGCATAACCATGAGTCTACTTCTTTACACAACCCTGAAAGCAAAAGTAATTATGTCCCTGATAATAATAGAAACTGAATGTTTCCCCTCAGGATTTATTTCATTAATGCTCTAAACATAAAAATATGAATATGAATTCAGTATAGTAACTATTTTTCAGTTAATATTACAGTTGAAAAACACTAGGTATAACAGATCTAAGTTATATGAGACTCCAAAGGCCACATATATGGCTTTTAGTGGGGAAAAAAGGGAAATTTGCTAGAATAAATAAAAATTAAATAGTTGGAAACTATCTTAAGCTTAATAAATTTTGTATTAAATCTGAACTTACCCAAACTTTCACTTTATTACATTTTTCCAGTGAGAGTCATTGATCATTTGTCATAAACATGACAGAATACTGGCCAATTAGGAAGCATAAATATTCAATGATCTATAATCATTGAGTCTACCATAAATGTGCTGTTCACCATTTTGATTGGTGAAAGCTGCAAATTTGTGTTTCAGTCTCTAAATAACCTATAAACATTTAAAAAAATGGAATACAGATTTGCTTTAATAACGTCTTCATTAAAGACTACAATGCCACAGTTTCTATTTAAGTCCTTTTTTGAAAGAAATACCACTATGTTTCTTTTTTGCTATTCTTCTATTTTCTTCCTTACTAAGGTTTAGAGCTTGGACTGAACGCTGGGTTCTGCAAGACTGCAGTTCTGCCCAACATTTACAGAGGCATGTAAATTTGCTTATACAATTACTCCTAAAATGGGTGCAGCAGTATATGCCTCTGCATAGCTTGACAGAAAAGTCCATGTAGGGAAATCAATGAAATCAGAATATTCTAAGCAATGAATTAAACATAAGTGTTTAGTGAAAGCTACATGTATCAACCTAAAAGACAGACTTACAAACACACAGCTTGCCTCATGTTTTCCTCTTTTTTTTCTCTCCACCAAAGGTACATAAAATAAAGCAAGAGGATGAATGTAAAAATACACAGGTTAAACTCACTTAAATTAGAACTCACTCATTAGAATTTGCTCACTCAAATAAGAACAGATCCACTGATGCCACTGAGTTATACAGCATGCATAATCTATTAGCACTTGATACTTACTGTAAGATGACAAGCTCTCTATCCAGTACAGTGCAATATCTAACCTTTAAATTATCCATATGGATAGACACACTATACTTTTGTACTAGGGTATTCATGGTCCCAAAGTTAAGTATGTGTTCATGTGTTTTACCGAACTGGCTGTCATTGTGCAACATCATAACACCATACCCATGAACCCTCCCTCCAAAAAGTTATGAAAGGAATTATGAACATATGTACAGTTTACATTTTTTATATGCAAAACTCTATGGAGAGTCCAGATCTTGACTGCAGTAGGAGTGCTTGGGTGAAATGAACAGGATCTACTTCAGTGTTAGCACATCTACTTTATAATGAACATCATATGAAAGTAGAACCAGCATCTGCCTGCCAAAACATCAAATCTGAACTAACTCTGCTCATTGATACACTATTTCAGTCAGTGTGTTGTATTTCAGCTACATGTGCCCTTTATTAATATTTAAAAACACTTCCACAAAAAAAAAAGGCATTTTGAAATTAATTACAAATGTACAGGAAATAAATTTTTACAATTATAAACTCCAATCCCATTAACACAAATACTGTTATGTGCAGAACAAGAGTAGCCTTATTCTTGAATCCTATTGGCATGTGCAAGAAGATTAATGTTTGATTACTTATATGTATTTTGTTTGCCTATACAGGTTCCTAGAACATGTACTTTAGCAAATAAAATGCATTTTTAAACATGTTACATACTTGTTAAAGTACAGAGAAAGACTAATCAGATCAAGTAAGTGTCATGGTTTAACCCCAGCCGGCAACTAAGCACCACACAGCCGCTCGCTCACTCCCCCCCGGTGGGATGGGGGAGAGAATTGGAAGGAAGGAAAGTGAGAAAACTCGTCGGTTGAGATAAAGACAGTTTAATAGGTAAAGCAAAAGCCGCGCATGTAAGCAAAGCAAAACGAGGAATTCATTCACTCCTTCCCATCGGCAGGCAGGTGTTCAGCCATCTCCAGGAAAGCAGGGCTCCATCACGCGTAACGGTTCCTTGGGAAGACAAACGCCATCACTCCGAACCTACCCCCTTTCCTTCTTCTTCCCCCAGCTTTATATGCTGAGCATGATGTCGTATGGTATGGAATATCCCTGTGGTCAGTTGGGGTCAGCTGTCCCGGCTGTGGCCCCTCCCAGCTTCTTGTGCACCCCCAGCCTACTCGCTGGTGGGGTGGTGTGAGAAGCAGAAAAGGCCTTGACTCTGTGTAAGCACTGCTCAGCAGTAACTAAAACATCCCTGTGTTATCAACCCTGTTTCCAGCACAAATCCAAAACATAGCCCCATACCAGCTACTATGAAGAAAATTAACTCTACCCCAGCCAAAACCAGCACAGTAAAGCAGAACTCTCCCAATAGATCAATTGACTTGGTCACAGAAGCCTTCCTTCTTTTGAAATCAGACAACGTATGATCAACATTTTAAATATGCATAAAATAAACTACAATTACTTTTGTTTCCTGTGAAGGGTGAAAACATTCTATGTTGTGTTCAAAGGCCAAAATTATTGTCTCCTCTTAAATACAGTAACGGTGCTTACCTTTCTCTCAGCTACTTACTAAAGGCCCAGAAGTCAGATGACACCGCCAGAGAAGTCCAGTAGTTTTATAGCACTTCAAAGTTGACTTCAAGACACAGTTCTAAAGGTTTTGCTTTTAAATGAATGCTGTTCAAAACAAATGCCTGGCAAAGGCCCAGATCAAAGTATCAGGTAATAGTCTAAGCAGTCAAAACAGAGAACACTTATTAATTAGTAATAAATATCCTGAATTATTAAAGATAAAACTTCTTTGATCTTTGTTTCAAAGCATTTTTTTCTTATGGTTGGAGTGCAATATTTCTAAATTGAGGGGCCTTTACTAAGCATCTCCCAGTTGCTGAGAAACAGTGTTGCTACAGAGACTGAAAATGAGGTGGAAGCTGGCACAATAATGCAGAAAGCACAGTGTGCTGTAACAAACAGTTGGTGCAACTACACAAAGAGGAAAAATAGTAAGTCCTAGTGGTAATGTCCTAGAATAAGAATTGTTCAGACCAACCAGAAAGCTTACACACTCTTCAGTACACCCAAATGCTAGGGTTTATGCAGAATACATATAACATTTGTAAGACATACAATTATCTTCAAGACCGTTTTCATAAATTTTTCCACAGTTACCCTAACACCCAGGTAGTAGGATTCATCAATGCTATGAATATCCTGCATATATAGCATTACTCAATAACTTGTGAGAAAATGTGTACCAGAAATCACATTACTTATAGAAAACCCAAACTTAGTGGTGACTAAGTCTATCACTGTGTTAAAACTGTAACCAACTTTGAATATGTTATCATATTTTAGCTTTCCTATAATTTTTATTCTTTCTTTCTCTCCTAAGCAAAAGCTAGGAAAAGAAACCTTAGTTTCCATTCTATTATGCTTCCATGAGGAAAGATCTGAATTTCCCTGCAGGCCACTAGGCAAATGTAATAGGAATTATTTAGGATACAAGAGACATTCAAGACATTTGTTTTGTTTTTCTCCTCCCAACCTCTGAGAAGAAATTCTTTGCCTGTGGTTTTCAGGTAGTGACTGAGAAGTCCGATAAGTCTGTAGAAACAGTTAATTTCCTTCTCATTAACAGCTGTGCAGTGTTGGTGCTTGAATTGCAGTCTGTTGGAACTACTTTCTCCACAGGTAGAATAAAAAAATTCAAAGAGTAAAAGACTGCCAAATCATATTCCATATAGAAAAAAAAAAAATGTAAATACACATTAGAGAAGCTAACTTTTCCTCTCCTGTCTTGGAGGAGCTATGGAACAAACCAGGTAGTTTGTAAAGACTACTGGTAGCATCCTTCCCTGCTATGCTCTCCTGAGGCATCTGCCTCCAGATGCTTCTCAGAGACTCAGCCAATTTTCTGTGCATACACAACTAGAAACTAATTCCCTGGAGACCACTTCCTCATGAAACATATGATTCCTAACCACTTTCTTCAAGACTTTTTACAACACCTACCTCTACAACTCCCATATGAACTCTTCCATGAAGATACTTGTAACAGTAATATCTCAGTTCCTGTAAATGTTGCTTCTCCCATATACATTTCACATAAGAAACTACACTCTTCCAACTCCTTTGCGATACCCCAGCTTTCTGAGCTCCTCTTTCTAATACCAGTGAGACACCCCTCCTCATTCTGTCCATATCAGCTGATAAATAACAAATAAACTCCTCTTGGTTTCCTCATGTAAGAAGCAGTCTACCCCTGTTCAGAGTTTGAACCTCTACTTGAATAGAAATAATTAATTTATTCCAACTGTATGTATCTGATTAAAAGAACAGGAAACTTTTTATTTTGCTTTAAACACTCACATCTGACAAAAAATTAGCAAGTATAATAATATTTCATTTAACACAGTGTTGTGGTTTAACCGGCAGGCAGCTAAACACCACACAGCCATTCGCTCACTCCCCCCACCCCACAGTGGGATGGGGGAGAGAAAAGGGAAAAAAAGTAAAGTTTAT
>NW_008795918.1:418736-428383 GCF_000699145.1 Aptenodytes forsteri
GGGGTCAGCTGTCCTGGCTGTGCCCCCTCCCAGCTTCTTGCTGGCAGGGCGTGAGAAGCTGAAAAGTCCTTGACTAGTGTAAGCACTACTTAGCAACAGCTAAAGTGTCAGTGTGTTATCAACTTTATTCTCATACTAAATCCAAACCACAGCACTATACCAGCTACTAGGAAGAAAATTAACTCTATCCCAGCCGAAACCAGGACACACAGTCTCCATCTTTTAAGACACCAAAGACATGCAAGTGAAAGTGGTTCCTCAACAACCCTGTTTAGACAAGGACTTAATTGCATGTTTGACTTAAAACATATGAGTAGTTTCCATGAAACTCATGAAATAAATAAAAAACATTGAGACAAAAATGATCTTGTCAGTAAGGAGATGCATGCAGTTAAATTTTTGTGTTAAAAATCAATTTTGCCTGAGAATATACATTCTTACACAAGTACTGTGTTTCATTACATCTGAAACAAGAACTTGGAGTTCTAAAACTGCTACTCTGTGTGTGACATTCTTGCTCAAAATTGTCTTAATATGAACGTTTTAAACATTAAAAGATGTTCTTGAAACAGTTTATTGGTTTGAAGAAATAAGTTGTTGGATGTAAATGAAATCCTAGACTCATTAAAGTCAGTGGGAATTTTGCTTTGGTCTTCAGATTAAGAATATTATATTCACACTGTTTTTGAAATATTTTTCTGCCTACAGATTTCCAGGTTTT
Source organism: Aptenodytes forsteri (assembly GCF_000699145.1). NCBI lineage: Eukaryota > Metazoa > Chordata > Aves > Sphenisciformes > Spheniscidae > Aptenodytes > Aptenodytes forsteri. The sequence goes on from NW_008795918.1 coordinate 419,458, forward strand.
TGATGAGGAAGATACTGTAAAAGCTATGACGATGTTTAGCCTTTCTTTGTAGTTTGCTCTTTTGAGCAATGGAAATGTTGGTTTAATATGGGAATTTTCTCCTCCAGACAACTCTGGCTAAAGTGAGCCAGTAGGCAAGGTTTCCATCTCTGTAAAAAAAGCAAAAACAGTACATATTTTTGCCAACCTCCTAAAATACTTACACACGCAAGGAGATAAGCAGGGCACTTAGGCAATCCTTGAATAGTACAGCACTTGATATTAGTGTCACAAGAGCAGGCCATAACTGAGCAGTTAGCTGCTAGCAGTGGAAAGGCCCTCTGCTTAGTGTTTAAAGCAGCCACAAGAAGAATGGGACAGCTCTACAGAAAAGCAGTGCCATACAAGTAGAGAGCAGACAGGGAAGGACATTCCTGTCTGACTGGGAATCTCCTGTCTGGGTTAATCAAGGTCATGATTAGTGGAATAATTAAACTCTGCATTTATCAAGAAAATCTTATCGTGTCTGTAGTCTTTTCCTGAGAAACAAGCATGGGTAACCAAAAGGCTTATGCACTCACTAAAGGCCCTGGGCATCAAGCTTCAAATAGTTTCCCCATTCTTCAGCCTGCCCTTAATGCAGAAGAACAGCTCATCATATGGTTAAGTGCTGATGTAAAAGTACTGGAAAGAATCTGAAGGAAGGGAGAAAGAAAACTAACTAGGGAAAAGGCCCGTAGGACCTAAAAGTAGAAAGAAATGGCTAGAATATTGGGAAAGTGCAGGGATTTGGGAACCTGAGAAAAGGGAAAAAGTGAGAAAACAACAATAAAACACACTTTAAAGTTCATCTGTTCTTATTTTTATGAATGATTCTTCTTTCCTTTATATAATCTTAAGAGGATAGAGAACTTGAAAAGCAAAATAGGTAGGAAAAACAGCACAGACAGACTTGGGAGAAGATGTGGGGTTTTTATTCTGCACGGGAAAAGTAGATTGTGGATTCAGGGGAGTTTTGCCATGGTAGTACCGTGTAGCCTATAGCCTTCCCACATGCTCCTAAATATTAGGAAGGGATATTGGAGTTGTTCTATAGATTTTTAGTTGAAATTTCTCATATTGTTGTGCATTTTAAAAAATTAAGTCATGATAAACTTGGTGTGTCTTTAACAAACAAAGCAAAATTGCTTAACAATTTATAATGTGGGGATCTCCAAAAGATCTTTCATCTATTGCAATTGGAAGAAGTGGCAGATGTGGCTGCCAGTTATCGAGATTGCCTTCTCTATAGTAAGTAGGAATATCTCTTTTTTTAGCCTACTGTCTTTGGGTGTCTCAACCTTTTCTTCTTCTGACTGGCTTATAGACTAAAGATGTTGAATTAACTGTTTGGTACTGTAACAAACAGAAAAAATGAGAACTTTTAGTTCCAATTTACAGTATTTTTTTCTCTGTTAGAAATTAAATTCATTATTTCCAGATAGTAAAGAATAGTAAAGTATAGCAAAGAATAGCTTCAAAAACATAGTAGGACATATGGTGAAAGTGCTTTTCTAATAATAGTTACTTGGGTTAAAAAGATTTTATATTTACTAATGACCTAAGATAAAATGTGTCATGCTAAACATATTGTTTATGCTCAGCTTTTATATTCATGATCTGTGAAGGACACAACTGAAACTTATCAAAACAAGGTTGCTACCATGCAGGCTTGCCCTTCCTATCATCATGCCCCAGGCGTGGTCAGGATACATTGGACAAGCACTTGTTATTTATGTTCCTTCCTGAAGGATTTTATATCCATTTGAAATGAAAGGGACATAAAGTAAGAATCCATTACTTGAATTCTCACTTAAAACTTGATCTCATCTTTTATGGGGAGAAAAACCCACCTTGACACAAATATTTTTTACTAGTGATTTTATCAGCTCCATATGGATGCATTTCTTTTATTTCCTTTAGTGCAATGAGCTTTTCCTGAATGGAAAAAAAAAGCAGTTTTAATATCACCCATTCTTTTCATCCACTGTAATTTCTAGCATAAACTTAAAATATGTTAAATTAAAATAATCCTTATGTGTTACTAGTATGACTGAAGATCACAAAATTTGATTGAAGCTAGAATGTAGAGTTTGGGACCAGTCTTTTTAGTATTTTAATATTTAGTCAAATTAAATTCTTTTTGTCTCACTAAGTCACAAGAAGTTCATGATGCAATTACTGCTGATTTTGTATTTTCTGAAAAATCCCTAATTCTAGTAAAATCTGGCCTTCATTCATGCAGAGTCACAGCCGTAAGGATCCCAAAAGATATATCTCCTGGCATAGAACTACTCTGAATAACACACAAGCAAAATCAACATCAGCAGCATAGAATGTAGAAACATTAAATTAAAGATATTATTTCTGTTTTGCACAAAGCCTGCAGAACTTGGGGGTGCAAATTCTACACTTACATAGGTAAACTTATTTTATCATCTCCTTTTTGGGCAACAGAACAGTAGTCTGTTCATTTCAATGTATAGATACTACCTCGCACTTATAAATACCTGCTATTTATCATGCGTAAGTGCATGTATGCAGTTTGTACGTCTAACATTTGGAGTAAAGGTCTCAGTATCCAAAGTTATATGGCAACGTACCCATAGGTGGTAGAATGGGCATACTATAGATACAAGAAATCATCACCTGAATCAGCTCATGGGCTAAGCGTCCCAGAACTTCTTGGGTCGCTTCATTAATTTCTAATTCTGTCATGACTTCCCAGTTACCATTCTGGAACCTCACTGGCATAGAGAAGACAATCCCTTCAGGAACGCAAAATTGACCTAAAGAAGAGGGAAAAAACAACCCAAACATATTATTTCTGATTAAAAACCCACATCCTCACCAGTGTCAAGATTAAGTCCTACAGACTTGCAAAAGTCTGCAACTGTAAGATCTTAGTATAAACGGAGACTGCCTTTTTCAGTGTACAGTTCAAAGACTAAAGAGTTCCCCTTTTACTGTAACTTAGTATTTTAGCTAAATGTACATGTAACAATTTTACATCCTAAAAAGGGGAAAAAATAATTTTTTTATTTGATACAAGGGTTAAATGGCTGTCGTGAAACATTCCATTTATTGGTTCACATAACTACACAAGAAGAACATGCTTTTATAGCTTAGGCTCTAAGAACTATAAAGAGTCCTTGCATAAAACACATACACCAGCAAAGCATTTAAACTAAAAGACTAAGAGACAATCTGCAACAAGACAATATTAACCTAAAAGATGCTTGTAAGAAGTGAGTATCAAATCACAAGCTCTGGAGAGCAAAATTGCTTAGATCTGGAGGATCTTATGCTGAAACAAATTCTCAGCCTCCCATTATATCATGATTTGTTTTACAAGTTTTTATTAAATTAAAAATCCTGATTAAAAAAATAACATTATACTTACTGGGGAAAGCTACAAGAGAATATGTGAAGCAAAAGTAGATTTACCTTTAGTAAGTATTCCCACAGAAACGATCTCTCCAGGAGGAGAGCCGTGATACCAGTATCTCAGTACAGTGGCTACTGCGTGAGCAGGTAACATTCCCACACAATGACAGACCCGGGAACTCAGTGAACTCTGTGCAGATAGAAATTCTGAATGGATCCATTCGCTACCAACAAAAAAGGGGGGGGGGGGAAGAAGAAAAAACTAAGATGACTGGAGGAAGAGTAGTTTTCTAGAGGAAAAAAGAACTAAACCTGAGGGAAGAAAATAGTCAAAACTTATTCAAACTTCACTACTGAAGGCAAGGCACTTAAAGACAGAAAAAATAGGGTCTAACAAAAAGTGGCTCAAAAGGTAACAACAAGCACTACTTATCTATGAAAGTTAGGTCATTTACTCAAGTCATAACCTCTATTATTATTATTTATATGTATTACTGTCTTACGTAAGAACCCAGCCATGAACCATAATCCCCCTGGGCTAGGCACAGTACAAGTATAGAACAAAAGAAATGTCTGCTGTCCAGTAAATGCTAGGTTTAGATCAGAGTGGGAGTTCCATATAGCCAGGCCTGAGTGCATGTCACATCTGCTGCCCTCTCACTCCACCCATCCTTTCTCTGCTACTTCTCTTTCTACAAGAAGCCATCTAGCTGCCAGGTAACCTTTTTACATATGTTAACAAATAAATTGTCTGTTTTGGGAAACGGACAACATTAGTGTGATCAGGCCGTACGTTCAATGGAATTCAGGTACTTCAAGATGCGGATATATGTTTAGTATTATTTCAAAGTTTCTTCATGCATACTAGACATCTAAGTCACTACCTGGACTTTCATTACTTCTTAGAGGCTGCTCATGATATGATAGAAAAGAAACACACTTAATATGTAGGAAAATATAGTTATAAACAAAGTTGGCAGGAGAGTCAGAACTATGTATTGCACTAGGAACTACTCAACTTCTTTTGCAGACTGAGTACTTCAACTTGAGTTTTCCTTTATGTACAGTGCTAGTCAGTAAAGACAAATCTTGAAAACAAAAACCTTTCTTGATGTTTATTACACAGTTCAGATAAACATAGGTTAAAAGCCGTTATTTGGTTTTACTTTAAAAAAACAGATCTGTACTGTACCTATCATAAATCATATTCAACAAAGGACGTGGAAAATTAGCTGGGCCCCAGATAGCACAGTCATATCCATAAAGTTTTGCATGTGACAAATCAATGTAGTTACAGCCAGTAATATTGCCCCAAACAATCACGTCTTTAACTCCTGTAACAGAGGAAAATATGTAGATTAATGAAGAGACAGACAAACACTTTCACAACATAGGCTGGACTAGATGACCTTCAGAAGTCCTTTTCAAGACGAATTATTCTTCAATTCAGTGTCCTGCCTTGATAGCAGAAATGATTTGATCTGAAAAAATGCAACAAGGTTCTTCATAACTTATGAAACCTCATCACAAGCTAAAAAAGGAACTTTATTTTATGTTATTGTACATAATAGACAAAACCTAGTAAACACTTAGCTGTTAAAAACCAAAACAAATCATATTGCAAACATACAGCAATGTTCCTTTTAAAATCCTGTACACGCAAATACAGAATGCCTAACAGCAAAAAATAATTAAAAAAAACTTTTTTAATTTTTAAAAACTGCTTCAGTGCAAAAGGAATTTCTCAGATAACCTGCTGGTATGTTATTCAGCCTATTAACTTACTTTTCTATTTTATTAGGCTCCAAAATATCTAGATTTGTCATTAATGACCAGTTCCTACCCCTGCAACATTGAAAGAATCCTGATGCTGAGCAGGCTGTTGGAGCACACCTTTGCTGTGCAGTGCAGAACCATGCAAATATAACCAAGCTATAACAATTGACCTGAGAAAGAAAGCTAATGAACCCAGAAATAATACTATCACACAGTTCTACTATACTCCCGTTATCTGCACAGCAGTATGCTGTCATGTTTGTTCACAGCTAGTTTGTGTGTCTCCAAAATAACAATGCACTGCAGAGTGCAAATGCAATCTTGAAGTCCTAGGTCCTGATCTGCAACACAACTCAATCCTTCTTAGCACATTTCCAGCATGAAATACACACCAGAATGGCAGGGCTGCATCCAAGAGTTAGCAAAAGAATTGACATTCATGAGATCAGGCACAGATCCAGATAGCGGTAAGCACAGGGAACAGTAGCACCTGCTAGTCACACCCTGGCATTCTGTACAGCCATGCAATTCAGTGGGTGCACTGCTATGCTTGCACTTCTGCATGCACACCAACAGTGTTCTGCAATGAAATATGTACTCTCGAAGGTGTCCATCCACTGAATTCCCCAAATGCTACCAGAACACATAAATATTCACCTGTTGCATTCATACTCAGCTTCCTGGCCAGCATGGCTTTAGCTGCACTTTCCCAGGATGTTGCAACGGCAATGACATTTTCAGGCTTAATGGACTTGCCATATGTCATAATCATCATCGCCTTAAGGTTTACAAAGGTTTTTCCTGATGAAATTACTCTGACCCCACTCTTGGCATTCTTCTCAATCAGGGGAGCATACACTTGACAGATCTCACTCACTTCTCTGATGTAGTTCTCAAGGGATTGGACTTCATGGTTTAAGACGACATCATCAAGAACAATGATAATATCAGCTTGAATAAAAGCCTCATCTATTTCAGTGTGCGCTGAAATACTGTGGAGGAGTGGGAACGCCATGTCTTCAGCTTCCATTACAATACCGCAAAGAATGTCCTTAAACTGGTCAGTGTCAAGCAAATGGATACTGATTTCTGTCGTCATCCCAAACACTTCTCCATTGGCCAGCAGAGGGATCAGCTGATAACAGATTGAAGCTGATGCACTGATAAGAGAATGATATAGAAAAATTATAGTTAAACATGAACCACTGCTTGTTTGGAAGTATTACATAAATAAACATGAAGATTTTTCTTTTGTATTTGATTATGTTTAAATAGACCATTAGCTTGGATCCTTTATTGCTCTTTCTGTCATTTTAACAGGTTAAAAATCAAAACACTTGGGGTCCCCTTTCATTTGAAGGTTTTTCCATCCTCTACATTTCAGGAGATACTGTCACTTAAAAATTGGTGTCTTTAAAGAACCACAATTTTTTTAAGGTGCTCTGTTAGGACTACCAGAAATACAGAAATTTCTAAAGCTAGAAGTGCAAGACACTCTTTACTTATTTAAATATTTCCAAAAACATTTAATGCAAGATAGTTGCACTACAAAATTCCTAGCTTATTTTGTAAATACTTGCTTTTCCCTAAGGTGGGTCTAAATGTTGCCTGTTCACATCCCTCACTTAAACTGGTGCAAAATGTAACAAAAGTAGAAATAATTTCTAAATTATATACTGAATGCTCATAGTGAGGGGTGCAGAACCTAATTCAAATCAGCAAATTACAGGGATTCATGTATAACTTCAGATGGTTACACCTGTTATATGTGACAGGAAAAAATGCATTCTTCTGAAGCTGAGTGAAACTTCATAGATATTCTTTTTACTCTTACGTGGTGATCCAGATCTGCAAAGGCTTGATAAGACTTTTAATCTCTTCCTCTTCTTTTTCAATTTCAATATGCTCCTGCAGGTTCTCCTCAGCAATGTCTAACATTTCCTCACTCGACATCATTGAGGTGATGCCATAATAGTGCTAAGAACAAAAAGGGTGATCTCTAATCAAATGACAACCCAAACATAGCAAGGTAACATTAGAAAGGATAGCTTTATTTTACATTTGTAGGAGGAATAAAGAACAACAATGTTATAAGAAAATGTAAAATATAGGTGTACAGTATTAAAGGCAGACCATTACCTGAGCATATTCCAGAAAATCATTAACTCCTCCCAGAAGCAGACCCTTCCCTCCACGGTCCAACAGTTCTCTCCAAATGATAGGAGACCCTCTGTGTTCCCATCCATTCATTTCACAAATGTCATGAAGCCACTGCTAATGTAAACATCCACGCCAAAAAGTTTTAATACTTTTTCATATTTGATAACACTTAAATGTTACAGCTATAAACATTCATATTATTTCCTCTCAATACATAATTACAAGGTGCTTCACAACTTACGTACCAGTGCGTGCAAAATGGGGGAATAACACAAAGCAAGGCATGGTGATACACTATGATACCTCAGCAAAAGAGCAACAGGTTTTACTTCTGCTTGATTTTACTGCTGTAATTTTGCTCAATTATCTTAGCAGTACTAAAGACAGCAATGTTGTGAAGCAACGAGTAATCTGAGGATCCCTGTTTAGTTGCAGAAGGTAAGTAAGCTGCAGCGGTTAATTGCGATTCACTTAACTGTTCTAGTTACTTGGTTGAGGTGTCAAGCAAAAGTAAGAGGTAATAAACATCATGGTACTGTCTATCTCATGAAGTAATACTGCAATTTTTTCAGTTCTTTATAGGAACTACAGTGTAGACATGGCAACATGTCTACAGTAAAAGTACTTGGATAAGCCCATCCACTTGATTTCATACTTCCATTGTGATTCAAAGCCCCTGAATGCCAGAAATGTTCTTGACAGGTAACAACTCTGAAGGCATATGCAATCACAGTTTGCAAAAGATTTACAGGCTGAGCAGCAATTTATACATAATAAAAAACCAGTAAACTTGAACTTCTTGCTGACAAAACACAGCTTTAGGCTGGCCCTCATTTTGTGCCCGTCTTCTGTGGTGAGACTCACGAGAAGGCCAGTCTCTCACAACATTCAAACCTTTCCTCTGGCTGGCTCTCAAAGCCAAAGCTGCTTCTGTAGCACCTCTATCCACACATCAAAACTCTAATACAGGACAAGAAGAGACACACTACAGATAAGCACATTCCTTGCTTTGTAGAGCACTGGGGCATCTACCAACGGCTTGACTTACAATCCCTTACCTCCCATTTGTCAGGGTGCTGAGTGATCTTGTGAACCCTGAAGTCTGGCAGGTTAGCCTGGAGATAATCAGCCAGGAGTTCAGCTCTGGCATAGTAAGGGCAGTTTGCCTTACCTGTGAACACAGGGACAACACTGCAAATGGAAGATTTTGTGACATTGACTGATAAGGGCTTAACAGGCCAAACGTTTTTCAATTGTTCCAATTCAAAGAGAGTCTTCTGTAACCAGCGTCCCGTGAGTTCCCAGTAAGTAACAGGACAAGCATATGAGCCAGCAAAGAAAGGATAATTTTGGAGGTGAAACAGTCTCTTCAGCCACCGTTTAAGGGGCTGAGGAGGCCACCCCGCGGGGGACAGCAGCAGAGAGAGGCAGAAGCCTCACCGACGGAAAAAGAAGGGGAGACTTGGAAACAGCAGAGGCAGCGTGCCGTACGGACACCGCTCTCAAGAGAGGCTAGAAGAGCGAGAAGTTACGAAGCCCGCAGGCCGAGCGGCCGCTACAAGCACAGGTAGGCTGCCGCCGGCGG
>NW_008795918.1:428680-428895 GCF_000699145.1 Aptenodytes forsteri
GGGACCGCCCGCCGTTGCGCCCGGGCGTTCCGAGCCGGTGCGGAGCCGCCGAAAGGCCTCTGTCCCCTTGGCGCCGGGTCGCGGGCCTACGCCACTGGTACCGTACCCCCCGGGCAGCGTTCCCAGCGCCTGCAGAAAGCGAGCCCGAAACCGAGAGGCTTTGCCCCGCCTGGTGCTCCCGGCCCGAGGAGTGTGGCGGGCCGGCCCGGGGGGGG
>NW_008795918.1:428982-461370 GCF_000699145.1 Aptenodytes forsteri
GCGGCAGGGGGGCTGGGCCAGGCTGTTTGTGGCCGCAGCCGGGCAGGATTCTGTTTACCGGAGCTGAAGGTTGGCAGTGAGCCACCAGAGCCCTGGCAGGAGACGGCGTCTGCTTGGAGGAACGTCAGTTAGGAAGAAGCTCCCTCCCGGCATAATTTTTGGTTAAAACAGCAAAGAGGAAAAAGAGTTGGCACCCAGGATGAGTTAGCCTTGTGTTGAGATGTTTGACTAAAACGTAGGAGACCCAATAAAAGTCCCTCTGCAAATCATTTTCCAGGGATCTTTTTCCAAATCTTCCCCCCCCCCGCCCCCTCCTGTAAAAGATGTTTATAGATTTGGCAATTGAAACTTTAAGAATTGAAAGTCTCGTAACTAATCCATAATTTTAAATTGTTTTTACAGATGAGTGATCTCACGCAGTTTCTCCAGGACTGCTTCCACTGTAGAATTTCATCGGATCCCTTACTTTGAGTTGGCATTTCAAATCTATTCATGAGACATTAGCAAAAATGAATACTAAAATAAGTTATTTGCTAAATACTGTTAGATGCATGCATAGGTGCAATTCTGTGCTCACTCCCAAATCTTCAGCCACAACAAGAAAACACATTTTATGGATTGGCAGATACAGGGATCCCCTGGAAAATGTGAACTTCAGGAAATTATTTTTAGATATTTGTCCTTCTTTGCATGGATCATCTCTTCGATTTCTATCTCAAAAGACAGATGTTTTTAGTACAGGTGCTAAAATACAACCAGAGAAGAGTACAGAGGCTTTGGTGAGTGAGCAGGCTCCCCAGAATTCCTTGGAACTTGAAAAGTTGGATGATTCTGGGAGCTTCAAAGTGAAGCATGTAACGGATCATAGTGAACCATTCTTTAATAGTCTCCAGAAATGTACCTGTCCTTGCGATGTACTGGACTTGGCTTCAGAGTCCGCTGTTTCCATTAAGCACTTCACAAACTGTTTGACTACAGTATGGAGGCTCTTCAAAAACCTGTCCGAAGACCAGCAGCGTTACGAGAAGCAGCTGATCTTTGAGCACCCAGCTTTTGTTAAGCTTTGTCAGCAGCTGCTGCGGGACTCCAGAAGGATGACGCGGGGTGACCTGGTGTTCAGTCTGCATGCCGTGGTGAACCTAGGTGTTCCTCAGAACACTCTCCTAGTCCAGACTTTGGTGAGAGTGTGCCAAGTAAGTATCAAAATCCCTCTTCTCCTAAGTTTGGGCTGAAACCTCGGGGCTAATTCTGGGAGGCTGTGCAACATCAGAGAGAGTTTGGTTACATCCCTGGTTTAGTCTGGTGTTCCATGGAAACAGGGCTCCCATAGTTAATTTGTGTGTACTTCTAATTGCCTTCACTTTTGAAATGACTGCCTGATTTCAGACAGATTTAACAGAGAGGAGAAGTCTCAAAAACCATTACCCTTTCAAATCAACTAAATTTGTCTGATGTGAGACCGTGTAGATCACTGCAGAATTAAAACTTATGAAATGACTTCTGGGGGAAAGAGAAGATGGCAGGTACAGATTAAGAGTGGTCAGGTTTTTTTTTCTGAAACTTACTGGTCTGAAGTAATCTGATGTTGTGAAAACTCTTTAACAGGAGAAGCTCAATCAACTTGATAACCGATGTATCTCAGTTTTGGCAACTACTTTAGGAGGGCTGGATAAAGACAAGAATGTGAGCGCTCTTCAAGCTGGATTACAGTGAGAAAAATACATCTTTCACATGTTCTTCATATTTAAATGTTGTTTGAACATATGTCTTTTAGAATCATGGAGGGAATGTCTGCGCATAAAAGACACTGGTTTTAGGACTTAAATGGTCACATGAGATAACAGCTGTACAAGACAGTGATTTTTGGCATTGTCTTTGCAGTTTCAAGCAGAAAGGCTTCTGATGGCATAGGGTGCTAGACTGCTCTGCAGGGGATTCATATTCTGACTGCAGCTCCACCACTGTGGGTTTTTTTGTGATGTTGATCGAGTCACTTCGTGTATCTATGCCTCTTTTACCCATGTGTAGAAAGGAGGTAATGAGACTAGCTTACTTTGTGAAGTATTTTGGTTTGTCATGATGAAAAATGCTGTTTAACAGCCAGGGAATATTTTCTTTTAATTTAGTAAGTAAAAATGAAGATGAAGACAAGCTTAGACTTTATCTGTGCATCCAGCAGGGCCTTCTGTGTAGTGCTTTATCAGAATAACTTCTTTAGCTGTAGTGATTTTTTTCAGGGCCAGTGAGATTTATGTGGGTAACCAATCTGCCTACTCCCACGAGATTGTTTTTACTGAGGCTGTCACAAAACTTGCCATTGATTAGTACTTTTGGTCCTGTGTCAGGTCCTGCTTTGAGAAGGTGGATGTGTTAGTGTTATGCAAAAAACAGGTTCTCCTGGAAGCTCAGGTACACAGTTCTTGTAAGTTGGTAGAAAGCAGGAGATCCATCTACAGCTCTTTCTCTGTCTTGAAGTCTGAAGCTCTTGCCCATTTGCAGGAAGCCGTGTCTGCAGAGATGAATTTCAGAGCAGTGCACTGCCTTAGAAAGTGACACCTCATATTTTTGTAGCTGTGCAGGTATATTTAAGGGTGATTCAGACATAACAATTACAATACCTCCCTCTGAGCCAGAAAAGGAGGTGCTGGGAATGCAGAACTCCTTCATCTTGTCCTTACGATCCCTCTGTGTTACGATATCCCCTTCTGTTTCCGCAGCCACAGCACTGCTTGTTTGGTTTTTGAACTCACTTGCATGAAGTTGTTGTCAGTGTCCATCCCCAAGTTTCCCAGCCGTTTCAGAACTTGCCTGCACATAGATGATTCTGTGATAAAAAATGTGCAATTTGTTTTTTTTCTGCAGAAGATTGTTAATCCTTGAGGCTTAACAGCACTCATGTCTGCACAGTCACATGTGCAGTCTGGTCGGGTGCCCCTGCTGTTAATGTATCAGCAACAACATTCATCTATCAGGATAACATTAAGAAAGCATATATAATTATTTCCATGTGCAAAATATCTGTGCTGCAGCTACATCATGTAGAGTTACACCAGCCTTGCAAAAAAGGAGGTGGGAGAGGAGGAGGGAATTACAGCTTTAACTTGGGACTACATCAGTGAGGGAGAATGGGGGCACCTACCTGTTTCTGCTGAAATGAGGAAAGCTCTATTAAACAGTTAAAAGCTATCTAGCTCAAGGCCTTGTGTGTGTTTCTTCATCAGATTACTAGTGGAGCAGCGCATTCCAGGTATCAGAGACATCTTTATACTGCAAAACCTGATGAAATGCATGGGAAAAGATGCTCCAGTCTTTCTGAAAAAGAAATTAGAGGTAAATTTAGTTGGAGGCTCATTTTTACTTCCACAAAGCCTGTGCTCTTGCATTGTTTATAGATTGTGTATGGTTCTTTCCAGACACTCAAAGAGAAAATATAATAGAAAGGTTAACTGCATTTGCTATATCAATCATAGTCCAGCTATATCTACAGGAAGAACTTAAATTTGGAGGCTGGGAATATCCCACCATGAAAGGGGGCAGAAGGCAAAGGAGATGGTACAAAAGGAATTGAGGCAGTAAAATAGCAGTGCCCTCACCTCTTGTTTGGGCTGGCCACATGGTATTTCATAGAAGCACTTACAGGCTGTTCCCTGATTCCCTTGCCTAGCTTGTGACTGGAGGACAAGAAGATGGAAAACTAGTCTGTGATGGGGCTGTGTCCAATAATGGTACAGGGCTAGAGGACCAATGGCAGTGAGATGCCAGGAGAACTCACCTGGCTCATGGCCTTATCTTTCTGTGTACCTGAAAGGTCCCCTGGGAAATACAGTGGTTGGGAGCAGGCTGTAGGTTTTATGGCAGGGTGTACTGGGTTTCGTCCTGATTTAAAGACGTTTTTTGAAACGTTCTTTCAAACAGGGCCTGCTAGTGTTTTCGTCACATAGCTGAAGGGCTCCGAGGTCAGAATTTGTAATAGCATTCATGAGGAAGTGAGGGAAGATACCACTGATGGGAAACTGGGCAAGAATAGAGCAGTGCAGGGGGCTCATGCAATGTGTTAGATGTAAGTAAATCGTAAAACCTTGCACAAGGTACCACTTTTTACAAGATGGTGAGAAACTGGCTGAAGATGTGGTGGAATATGGAACTGAGAGGAAAGTAACATTTCCACTTGTTAACTGAAGGGAGCTCTTAATTTTCTGAGCTTACAGGGTGCTATTTTAATACTGTGTAATTTCTGTTGTCGACTCATTTTGTATTTAACCTCTGATATGAATGCAGTAAAAATACTGTACTTTAATAGCCAATATACTTTGTAGCCTCAGTCCACATTTGTAGCTGGGTGTTTGTATTAAAGATACGCCACTTGGTGTGCTGTTGGATCACTTTGAAGGCTTACAGCTTTCACGTGCATCCAAAACAGTAATTGGAGTACTATTAAATAAGTCAACTGTGCCAATTATATTTCTGCTACTTTTTTAAGAGTTAGTAGAAGACATATTCACAGTATTTGGAAATTAGCTTTACTGAGACTTCTTTCTTTTAAAACGAACATATAAAGGCAAATTGCTGCGAACTTGCATAGTGACACGGCTCTAGAACACTTGGTCTGCTATAACTGTGTATTAAGAAGCTGAGAGTAGTTACTTTATCCTTTTGCTGTTTGTTGCTCCTTTTTCTTTCATATAAGTCTGTGAACAGGCTAAGGAATTTGGGAAAGTTTTGGTGAAAATGCCTTCACCAGAAAGCAGTGATAATATACCTGAAGAATGAAGGATTTAATAAGCTCTAATTCACTTTAGATGGCAGTTTTGAAAGAGATAGACCATCTGACTTTCCCGAATGCTCTGCGTGTGTTTTTGGCTCTTGCTGCAATGAATTATTGTTCCATTCCAATCCTGAATGCCTGCAGTAAAAAGATCCAGGGTAAGAAAAAAATACGTTTATTAAATTTCCCTTCCTTATACTAAATTCTTCCTAATTATTGTCTCGTCTCCCTTTTCTGATTTCCTTTAAAACTCGGGAAACATCTTTGTTTTACAGGATATTATAGTAATGTGGAGCCATTTGACAAGCAGCAAGACAGAAAATTACTGATTGATAATGAAAGCAAATAGCTCTTGTAGTCTCTGCCCTTCTTAACATTTACCTGCATTACATATTTTTCTTTATTTGTCCTGGTTGTTCATATGTGTTAGGACACGGTCTTTAATTACAGATACTGGCTTCTCCCATAGGACTTTCACCACACAGTACACAGGCTAGATGGCATACACAGAGTGAGCAGCTACTCAGTACTTTTTTCTGCATTTTTTTTTAGTGCATGTTCTCAGGACTTACATGCTGCACATCATGCAAATGATGCTCTGGGAACAGTGTGATTAATTTCTGGACAGAAATGACCCCTATCAGAGGCTGGAGATGGAATAGGAAGAGGAGAGAGGGGTTGGAATTCTCCAGCAGGTTTTCCAGGTCCTGTGCTGTTGCTGGGGCTCTCAAGAAACTACCCCCTCTCCCATATCTGGGAACCTCACCAGAATTGTAATAACTGTGTACTTCATAGGTACCTATTGAGTTAATTTTTGCAGCAGCAAGGGAGTGACCCACTGGTGATACTCATTTTCTAATTAGGCAGAAGAGAGATTAAGGTCAAAGTGTCCAGTAATATGAGACTCCGTTAGCCTGTTTTCTTTAAGAATACCTGGCATTACAAATCACTTTATTTGGTGCACAACTCTCATTGGCTTCAATCACAGTTGTCAGCACTCAGGACTTCAAGAAATGAGGTAACAGTGTTTTATGCTGAGCCTGGAAAATCACTGAGCACAACTCAGAGGAGTTAAAGTCAGTTATTTTCCTGCTATCCTCTTGCGTCCTCTGGCAGAGGAAAAGATAAAGTCTAGTTTTGATGGGTGCTGATCCTACTACTGTAGCTATGCTCTTTTCTCTTGCATGTCTTTTATGACATGTATGCCCCTCATTGCAGCAAACAAAGCAGGGTGTTCAGGAGAGAGCATTGTTCTTCAGTACTTAATCTTTTTCATCTCAGGAGTAGGTCCATCTTGTGTGGCAAATGAAGCAGCAGTCCTGCGCAGAAGTCTGTTGTCATCTGGCACTCAATCTATGTCATCACGCTCATATGCCAGGAGGTTACGTTATGGTTCCATGTTATCCAGTTTGGCATACACTAATGCTTTAGTGCTTGACAGCCTTTAGTGCTTTTTAGACATAGATTCATATTTGTGGTTTCTTGCTGTTTTGTAAAACCAAATGGGAAAAAAAATGTAAATTTCATCATGTGCTAATATCTGATTAATCAGCAGCTTTAGATCCACCTCTTTGTTACTGCCTCAGCTGACATGGTGAAGTGGACAGCCCAAAGGCTCGATCAGTACTAAAGGGGCTCGCCTGATGGTTTCTATGCTGAGTGCAGAGAGGTGCTGAAAATCAAGAATCCTGGAACAGAAGATGTTCTGGGAACACAGTCTTCTTGCTTCTTTTGTTAGTTTGTCCCCTTTTGCCTATTTATTCGTTCTAGCTTGGTCCTGACTCAGTTTGGCTTCTTCTACCTCTCAGTTTCTTTATGTGTTTTAACTCAGTTGACTTTGCCTAGCTAGCCTCAGTCTGTTCCACAGTTCCTTATCTGATTCCCGCCGCCCTGCTCCAACCCTTAGCCAAACTGTTCCCACAATATCTCCAACCTACAGCTCCTATTGCTTTGTATCATTTGTCCTTTTTTGCTCTTCTGTTACAGAGAATGTCCACGATGCTCCATTTCGGCAGTTAATTCTCATTCTAGAAGCTTGTTACAATCTCCAGTACCGTAATGTAAAACTGTTTTCAGCATTAGCAGACTATGTTAATTCTACTGCCTGCCTTTGGGACAAAAGACAGGTGAGTTTGAGACCAAATAATTTATAGTGGTACTAGTAGAATATCTGGTGCTTTCCATCTTACCTTTCTTCATGTTTGTGTTTGATCTTTGGAGAACAGATTTTCTAGGAATACCAATCTGATGAAGTTGATACAGTTAAATTTTTAAAATGCTCTTCTATTTATTGATGAATAAAGAAATAAGAAATAAAAGGAGTGTTAAGGTTTGAAAAATTTGCTTTTATTAAAAATGCCTTTTATGAAATCAACAGGTAGGATCCACTTCACTGGCTTTCTTGACCTTATAAAACTATCTTTTCTTTTAGATTATCCTTTTTCTTTCTGCCTTCGAGACACTTGGCTTTCAGCCTACTGAGCTGATGGGTATTTTTGTTGAGAAGGTGACAGAAGACCCTGAATTCCTCAACTTGAAAAACCTCTTGATTGTTCTCCGAGTGTATTCACGACTCAACTATGTTCCCAGAGACCAAAAGCATCTGTAGGTTTTCATTTAGAATATCTGATAATACGTTATGTAGTCATGATAGAGTAATGTATGGCAACTAGTATTTGATTTCGGTTGTGAAAGAGTTCATAATCCTGTTTTATTAATCTGTAAGATAAATTTTCTGTGTCTTTTCCCATCTTTTCTACATAGGAATTTTCCTCTGTAATTGCAAATGGAGACCTTGGTTCTAGACTGACCAGGCTACTAAATCTGTTGATAGGTAGCTGTATCCTCACAGAAGAATCAAAAGCTAATGTTAGATTACACAACATATGATTGTACAAGATAATAAAGATTTCTAACTTGTATTTTTGTTTGAAATCTGTATTTTATATAGCCTTATTTGTGTATTTAGATACTTTTCTTCTGCTTTTGGAAAAGGTTTTTTGAGACTCTTCATAGCTGCTTGAATAAGTACCTCCCTCAGATTTCCAACACAGAACTGCTGAAGGCAGTGTATTCACTTTGCATCTTAGGATATCTTCCTCATCGTGCACTTGATGAGCTGCTGCAAAAGGACAGCAGGGATGAACTTCTACTGTCAGGTCAGGCTTTACTTTGTCATGTTCTTGTTTTAAAAGGGATAGTCTGCCTTCGTACATAATTTGTTGTAATTGTGTTAAAAGTTTAGAAATTAAAGAATGCAAAAATGATTAATATTAAATTTGAAGTCCGCAAGACAAAGCTAACATAGTGATGGTGATCTAAGTGATCTGTTTCTGCACTAGGGAATCAGGCTTATTGTCTTGGGCCCCATGGTGGCAAAAGTTTAATAGTAGGTGTGCACATGGAGAGAGGTGAATATGAGATGTGTGGAAATGGTAGAAATGTGTAAGAGCCAGGGGTTCTATCTTTGACAGATGTTCAGGCATGTTTAAAAACACAGGAAGTCTTAACCTTTGTAAACCAACTTTAGTACCTGGAATCATGAGTAAAAGGTTATTTTGACTGCTCTGAGTTAATAATGGGGAACTTGGAATGGTTTGTAGTAGAATTTGGTTTCCACATTCAATTCTTTACAGCCAGTAGAGTAGTTCAGCAGAGTAGAAATTCACTGTAGAGTAAAACACTGTGTCTTGCTGTTGAGCCTGCTGTGACTGAACCTGAAAGCTGTAAAGCTGTAACTGCTTAGAGTTTGCGCAGCTTACTACTCTTAAAGTACAGTTTCAAAATTACGGCCAAGTCTGATATCCCTTCTTTGTTTTATAAATATCCTTCTAGTTGTCTGGATTTTATAAATGGTTTTTATGCATGCTGTCTCATTCCATTTTCTCCTTAAATCTCCTGTAATAACCGATAGCATGCACAGAGCTGTGTACAGTAGAGGGGAAAGACTGGATAAATGGGCAGGTCCCAGCCGTAGACTTTAATATTATAATTAGTGAATTGATGGTGTATATTTAACAGTATATTGAAGATAATAATATTCAGTGAAAAAACAATTGCGTTTTGATTCCTATATTGAAATTCACTTGCTCTGCCAGAACAGACTATAAATGATAATAAAATGAAAAATTCTGTGAGATGATACATTGGATGTAATATTTTTTGTATCCTTTTTCAGATGATCTTTACAAAGAACAAAAGGAAATGATGCTTCGCTGTGTGAAAGCATGTATGGAACTTGATAGCCCTTCCTTCGTGAAGCCTGCATTTGTGCTGACTGAGAATTTCTCCTCATTAGTATCTCTTAATCTCAGAAAGGCTCGGGAGGCGCTGATAGAACTTCTGGGAGATGAGAACATGTTTCGGCAAAATGTTGAGCTGCCATATAAATATCATATTGGTATGAAGCCCAATTACCGTCATATTCTTTTTAATGTAGATTTATCATCCCCAAAATAATAAGGTGGTAACAAATTTGCGTAGGGTGCAAGTGATTAAAAGTGTAACACTCTGAAGACACAATCTTTTAACAAATGATGTCCTTGATTGGTGAATCTACTTTCTAGGATGCTTCTGTTAAGGTATTTAAGTTAATTTACTAAAACTTCATGATTGCTGTTATTTACAAAAATGCTTTGGACTTTTTGGTAAGTATCAGCAAGCAGATGTTAATTGTACATAAATCCAATATGGCCAACTGTTTTAGAGAGTTGACGTGTTAGTACTAAATCACATTAGAAACAAAGCCAAACAGCAGCCGCCTTTTGTTCTCCGACTTGTTTCTTCTCTGAAGCTCTGGCTAAGGTTTAGGTTCTACTTTCATTTATGAAATGGGATATGACCTTCTTTGATAGGTGATCATTTCATAACATTTGGTTTCTTTTATATTTTGATATTGCTTATTTTTTTGCCAGCCACCCAGCTTACCAATTTTTCTGTATTTGTAGTACAATTTTCTTCCTACATATTTCTAATGAGGAATCAGATTACAGGAAAATCTGAGTAGGTATGACAGACTGTGATCAAGACTAGTTTCTTTAAACTATGATTTCACTCCCATAAAGTTATATCTACAGTTTCAAAACACTTTTTTTTTTTTTTTCTTCCTGGAGATGTGCAAGCTATAGCTGTTTATATTGGTTGCAGGGAGGGAAAAGCCATCAGTAATATGTAAATTATTAGAGAACAGCAATTAGAAACAGAGCAGTAACAGTGTTAATTTCTTCAAATGAGCTGTTCATTTGAAAACAATTTGAACAATTAATGTTCAAATGAGGACATTAATTGTAACCTCTTGCAGTGTTAAATGTTTTGTTGTTTTGTTTTCAGATTTTGAAATCAGAATGGATTCAGACAGAAAGAAAGTGCTCCCAATAGCTGCAACAGATGATCATGCTGACTCAAGTGTTCAAAGGTGTCTTTTTTTGACTGCATATTTTTTCTAGCGGGCTAGTTTTATTTGTATGTATTCCATCCAGTTACTTCTTTGGTTCACTGATTTGCAGAAGCAAAGTAGATTACTAACTTGTTATTTGTGCTCACTGAAATATACAAAAATTGCCATGCCAGTTCAGAGCAACAGCTCATCCAGCTCACTACCTTCTTCTAACAGAGGCTGACTTAACATTTCAGAGAAAGAGGCAGGAAACATCACAGTAATTTGATACTCTTGTAATGGATACAGGTTTTGAAGTATGACTGAAATCCCTTCCAAAAAATTACTACATTATGGTTTTAAAATGCCAAGTATTTGTGTGTCCAATTAAACATTCAGTTATTCTCTTAAGTCTCTAAAATGTGCATCTCAATGGTATGTTATGGCAATTAATTCACCTGCTGAAATACAATTTGAATAAAAAGGATCATCATAACCACATTTTAGGTGCTTAATTTAATCTTGTGTAGAAGAATGACCTCTTAGTAACTGAAGTGGGACATATATCATTTAAGTAACGCTTAAGTAGAATTGGGTAATACTTAACACTTGTGTGCTGGATCACTGCACCGGAATGTATTTTGTATAGTTTGCTTTTTGGGAAAAGGGGAGCTAGTGAATTGTGTAACAGAAACTCACTGCCAGGTTTCCAAGGCATTCAGCTTTCCTCACCCTTCCAAGGGTTTTTATGGCAGGAAGTAACCGATTCTGAATATATTAGCAAAGGATCAAAGTAAATGCAAAAGCTGTCAAACTAATGTAGAATTTTGAATGATCTATCTCTTTCTCGTGGGAGAGTGGAGATCTAAGGACTTAATTCTGCTGTAGGTATTTGGGTAGATGCTGGTACTTGTGTGAAGCTCATGGAAGAAGAGAGGGTCTAAATTGCTTAAGTCTGGAGGAAAAGGATAATGAAATTTGTGCAGTCCTGAAACTTTTGCCTACCAGAAAGACAGCTGTATATTTGCAGTGTTAAAGGACATCATTGAATCATTGTCTTAAAAATGCTTATTCTGCATTTGTACAATGGAGTCTTCCCTACTCTTCTTGGTTGTAGATTGGCTTTTCTCTTTGTTCCTCTGTCTGCCTTCTGTGTGGGTACAACGCACCCCCAAGGGAAGCTGGCAATGAAGAAGCGACATCTAAACAAACTGGGCTATCATGTGATTCTGGTAAGAAGAGTCCCGTTACTCTCCCTGCTTCGGTCCAGTTATCAGCACAGTGATGAGTATGGTTGTTTGGTAGAACAGGCCTTGTAGGGAATGGTGAGCCTTCTCCAGAGTGGTAATTGTATATCGTCTCTACTTAGAAGGTAATGGTGGTGTCACTAGGGAGAAAGGACAGAGGAACTCTAAAAGACAAGCTACCACTTATCATTATCAGTGAAATAAATATCATCATAGTTCAGCAAAAAAACCCAAACAGTCAAGCCACTGAATTGCTTTCTACCTAAAAAAACCTATGTGACTTTGGCTTATTTCCCTCATTTTTATAGAATGAATGATTCAAGTCAACTTGTTTTCAAAATACAGCGACTCCCTATGGCCTTCCCATCACTGAGCGCTTGGTTTGTGGGATAGGGTAGTTTGCTAAAGACAGTAGGACTAATGTGCCCTTTCCTTTCCTTTTCCTTTCTTCCAGGTCCTGAACAAGAAGTTTCAGGAAATGACAAATGAAGATGCAGTTGAGTTTTTGAAAGGAAAAATTTATTCAGAAAATGCTTTCCCTTCTTCTGAAGTGACTGTGCAGGATAATTAAAATAAACTAATAATTTTGGGTCTCCTGATCTCTCTTTTTCCTGTGTAATTAATGTAAGGTTTTAATGGAAGAGATAAGCAGTTTTATACACAACTGCCTAGTCCAAAGTATTACAGATTGAGAAGAGCTTGTAAAGTGAACAATGCCTGCTAATAGCGAGGGGTTTCTTTTGTGAAGTGGGAGTGGATTTTCTTTAGTGGAAGGAACTACTTAATCAATCCAAAAAGCATCCTGACATCTATTGCTGATGAAATTTCTTAATTTTATCTTCACTTTGTTTCCCCTCCCCCGTGCCCCAAGTCAAATTTCTCTCTAGTCTTGAGCTGGGTCAGGGAAAGGAAGTGACTATTTCAAGTGCTATTGCAACCTGGCCTACAAATACGCACTAGAAGGACTCCCCCCACCATCCCACCCCACCATCCCCTCTGTTCTTTATGCAGAACTATCGATAGTAAAGCAGTAAATAACTCAGCCAGTTTCAGAAGTTCAGGCTGATAATGGTTCTGTTAGCTGTATGCTTTTTCTTTTGAACCCTTTGCTTCACTGTTACTGTAATAGATTTTTGAGACTTCTCACTACAAGAACACAGGTCTGGCATGTCTTTATAAACTGACTCTTGCTCTGTTTCTGGTATTAGTGTCTCCACAACTATTTAAAGAGGTGTTGCAATACTAAGATTTGTTCATTACATACTGTGATGCATCTCCACTGGCCTGTTATGTAGTGGTGGAATTGATTATGTTGGCAGAGTCCTAGAAGTTCAAAGCAGCTGCAGGAGCAGAGAGAACTGGTACATCTTTTCCATTCTTGGTAACATCTACTGGTAAAATCCATTTGTTGTGCTGGAGTTGCTGAAGTACTTAGTAAGAGCATACATTTGCCAACAACAGTTTGCTTGTTTCTGCGGTGTAATCAGATCCTCAGTCACAATTTTGCTGTACCATAGCCACAGTCCAGTCGACGTGAAGGGAAACAGCAATACTTTCTACAGTGACTGTGTGTGACCTAACGGTGGTGCCCTTGCTTCACTTGATAAGCTACAAGCACTACGTTCTTTGTCTTTGTCTTTCTGAAGTAGTGTGGACACATGGTTAAGGTATTACCTTTCTTATCTCATCATTGTATTACAGTGATGAGGTGAAAAGAAACAACGTGCCTAAAAAAAATTCACTGCCCAACTTCTTGCAGAACATGTAGATAGAATATGGTGGAAACTGCAACCAAAGAAGCATTGTTACAGCAGTCTGGCATATAAAAGCAGGGAGAGCTGTTCAGCATTTCAGTCTCTGAAATGCAGCACATGCAGAAAAACAGATTTGATGCAATTGTAGAACTTAACAGCCAGAGCAGAGTTCATATGCCTGACTTGATGAGAAGTTTGTTGTGCCCCCTTTTTGGATCTGCTACTTTAAGAAAGCATTGTCTGTACAAATTCATCTGTGAAGCAGATTGGTCAGAGCCATTCTCGTGTTCAGAGCTGGCCGACTGACCCACAGTCCCGGCCTGCACTGGAGGAGGTCTGAAATACTCTGTGCTGGAGAGCCAGGTAGTGCTCAGAGCTGTGTTTGAGAAAGCATTTGGTGCTGTTCAAAGCTGAAGCCCTGCAAACCAAGCTAATGCAGTGTCAGCTGCGGCTCTCGCCTGGGCTGGGGAACTGCTTCCTCTGCTTCGAGCTTTTCAGTCAGGTCCTCAGTAGCAGGTACGTAGCTCCCATCTCTTCAGGGACAAAACACCAGGCAGGGAAATATACTGTCCTCTTGGGTGCCAGCAGCCTGGACAGAATTAGCCACCAGTGGGCACAAAATGGCATAGCATGTTACATTAAATCAGCTGATCACCATCTTTTCTTTCTTTTTTTAAACACTTTACGAGTAGGTGGAAACTTACACAAGCAGTATGGAAGTGTAGTAGTCTGCCATAATGATCACCTTGCTTATTAAAATATCTTGCTTTATGCTACCTCAATAATCTAAGTCGTTACTACGTCACCACTGATTCATAGTTCCAAGCAGTATGTAGCTGCTGCCAGAGAGACTTCAGAGCTGTGGGTTTCTTCAATCTTTACATCTGCTAAAAAGCTACTCTGTTGCAATGCCTGAAACCCAGGTTTCTCAGGTGTCCAATTCATGTAGTAAGGGAGATTTAATCCCCTATTTTGTGCATTACAGTCTGCATTTAGAATACCATTCTCCTCTCTTTCCTGAATCATGCTTATTAAAATTAGTGGGAGACTCACACAACAATAATTATTTTGCTCCTGTAATTGTGGGTTTTGTCACTGCGTGGATTGCTCTGTGCGAAAGGTGCAAAATCCCCTTTTTTAAGCAAAACAGATACTAAACGTGTTTTTAGCTGACCTGCCAGTGAGGCTAACAGGAGATGCAAGCTGCACCTTTCTCTACCGTTTTCACCGTCTGCCTGCAGACTCGGGAACATGTGTTTCTAACCTTTATTCGCACTTGGAACACTTTGTAAGTGCAGTGGCTGGAATTTTTTTCTGAACAAGGAGTGAGGAACCAGGAAGCTGAATATGGCTTTATTTCATACAGCCCATGGGTGTATCTTATTAACAGATGGAACCCAGACATTTGCTGTGGTATTTGACTCACTAAAGGTATTTCAAGGGTGTATCCAATCTGTAGCAAGGCCAAGGTTCTTAACCCCATGTAAAGTGAAAATAGGTAATTTATTAAGTAAACTAAATTGCTGAGGGAGGGGAGGATCTTCAATGAATTGAAGGCTTGTTAAAGAAGATAAAGCAAGTATAGGGCTTAGAGTAATTATGTAGCTATGACTTAAGGACAGTGGACTCAGCTGCACAGAGCAACCATATATTTGACCAGATTCTTGTATGAAGGCAGTATATTTTACCCCTGGGCCACAAAGAAGTCTGAAAAGTAGATCCATACAAATCTTCCCTTCATTCTGAGCTATGAAATACTGGACTTAAGCATTTGTCCTGCTAATCTCAAAGAAAGAGATACTGCCTTTTATGATTCCTGTTTTTTACAAGCTGCTTGCTGTTAGACATTTTTTGATTCATAAACCTTATCTTATTACAAAACAGTAAAATGCCATGATAAAGCTGGCTTATCTGGTAAATTTTTCTAGTGTTCATCCTTTGAATTCTCCAGGTCATCTGAAGGATATCCACATACAAAAGGGTGACAAGCTCAGATCATTGTCAGGTATCACACAATCAACAGGAAAACATTGTGAGAAGGATTTATAAATGTAAGTTATATAGCAAACTTCACTGGCCCAAGCATGATGTTAAGCATTGCAGTATGTGTGAACAGATCTAAAATGAGAGCAAGGAACAGGAAGGCAGAAGATGTGGTCTGCAAGGGTCAAGAAGGCTCTTGCGTGAACAGAAAATAAACTAGTACCATCTAAGCAAAAAGGAAAGTTTGTGAAGTAATGCAGAATGAGAACAGTGAGTGTTTGGAAAAACAAATTGTGTCCATAAGCAGCTGGATTTGCAGACCCTGACGACTTGTAGTTCTCTCCTGCCTGGATTTGCTTATGTCTAAAAACACTTCTGAGCCCTAACACCAGCCTTCTCAGGGTATGAAATATTCCAGCCGCTCATCACAAGAAACATCCAGGAACTCTCTTTAAAACTTCCACCTTGCTCTCAAATTAGCCCAGTCATTCAAAAGTGACTGCAAAAAAGGGACTAAAAGTACATTGCAGGAGTTTGATTTTTGTTAAGAAATCAGAATCTAAATAAACTGGAGCTTGGAATTAGAGAATGAAAGTCTGTTTCTCAGGTATTGCAACTGTTTCTGCACAGGCAAGAGGTTGAATAATGCTTTGTATGCAGAGACCTAGGGATGTGGCTCTGGTCAATAGCTGAAGTGAAGAAAATACTAAGACTTGTCTAATGCTTTTTTTTTTTTTCCTGGCCATTGCAGTAGGTATTATTTTATACTGCCATTTGTTAATGTTAAGCTATTCTCTTTGCACACAAATCTTAGATCACATAAACTTGCGTGAATGAGGTTCCAGTTTCAATACCTCTTTACTGACACTAGAATATCTGAATTAAAAAAGAATTGCAGGTGTTTTGTAGATCTCAAAAAAGGTGGAGCATTCACTCCTAGGTGAAATGTGCTGAAATTAGTTATTTCAGAACAAAAGCAGAGCCATGGTTATCTGTTGTTCTCTACATGCATACTTTTAAAGCAATTATGGTACTTAAGCATAGGTTTTACTGAACATGTAATCCTGTGGTTTTGTTCTTTTTGCTCTCCTCTTTTAAGTGATGCAAATATAATGGAACTCTGAACTATGTTTAAGATCTGTCCTTCTAGTTGCAGCAGGTTTTTCCCTTTTTTCAATATTTCTGGACAACCGCAGTATAAAGTGAAAGTATGAATGTGGTGGCAACTGTAAACAGCCACCCAGGAACAAGAAGAAGGAGAATCTGTCCTTGGGTCTGCAGCAAAGGTCCTTGTGTCCACACACAACCAGTGAGCTTTTTGTTTCATCCTGTTCCCTCTCTCTGAAAATGCTCCTATGCTATACTCCAGTAACATTGTTGCCATGGCACCCATCAAAACTCAGATATGTTCTCGCTTTATGTAGCAAGATGCAAATTTTTATGAACAGGAGAATTTCTTTTCTGTTATGGGTAAGGGACTCTATCCATGCCTCCAGACAGAGGCAATTTACTGAACACTCTTGTCGTTCCTGAGTATATGCCATAGTTCACTCTTACCAGTTCAATCCACAAAGGGCACTTGCTAAATTTTCTGTATTTGCCTGTTTGATTTTCATGGTACAGATTCCGCTGCACATAAGATGTCATCTGCACTCGACCACCCTCTAGAAAGGTGGGGAAGTGTGTGGGGAGTGTGGGGAAAGGGGGAGTGGCTCATCAGCTGGTTTAAATTAAAGTCAGGGCACTACAGCAATATACACCAGCTGAGGCTGTGGCTCTACAACTTCAAAGGAGAAAACTTGAAAGGTTATGTGAGTCCAGTTTTCTCCTTTAGCAGTAGGGAACAGCTGGTGAATTGGACTCTGAGTGCACAGAGGCTGGTGTAAATGGTGAGAATTGTCACTGAAGTCTTGATGTGTACTGACACAGATGAGATGAGATTCAGGAAATATACAGTGGCTTGTTGTGGAGGAGATTATATTTGTATGTTAAGATGTTATTGCACACAATAGCTAGGGAAGGAGGAGAGACCAAGCATGGAGCCCACGTTTGAAATGTCAGTCACATAATAAAAGACTTTAATCTTTTTAAATATACATATTGAAGACCAATACTGGGTTGTTACTTGCCCTTTGCGCTGGCTCAGCAGTTAGATATCAGGTTTAGCAGAACAACAGACAGTTCCTTGACACAGGGATTTCTCTGGAAAATACAGAGGCAACCTAAACCCCTTGTACACTGCGGTGTATGAGGCAAGAAGAGGGTAAAGACTGTTGATGCATTTCTCTCTGTTGTTTTAGAATATGCTCCATTTTGCCAATGAACGATTTGTCCCAGGGACATACCATCTTCTACGGTGTGAATGAATCTTCAGTCTGGGTCACTTCTGTATAAATGTAAGGAAAATGATGGAGATCTGAAAAGTTAAGCAGGCAAACATATGTGTGTGCGCATGTGTTTGGAGATTTGCTCTGTATCAGTCTATGCTCAAGGAACAATACAAAATGGTGAATGCTTCACTGATGTCAGCAAGAAGATTTCCTTCTCAGTAGGCAGTACTCCCCCCAAAAGGTAGTACTGAGGAGGGGGAAGATGGGTTTGATTTCTGCTGATGCAGAATAAAAAGAGAACTTTCCAAACTTTCCACTGCTGATGGTAGGTTTGATATTCAGTTGCTTATTCTAATAACTCAGTATTTGAAGGGGGAAAAAAGAGAACAACAATGAAGGTATCAAAACCACTCTCTCTGAAGAGAGGATAAGATGATCTGACACTAAGGCATTAGACAAGGACGTGGGAAATCTGAGTTCAGCTCCCTGCTTGCCATCAGTTATCTGTCTGCTCATGGGCAAGTCACTCAGGAGGTCCCTGGGGCACACTCAGAGTCCTGGTGTTCGCACCCATCTCGGTAGTGCCGTGACTCAAAGGAATGCCCTGCTTGGCAGCAGAGGCACAGCCCCAGCACAGCCAGGTGTCTGTGTTCCCCGTCTGTATAATGGGGATGTCCCCGTGTGGAGTTGCTTGGATTTGTAAGCTCTCTCAGGCAGAGCTGGCTGATGTTTCAGATCCACTCCTTGTACAAAGAATAGTAACAGTTCAGCCACGAGAGTGGAGAAAGTCTTGGCTAATTGTAAAAGAAACAGCTCCCTTCGCTGAAGAACCCCAAAACTTGTGACCAATGCAAGCCATGTCAATAGCCTTACTGCAAACCTACCCAGCCCTGTCACAAGCAGCACTTCAAAGTTACACTACCCAGTCCCTTCCCCAGATACTATTAGCAGCAATGATTTTTTACAAAATCAGACACCAAAATAAAAGCTGTTTCTACTGCATGTCTCATCCATATGTACATAGCACACTTCAAACCCCGCTTATAAATTCTTTAAGGCTAATTTGCAAAAATACACTGGAAATTCTACTGAGTGTAAGTTACAAAGAGTGGACTTGTTTGGCTCAGACGAGATCTGCTTTGAGATCTTTTGTCAGCTACTGTTGGTTTCATTAATAATCACTGAGATTCCTGAGGGACATCATAACCGTTTTTAACAGATCCTCACGCTGGTTGAGGGGTTTGGAGTACTACTCACCATGCACGAAAGTACATAACTGCATGCATGCAAGCAATACTGTTATGCTCAGTGGTGCTGGTATTAAACAGAAAGCTAAGTATGTGTATCATTGTTGATAGAATGGAGGCCAAAGGTTAATATGAACATGTTTTATAGCTGCAAAAGCTAATTACTTAAGTTAAAGTGAATATAGTGTATATTGTTTGGGTCTAAGAAATTGTATGCAAGCATATTCGCAACTAATCATAAAGTATTTTAGTGCTTGTAATAGAATTCATTAAAAATAATGTTGGCTATTCTAGAATACAGTGCAGTAAGCTTGTTTTTTAACCATTAAGCAATAATAGAGACTTATGTGCTGTCCTTTACAGTTCTGCTAGTAGCAATAAAAGAATACTAGTTTATTTACTTACAAAGGTAATTATTTTATTTAAAAATACAAGATAGGCTTTTAATATTATGTGACATCTTCTTTAAAAAGGCCTAATTAAAACAAACAACATATTGCTTTGACAGCTAATCGTTTACAAGAAGTTTTGTTTCTTCACAAAATCAAGGATTCTTGCCTAATTCTTGCCCACTCAGAACATCAATATAGGATCAAACACTTCTGAAAATCCTTTTCCGCCAGAGCAATATCTTTGAAATCATAAGTTCTAATCATGTCATCAGAAGGTATTCTTATGAGGGAAAGTTTTCAGGACTGGAGAAGGTGAGTGAGAAAATCTTACTGGTCTTTCTGACAGTGGATTCAGGCACATTAAAACTGTCAGCAAATTGAATCTTTCCTTTGATCAAACTACAAGGGCAATATTTTGCAGCCAGCTTGTATGTGTGGAATTTGGGTTCAGCAATTTACCATGCACCTGAAATATACTACTAGGGTTTTTAAGTTAAATTGCACAATCCTTATGCAGACAAATTTCCCATAGGAATTTCCCATAGTCCTCACATAAGGACTGTAGGATTTTGTGCACAACTCCTCGTAAAGGTGTTCATCCTTAACTCCTAGAACTGAACCAATAGTGTTTGTTACCTTTTAGTAACAGCTGGTAAATATCATCTTGAATTCAGATTGTATGTTAAAGGACCAGCTCAAGGTTCCTTAGCAGCGACATTTTGCTGTCTAAAGGATGAAGGAAAAATAACCACCCAGGCCACCTGTTATTAAGGAAAGACAATTCACTAATAACATTCTCCTTTCCTGGTTAAAGAAAATGGTGTCTGAGGAAGCTGCTCTGCCAGCCTAATTAAACCAATACAGACTTTGTCAGCCTGCTTCTGCCCGCTTCCATAAGGAACTGCTTGCTGAACGGGTACTTGAAGCTCCTCTCTGATAACAAAGCTGTCTAAAGGCTGCATCGCTAGACTTGTGGAGAAAAGGCAGGTGTTATTTCCCACACTGACACAACACACTGATATTTCCAGTTTTGGCTCAAAATATGTGAGTATGCACATGTATAAACGCTGTAAAAACTATGGAGAAATCTTTGAAAGGATCTGTAAATGTGTATCCCTTGAAATTACTAGATCATGTACCAATCATCAAATTAGTTCCACTAAGCTAAAGCTTAAGTATCCTATGTCACTTGATGAACTACAGGACACTTAAGGTTGGCTTAATAGAACTAATTTTAGGGTTTGCTAGTAATGTCATTCTAATCTAGGGTATGTTGGCTGGAATTCTTTCTGGTTTAAGGTTACTTTAAAATCCCAAATGTAAGGTTAATGGGGTGTTTTCAGTGTAATCTCAGAGAAAGAGAGAGAGAGGAAAATGCAGCAAGATGACTCTAGAAGAGAATTGTCGTAACTCAGCACAGCTTCCAGTATATTCCCACTTGTGCTAGGATTGTTGCTGGAGCTAATGAGGCTTGAGAACAGTTAGCACTGTCAAATCACAATGGAGTCCAGAGAATTTCAGAAAAACCTTTCTCTAACAAAGCTGTGAAAGCTGAAGACTTGGCATACTGAGAGGAACAATGATTCACATTGCGGACCACACAACGTATTGCTGAATACTCATATGCTACAGAATTAAGACCATATACTTAATATTGTAGAATGAATTGGAGTATTTTGAACATTGCTCAGAAAGACAGAAATATCTTTTAGTACTCGTAGAAAAAGACAATACCTATAGAATAAGCTGTCTCCTATGACAAGTCAATAGGAAACAGAACTGTCAATTCATTGTGTGCTTCCTCCAAGTAAAGCTACAGTGATAACCAGAGGATATTTTAGTAAAACAGCTGAATTATCCACCCCCCTTCTTCAGTGGAGCAGAAGACTGGGATTTAAGGCACATTAGTCAGCATGCTACTATATTGACCCTACTGAGTGGTGATTCTGTCTTGGACACATACTGTGAGTTTTCTGCAGCAATGAGAGAAGGATTTACTGGAGGATGATTTTCTGAGAATCAAGGTGATGATTTAAAAAATGTTGATCATGTTAATTCCATCAGTTCTAGTTTGGTTTTTAGTTCAGATGGAGTCAATGCGGGATTTAGCTGTGGAACTGGGAAAGCTTAACATGATGAACTGATGTTTGTGGAGACACAAAAGTGTGTAAGTTTTTTGTCTTTTTAATAAGCTCTTTGTCCTTGAAAGTTACATGCAGCTCAGTAGGAAATCTGGGTGCAGGCAGCTACCAGGATCAAACTCACCGCTGTATGATAGTTGTTTAAAACATGTGGTATGCTTCAGTATGGAATCTTTAAACAAAACAGTTCTAGCTTGCGGCTGTTGCTACACAGACTGTATGCAGATAAGTCACAAATAGCTGAGCATATGTGTGGTGCAAGGTTAAAACAATAACAAGCAGGTCGAATCATTCAAACACTGGAAATCACTTTGACTCCAGGCCAAAAGCTTAGCTTGAGATGATATCAGTACGGGATAAAAAGAGGATAAACTAACAGGCTTAGCAGCCAGCTTGTTGGAGTCAGCATATAGTATCTATACTTCCAGCAGGAGAGCAGATGGTCATATATTTAAGGAAGCACCAGACAGGGAGTCAGGAGATCTGAATTCTATTCCTGGCTCTGCAGCAGTGTTCCTATGTCACCTTGGGGAGTCACTTTTTCCCCCTTTTTTATTAATCTTTTAAGTAGTGGAAATAATATTTGTTTGTCTCACAGGGCAGTTGAGAGGCTAAACTGATGCTGAAAAAATGCTCTGAAGCTCTAAGAAGAACGTATGGAAGAACTGCAAAGTAAACTTGTTTGGAAGAAAGGACACTGCATGGTTTCATATGGTATGTTTGTGCCATATGTTTACAACCTTTCCTCTCCCCAGAATGTCCCATGCCTTTTTGCACACAGTTTTCAAGGAGGGAATAAGTGGATTAAGCTGCCTTCCACATTTGCTAGAAAGATAAGCAGCTGCCAGTAAGAACCCGACCAAAGAACAGACTTCATTACTGAGACATTATTTATGCCCAAGAGGGCAATAGGCTTGTTGAAGTTAACTGTTCATAAAATCATAGAATCATAGAATCATAGAATGGTTTGGGATGGAAGGGACCTTAAAGATCATCTAGTTCTAACCCCCTGCCATGGGCAAGGACACCTTCTACTAGACGAGGCTGCTCAAAGCCCCATCCGACCTGGCCTTGAATGCTTCCAGGGATGGGGCATCCACAACTTCTCTGGGCAACCTGTTCCAGTGCCTCACCACCCTCACAGTGAAGATTTCTTCCTTATATCTAATTTAAATCTACCCTCTTTCAGTTTAATACCATTACCCCTCATCCTATCACTACATCCCAAGATATTTTTGCATTGGTGGCAGAATAATGTCTCTAATAGCTTTTATTCTGAATTCAGCAGTGCTGCTTGCAAGCTGAAAGTTAAGTACATACTTAAATATTGTTTTTTATGAACAAATCTTCTGCTGAAGTCCCAAAACAAGTCCATTTTTTAAATCAGTGAGAAACGTCCATGATTATTTGCACAGGACTTTCATCTAAAGCCCATTAAAATCAACTAGACTTCAAAGGAATTTGAATCAAAGACCTAGCAAGCAACTGTCATTTCTTCTGAATCCTATGCCCATTAAGCAAAATGATCCTATCTATCTTCATAACTATATGGCATCATAGAAGTAATGTTTTCACAACAGAATAAATAGCTTCTGCTTTCAGCGTGGAGGTGTAAGCTTTGGGCTAGAGTTGAGTTTTAGCACGTATCATGATTTGCTCCATTTGTGCATATCTTTTTTGCAAGAGAAAAAGAAAAAGGTGAAGCCTTTTGTTTTTTAACTCTATGCCTCCATTTCTCTTGTTCCTAGAGTCTGAGTCCCTGTCAAGGGATTGAACCCCAGCTCAAAGCCAGCTCTGCTAAAAGGGCACAGACAACACTGCAGAAGACTTCAAAATACTAGTCCACCTCATAGCAGTAGCGGAGACAAAGGAAGCAAAAGCAAAGGTTATCTGAGCAGAAGTCCTGAGTGTCAATATGGAATATGGTCTTCCCACATGAGTTTGTTTTTCTGATTCCTCACAAATGGCCCTGCCTCTAATCCTGTAAACTGGACTTCCTTCAGCTCTTCTGGAAGTCACTGTGGGTTGGGTATCTACATGGAGGGAAATATTCACCATTTTCAGGTTCAGGCTGTTGAGCAGGTTGTAGTCTGTGGCAATAAAATGGGAAGGGTCTGGTGTGATTTATGAAGAAGAACATATTCTTCTCTTGCATGCAGCCTGGTTTTGTGAGAACACACTTTTGAGTTAAGCTGTTCCTCTTTTATACTGGGACAGTTCTGCTGCCTGTTTTCTTGATGACAGCCTTGTAATGTAATGTAAGACGACTACCTACTTTGCTGAGAAAGATTTACAAAGTTACTGTAATTACAGTTAATGTCCATTGCATGTGTACACAAACAAACTGACTTACTGGACTCTCTTCACCCCAAGTCCATGCAGTTTTCTGCATTAAATCACCATGGGGTAGCTTTAATCCAAGAGAGAAGCTGAGCGAAAAGATTTCTTTCTGAAGAACTGTGCTATATGTCTAACTGTAGTCTATTAAGGAAGGAATTCAACTGTTTACTCTTGATATATGAACTAAGCAAGAAATTAAATATTTCAGATAGTAACCAGCTCACTGTTTTGAGTATATAACAAAAACACTCTTTATGACAGTGTAAAGTTGATAGTCTGTGGCCAGAGACTGATCTGGTCCAACTGAAAGTGGTTTAGATGAGACTCTGATATCCCCATCTTTCCTTTTTGCAGGAATGTTGGTTGTTTCTTTCATGTCCTCTTTTTGGCTAGGCAAGTGACAGAATTGCAGTTAAGGGGTCAAAGAAGTGCTCCACAAAGTCACAAACACAGGAAGGAAGAGAGCAAGGATGGAGCTTGTTTTACCACTGTTCTCTTGTTCTTCCCATCCCTATGACTTTTATAAGCTAATCTTCACTAGTTGCCATGGACCCTGCAGGTAACACTTTCTCCAATGACTACCAACTTTGTCTCATAACATTTTCTAAGATTTGAAGGTGACATACAGAAAAATCTTCTTACTTCTTAGAAGAAGTGCTTCTGTGAGAATGTTGCTATTTATATGTGTTTGTGTTTTAGGGTGTGGAAGAGAGCTTGGAGAAATAAGAAAAAGTAGAACTATTTAAAAGTTAAGTTAATGGTTCAACAAGGGCAGGTTCCCTTCCAGGATAAGTCTGGTTATATATTATAATTGTACAAATAAAGTGTTCAGTCCAGATGTATCCTCCTCCTCTCTAGTCCTGCACTGTCGGGGCTGGGTTCTTTGCACAAAAATGTGGCTTTTTCTTGTCATCATCTTTTCTCTGGGGATGCTAATTGCTGGAAAACTCAGCTTGAAATTGCAATATGATGGGTGAGTGTGACTGGGGTATCATGAAGAATTGTGCATGCAGTGAAATTCCCAGGAACTGTGTAAGAATAATAACAACTATGAACTGAAAACCTGGAGGTAGAGTTACTAAGCTGTAAGCTTTGTACGATTTGGAAAGAAAACATAAAGATGGGAAATGAAGAAAGAGTGAACCAAATCCAAGCCAACAAAGATATGGCCGCAGCCGTAGGAGACACAGAATGCCCCTCAAATGCACCTCAGGATGCTCTGCTTCCATTAGCTGAAATTCATTTGGCTTAGGCTCTTTCATAATGAACTTTGAAATCAGATGCTGTAGGAATAAAATGCCTTTTCTGAGTATAAAGCGGGGGCGATGACTGAGTAAAATTATATCCATTAATAAAAGACAGCTGAGGTTACGTGAAAAAGATGGTGTCTCAAAAGCAGCTCAGACACTGAACCCCTGTTGGAAATCTGTAACAATAACAAAAAAAAGCTAATGGGGTTGGTCCAGAGAATCTTCACCCCAAGGTGTTCAGAGAATGAGATTATCACATTTTTTATTACTGATTAATATTTCTGAAAAGTATGAAATACCTAGTTTTGCTGTATTTTCCATTCTCGGTTCTGCTTTGTAAGAAAATGAGTGGTATAAAATTCTGTTTGCCCATCTAAACTATTTTGTTTCATTCACCCTCAACTTTACAAGGAATGATAGGTCACTCTGCCTTTACAGCAGTTGGGATTTGCAGGAGGGGCACAAATATAGTGTGGAGGCCAGCTCTCCACATATAACTTTATACATGGAATTTTCTAAAGTAAACAGAGAAAGTAGCCCAGTGCTGAATGCCTCTAGACTAATTATATCCCCAGAATATAGTTTTAAAAAGGAGAGAAAATCAAGCAATACCTACTGGAAGTAAGTTCCTTCATAGTATACCGGTTCAACAAGTCTCCTGGCAAAGCTCCTGGCAGAGCATACGGAGTCGCTACTTCTCTCTTTAAAATGTGTTATTTCCCTTGGATAATATTTAGCCTTTAGATTTGTATCAGGAACGCAGTCAGAGCCTGTCGATTTCACCGAATAGAATTCAACAGACCCTTGGTAATGTAGTGTTCATTTTTGTTTCTAACTGCTGTCCGGGCCTGAACCTGTTGAGTACTTGCATGGGATTTAAAAACACACTTAATCGAATGGTCAGCGTGACTTTGGGTGGGCAGCACCTGCACAAAGATGAAATGACTAGTAAAGCCCGTTTTCGTTGTCATTTGCTCTGTTCAGCAACTTAAATGAAACATCCAATCTATGAGCATCCAAGGAGAAACAGCTTGTGCTGAGAACAGTCCTTTAATTTGGTAAGAAAGCTTAACTGTAGCATTTCAAAAACTGTTGTTCTCACGTGGTCACATGGGCTGACTTTGCACTTCTCCACTGAGAATCCTAGTCCATAATCATAAACGAGTGTGTGCTTTCTAATCTTAGTTTACTATTAAAAATGATTTGTCTCCACACTGGCTATTGTAAAAGGTTTATCAGTAAATAAGAGCTGGCCATCTGGCAGCAATCTGACTGTCTGGCATTTCTTTCATTTGGTGTAATTAAGACATAATGTCAATGAGGATAGAAAGATATTACAGGATATTGTTTCCCTTCCTGATAGACAAAGAGCAAAGCAAGCCCAGGCATTTAGAGAGAATAAACTCTGAACTGCAGCTGAGATGTTTATTCTCCTAGCAAAGATGTTTATCCTGCATCTACAAGGTTTATTACAAAGATATCATGGCTGTTGTACCAAATTGTTAGCAATGCAAATGTAATCATTTTGCCCCATAGATGAGGGTCCTATATGCTAACAGCATCTCCTGAACCAGTAGTAAACAGCCCATTTTAACTATCAAGTTCTACATTTCCCTATCATCAGCAAAGGTGATATTTTCAAGAGATGTAAAAAAACCCAAATCCCCTTATTTTTCAGTGGATGATGTGAATGAATAGTGAATTCTATTTGCATGTATATTAAGCTGATAATTGTACATTTGTGTATGGAAGCACAAATGATAGCAGTCGCAGTTCAGATGATGAGAGCGTATTATATTGATGACCGTAATGACCATGGCTTTAATAAAAAGACATGCAAGGCTTTTTCAACAAGAATTTCTGTTACAAAAGCTTTAAAATGTAAAGTGTTCTTTTTTTGTACTTGTCCTGTAAAGGCTCCAAGGCCCATTGAAGTCACCGAAGGAGACTGTGAAGCAGTAGTTATTGGTTACTAACAAATACGAACATTTTTCGGGTTCCCCATTCTATCACACCAGTAGTGGATAACTGCTGTCTCACTTTTGAGTAATGTAATGTACTCGTCAAAATCCACTCCTCATTATGAAACCCTTTCATTAGAAATGTCACACTTGCTATCAGTCCTGGAAAGTTGATCTGAACAAACACTGGAAAAAAATTAGAAAAATAATTACAAAGGGTTTTTTAATAGAACATACAGATTTGCTTTTTCTGCATTTCCAACCATATTAATTTGTTCTTTGTAAACTTTCAATATTTTTTTCACATTAAGTCTGTAGTAAATGAAAGTTTCATGGGTCCTCATGAAAATATATACTCAGACACTGGATCTGTGTGTCTTTTCTAGAAACATAAAATGATAGATCCTGTACTAGAAATTTTTGTTTCCTGCAAATTGAGTAAGAATATGCAATTCTGGAGACCATGCTATTCACTATTTGTGGAATAAACTGGCTATTCTCATGACAAGTAGTTTGTGAACAACTCAAGCTCTTAGCAATGTTCATTTATCATGGCTATCTAATGTTTTTGCATGCTGAAGTAGATCAGCAAAGCATCAAGTCTATCTGGAATAATTGAATAATTCCTGAACAGGAGAAAAAAAAAGTGACATCTTATCAAATAAATAGTTTATTATATATTACCTATGATCTTGTTTTGGCCGTGGTCCTGCAAAGGCAGAAACACACACCAGGGCTCATGCGAGCAGTTGGCTTCAGTGAAGCTGGTATGGTGAATAAAGAATTGCCACTGGCAAGGAAGCAGAGTTAACCTAACACTCTAGCAACAGAAAACTCACATCACTTAGTCCTATTTGTAACTAAAACATACCAGGAATTCATCACTCAGACATGTTTTTGTTGGAACAGCACTCAGTTACATGCTCTATCTTCCTTCTACATAACAAAACATCTCCTTTTGACTTATGAAATCATGGATACAGACATTAAAACTGATTTTGTTTCTCTGCTGAATTTCCAGGGACCAGGTTTTGCATATTGTGCCAGAAACATTTCAGCAAGTCCAGCATCTTCAGCATCTTTGCAGCACTTTAGTGGTGAGTAAGAATAACCATGTGTGCCCAAAAAGCAGAGTGGGGTCTTGGGCTTTAAAACAGATTTGCATGTAACTTTGGACAGGAATGAAGGTTAAAGTAAACTTGAAAAAGCTTTACCTAACTTTTTTTTTCTCAGTGTAGGGTGGAATTGCCCTTCCACTCACTACCTGAAGGAATTTATGGGAAGAAGTTAGTTTGCTTGCATGGCTCTGTGAAGGTGTTGCTCCTTATCAGTGGTGCCTGACTCAATGGAAACACCAAGCCTGTGCTGCATGCTCTATGAACAGATGGCTGGAGAATAGTTAAGGGGATAATTCGAAGGAAAACTTCCATTTATTGTTATGCAGCTACTCTATCTTAAATATATTTTCTCATTCTGAAAACAGAGCTTGATTTGTGCATTTCTTTCTTCTCCTCTGCACAGCTGGATTTGTGGAAGCCCCTGCTGCCTGAAGACATCTGGGCTGGAGAAGACCTGCACATAAGGGTCCCAGCTCCTCTGGTGTAGGAGGTGAAAGACAGCTCAGATCAGCGTAAGATCTCTTACAAGTACAACCTCTAATTTCCTGATGGGAAAGGCTGGCTCTAACAATCTTCCTTGCTATCACAAAAGAACCTAGTCCTTTCCAATTAACAGTCAGCAAGTACTGACGATAGGACCAACCTTTGTTCCAAGTGCCTCCAACTTACCTTGACCTGCCCAACGCACAGATGCTAAATATACCTTTGAGTTTTAAAAGCACATTCCCCCATGCCCTGTTTATTCACCTTCCAACTAGCCTGGTCTGTGAATTTGGAGCTGGGATCTGAGACAGTCCAGTCTGTCTTGTTTCCCTGCTGCTGCCTTCTCAGTGGCACAGGATGGCGCTCAGATGTATGGCTCAGTTTTTTAGTCTGAAGTCGGGAAGCCAAACTTGGTACAACCACTACTTACAGGAGCATGCTTTGCTCTTGGAAAGCATGGATACTTGAACCCAGGGTCATCCCTATTTTGGAGAGCCCAAAGATTTAATCAGTGTCACTGCAGAGCAGCAGTCTCTGTAGCTCTCCTTTTCCCTTCCCCGTCTTTTGTTGCTCCTCTGGTTTGGAGAAGAGCCCTTTCAAAGGGAATATTCACCCAGTTTAGGGTGGCGAAACACTGGCACAGGTTGCCCAGAGAGGTGGTGGATGCCCCATCCCTGGAAACATTCAAGGTCAGGTTGGACGGGGCTCTGAGCAACCTGATCTAGTTGAAGATGTCCCTGCCCACGGCAGGGGGGTTAGGCTAGATGACCTCTAGAGGTCCCTTCCAACCCAAACTATTCTATGGTTCTATGATTCTTCAAAGCTGCAGTTTCCTACCCTTATCCCCCCGCCAGGCTGGTGAGAATTTCCTGGCACCATCCAGCCAAACAGAGGCATCCCAGCCTGGGACAAAGGTCCCAGTGGCAGGTCCCCACTGCGCACACAATTGGGAGCCACAAGCTGCAAATGGCCCATGATAGTTTATCACACCTACCCAGCCACACATCTTCACTATCTGCCACACTTCTACTTCTAAGCAGAAGATCTCATCCAGATACAAAGTGTGTTTATAAAGCCAAATGGGATTAAATAAGATCTATTCCTCACACAGTCCCATTCCCATTTGGAACTGACTTTTTCAGGTAACCGGTAGCTAGCTGTATTTCATATAAACAATCCTGTAGTCATTCAGGGCTGGTGACAAATGGCCTATGGACATACATTGACATTTACCAATCAAAGATAAGTCGAAGGAGGATTGGTGCCACTTCAAAGCTGTTTAGAGTTAAAGCTGATCTTGACATCCTGCCTTTTGCCTGACAAACTCTTTTTAGTAAGTATGATGCCCTGGCAACCAGGGATGGAGAGAAATGAGGTGGGAGCCAGTACAAATGATCTAGCATGAGGTTTAGGTATTCAGGACTTAGACAACGTTCCAGAAGATATTTAACCTCTTATTTATATCAAGGTTCTTCATTTTCTAATGGTTTCAACTGAGTCTAGTGGAAATTTAAAGACCAAACTGAAGTTAGCAGCTTAATCTTTTTTTTTCCTTGGACTGGGGCCACAACTGTAGCCACCTTGTGTAGGGTCCTAAAGTAAGAGGTGGGTAATTTGACAGTCAAACTGAAATTTTGGCTTTGTATTGCAAAGGCGTTGAGATTATGAGTATGGCAATGTTAGAGTTAAAGTTCCTCTAACAGATTCAAAGCAGGAACCACCTTTTAGAAGGCAGTTGACATGCAAGAAAGGTAACATGACAGGTATATAATGATAGAGACATAAATGACAAATTATAATCAGGACATCAATATTCTGACTGTGTCAGACTGTGGGATTTCAATTCCCCAGAGCTCTGATAAGGCATTTTGCGTGTGTGGTTTCAGTTCATGGGAATTTGCACTGCCTGAATTTTAGTTTGAAGTTCAGATGGGAATAAACATCAAAGCCTAGAGTGAAAGTCAGCTGTAACTCCTCTTAAAAGTTTCTTATGTGCAGTTTCCAGAAATGCCGATCAGTGCTACTGTCAGCAGAATAGCCTATTAGCACCTAGTGTTTGAAATCAACAATGTTTAAGCTACCTTTGCAATTGTCTTATCGCAAGTGTTTACAATGACCACAGATTTGTAACAGTGTTACAAGGGGCTGATTGCAGTGAGAAAGCTCAGTGTGTGATCCAAAGTCCTCTGAAGCCAAGGAAAAGGTTTTATTGACTCCCTTGATCATGGAATCATACCTGTGCTATACTCATTTCTGAACTAATTTGTAGCTAAAAAGCAAGAAGAGCTTTTTGAAGGAAAGAGGGGTTTTGTTCTGATTTTTGCAAATTTCAGTGAATACTTCTGTGAAGTCTTTGCAAATTGAAAATGCCTCTATAAAATACAATGAAACACTAATCTTAAATTTTTCACTTTTCCCCCCTTTTCCCAAAAGGTGGTATTTTAGACTTTCGCCCAGTAGTAAAAGTGGTTGAGAAAAGGAAGATATTGAACTTTTTTTTTTTGTAGAAAATTGTCAATCTTTAAAAAAAAAATGTAGTAAAATTATTACTTTATTGTTAAAACCCTGTGAAAATCCCAGTACTTTGAACTTTCTCTTACATGAAAGTAACCATTATGCTGATGGTGATGAATTTGCCAGGCAGTCCACAACAGAAGAGGCTAAATCCTTTCATTTGTTGATGTAAGCAATGTACCCACCATGATAGTTCTGCAGTAATTGTTAGGGACTGTTTTCTTTTCTATCTCCCCCTTTCCCCTCCCCTCAGAGTCCTAATACCTGATGTGCAGGAACTTGTGGATCAGAGCATGCCAAGGGCAGGTCCCAGAAGGTTATGTCTACACCCAATATATGGAAGAGGTAAAGAGGAACCCAAGTCTGCTTGCTTTCTTTGTTGCTGCTATTTTCTAAACGCCACAGCAGGCAACTTTGTGCTTGCAGAAAGCTCAGCTGAAGTCAGTGGAGCTCTTTCTGACTTTCTTCTTTGCAGAATCAGTCCTTACTCTTTGGCTAGAATCTTGGCCTGCTTGAATTGAACATGAATTTGCCATTGATTTTGATTAAATCCTCAATTCCTCCCTGACCAAAACCTAAATACTCTGCGTGAAGCAGCCATATTCTTTTGCAAATAATATTCTGGGGTTCAGTTGATTGCTTTGCTACCTTTCTACCCTGTTATGCTTTATCGTTATCTCTAGTATTTATTCATTTAAGCCCCAGTATGTTTGATGCTGAGCCAAATGTGAAGTGCAATGACTATTGCGGTTTCTGGAATCCCAGTGAGGGAGAAGAGGTGAACAGTGGGAGATCTGTAGAAAGAAGTAATTTAAGGACAGGTTTTTGACACTTCAGGAGAGAATAATGTCATGACGGTGGGTAGTGAAGACTTCTTGTGCTGTGTTTCACAGACCAGTGGGTAAGCCTGGACAAAGGCAGAGCATGGTGGTATTCTTCCTCCTAGCCACATAATAAAAGAGAGCAGAGTCAATCCTCATGTATATTTTGTTTGAGCTACCCATTGGGGATGACTGCTGCTGAACTGAGATGTGAAAAATCAGTACTGATAGGCAAGAGACTGTAATACTGTTTTGAAGCACAAAGGAACTCCAGCCAGTAAGACAGCTTCATCGGGGGCCCAACTTAATGCCCGTATGCAAACGCACGTAGCATGGGGAATAAACAAGAGGAGTTAGAGACGTGCACACGCCTGCAGGGCTACGACCTTATTGGCATCATGGAGATGTGGTGGGATGGTTCCTATGATTGGAGTGTTGGGATGGAGGGATACAGGCTCTTTAGGAAGGACAGGCAGGGGAGACAAGGAGGGGGTGTGCCCTCTATGTCAATGACCAGCTGGAATGCACGGAGCTCTGCCTGGAGGTGGATGAGAAGCCGACCGAGAGCTTATGGGACAGGCCACCGACCAGGAAGACAGTGTGGATGTGGCCCTCTATAGACAGATAGGAGCAGCCTCAAACTCCCAAGCCCTGGTCCTCATGGGGGA
>NW_008795918.1:463679-568338 GCF_000699145.1 Aptenodytes forsteri
CAGAGAGGTGGGGGATGCCCCATCCCTGGAAACATTCCAGGTCAGGTTGGACGGGGCTCTGAGCAACCTGATCTAGTTGAAGATGTCCCTGCCCATGGCAGGGGGGTTGGACTAGATGACCTTTAGAGGTCCCTTCCAACCCAGACTATTCTATGATTCTATGATTCTAAGATTTGATGGTGTCACTCCATGTCTGGTGAAGTGAAGAGAAAGATGCCCAATAGGATGGGCATGTTGAATGAGATCCAGAATAGAATACCAGTGTTGTATTGCAGTGATGTTATCTTTTAACACCCAGTGAGGTATGACCATACCTTTGCTCAGAAGCAAATGAAAGGCCTTCCATGAGTGTTAAGTGATACCACAGATTGAAATAAGCTCTGAGGAAAACGTTGCTTGTCTAAGCAAAAGAAAATGTTTTAATCTAGAAATGGAGGTGTGAAAGAGAAGGAAACTCCCACTTTGGACCATGAATTCTCTGTGACTATTTCAGATTTATCAATGGATAACTCAGATCCAGAAGAGCCACAGTGGGCTGGTGACTCAGCACTACCTGGGGAAGACAATCGAGAATCAAACAATGTATTATCTGCAGGTAAGGGAGGAACTTTCTTAAAAGGACTAAAAGGTATCTTCAC
The DNA here is from genome assembly GCF_000699145.1 of Aptenodytes forsteri. Taxonomy (NCBI): domain Eukaryota; kingdom Metazoa; phylum Chordata; class Aves; order Sphenisciformes; family Spheniscidae; genus Aptenodytes; species Aptenodytes forsteri. Next base: position 464,318 of record NW_008795918.1, read on the forward strand.
AAAAAAGTACACAGGAGAAGGCAGGATTCAGATCTTTCCTAAGACAGTGCTCATCCCAATTCACTGAAATAACAGGAGATGGTTTTACTTGTCTACAGTTCAGTAAGATTTGACAGCTTTCATATATACTATTACCATAACCTTGCTATTGCTATTATGCAGTGAAAACAACAAATTTAACTGAAGTCTTGTTTAGAAATACAAATCAAGCTGAAATTAGCTTGGCAACAGCTGTGTGTGAGGATAAAGAGTTTTGTTTTGTTGGTTTTATTACCTTTTACAGCATATAGCCTTTCTGCTAGGAGTATTCCTTGACATTTTTTATTGGACGCCCTAGTAAAAACCATAGTCTTAATAATTGGGTTAGTTATTGTCTAATCTGTTCCTATCACTGAGTGAAATTAGATTCCCTGCCTTTTTGTGCTTCCCCTTCTAGAAAAAAAAAAAAAGAATCTCAAAGTAAGAACAATCAGTCCTGTGAATGACTAATATAAATGAAAAAGAAACTGTTTTATTGACACTCCTGCTCAACAGACACTTTAAAACTCTTGCCCTGTGATACTACAGAGATGGGGTTATTAGGAAGGAGAGCTTGTCATAATGATGTCTGTAATAATAATAATCTCAGATGTCTCAATGGCATATCAAGGCACATCCTTTTCTTTCTGTATTAAGCTAGGCTATTTTATTGTAATGTAACAGTTTTCCAGATGATCATTTTTACACTCTCTCAGATCAGTCAACCATCAGATAAAACCAAAAAGATCATTTGGATGGACTGTGGGATTCATGCCAGAGAATGGATCTCTCCAGCCTTCTGCCAGTGGTTTGTGAAAGAAGTGAGTCCTCACTTTTCCACTTAGATAATAAAAAAACCATATCACTTTGGATACTTCAGTTCTCTTCTCTATTGTGGTACCAAGAATTATGCTTTTCTGTTGAAACATGATTTTCAAAATTAGTACATGGTACAGATATCTGTGGAGACCTAAGTACAAATCACAATTTGAGATGAGATATGGGACAATATTTGTTAGCACATTGTTTCCTCCACATGAACTGATTCCAAAGCCACTGAACTAGATAGCAATCTCTCCATTTCCCACAGTGGCTTTTGGATCAAGCCTCTCTGCATCAAAAAGCCAAGGTCCCCCTGGAATAAAGCAACCCTAAGATGTGGTATAGCAATGTTCCACGTGTACTGAAAGTACCTGGCGCACAGGTACTCTATCATACAGCTTTCATACCTGCAAGACTGTATCCATATGAAGTACACTGTAACTGGGAACATCATCACTTTGTTAATGGCAAAAGGTAGATATCTTAACATATCTGGGGATAAAGTAGATCTTGGATACCACGGTGATATCCAGGAGTGAGTGATTCCCTGATGATAGTTCTAAACTAGCTCTTTCCAGTGATTACCACTAGGTTCTCTGCTCAGTCCTCTGTATTTTTTCTTTTCAGATTCTTCAAAATTACAAATATGACCCAAAGATAAGCAGATTTCCGCAGAATTTGGACCTCTGCATCTTGCCAGTCGTCAATATTGATGGCTACATCTATTCCTGGGAAAAAGTAAGTAAGTAGTGAAAATCCAGGAACTAGATTGCAAGTTAGATGTGCACAGCATGTTTTGTTAATTTTAGATACAATCATAGCAATTATATTTAAACAGAGAACAGTGACAGAATCATTACTCACACAAATCCTCTCATGGCAGAGAGGTTTTGTTTCTTCTGGTAAATCAGCAGTCACCTGAGATTACAGGGCTAAAAATTCCTAGCAAATGTCATGAGCCTCGGGAAGAGAGAAGGACAAAACTACAGGATCAATTGCTTTTGGGTTTCTGGGGATGGACTTACTCCCCTGCTAACAGCTCAAGGCTTGGTTGATGGAGTTAAGTGTGTCCAGAGGAGTCAGTCATTCTTTGCAAGAGATCTCAACTAGCAGATGGGTCTAAGCACCTTTGCAGCATGGGACGGGAGGAGAATTGATCAAATATTGGGCTATTTGGTTTTGAAATAGGTGTGCCCTCCCAAATAATCTTCCTTTTCAGATATGGAGGATAATGCAAAGTGTTGGTCTTCAGCAACTCTCATCATGCCTCCAGGCTCCTGAGCTCAGTCGAAACGCCTTTTAATGCAGGACCTCAGCATGGCCCAACAGGCTCAGCCTACCACCATGTGGATCCTGCTGTCTCCCAGCTTGCTCCCTGGCAGGTTTGCGGCATACCACACATTGCACTTGGATGCACAGGTAATTCAGCCGGGAAGCTCATACAGGCAGTGCAGTGAGGTCTGCAGAGAACCAAGTATAGCAGTGAGTATAGCAGGGAACCAAGGAGCAGCAGCAAGATTAGCTGACAAAAAAGCATTCATCTTCTTGAATCTGAAACAAACATAAGTTCAGCTATCATCTGTTGGACACAGAGGCATCCCTCACAATGCCAAGTCTTTCTTAGGAGTGCAACACTGCATGGAAGCAGTTGAGTACTACAGAAAAAGCATACTTTTTTTTTAAGGCTCAGGAGGATCATTTCAAGGTGCATGCAGGCTTGTGGAATATGACAGCCTGGCTGTAGTAGATAAAATGTTCTGTCACTCACTAAGCTTTATCACCCTTACACACAGAGTTGCACTCTTACAATGCAAGAGTTACTCAGAATGCAGAGGTCTAAAATGAAGGAGTCTTTACACCGTATTATCACTAGGCCCTATGAATCATTGAGTCGTTATTATGTAACTGAAGTTACTTTTGTTTAGGATCATTTGTGGAGGAAAAACCCTTCTCCACATATGAATGGCACCTGCTACGGGACAGACCTGAACCGAAACTTCAATTCCTCCTGGGGCAGTAAGTTCCAAGTATTTCAGATCAGCAACACAAATGTAAAGCAAGAATAATAACTACTCTCTGAAATGATGAAGTCCTATAAGAAAGGAATACTTATCTTGTTGTCATCAAGACATACGTAAAAATAAAAACCTGGTTTGTAAAAATATTAAGTCATTGACTTTCAACTGGTATTTATTTTTGTGAGCAGAAAATTGCTGCTTATATAACTATACCTCTAATTCACTGCAGGAGCAAGCATCGGCTCTAGGCAGCAATGTTAGGAGTTAGTCACTTAACAGCCAGTATTTGTGTTTGCCATGAATTTCAAGGAGCCTCCAAAGATTCCCTGGCAGGTGGTACACTGTGGTGGTGTCAGAGTGTTTTCATTGCAGCCAGCCTGTAAATGTGCGTTAAATATTTCAGTCTTGTAGCAAATTTTAGTTGCTACCAACAGAGTAAAATGTTAAAGTCCCACTGAACTGTCTAGTCTCCCTGCCCACAGAAACACATGCCTTAACACTCCAAGGTAAATTTCCCTGTTCCCTCTGAACTGGTGTTTATACGTCTCTCCTTTGATTCACTTTTCGTATTCCTCTCCAGGTATTGGTGTTTCTTATAACTGCAGCAGTGAAATCTTCTGTGGATCTGGACCAGAATCAGAGCCTGAGACAAGAGCTGCGGCTCAGTTTATCGAAAGGAAGAAGAGTGACATTTTGTGCTATTTAACAATTCACTCCTACAATCCTCACTCCGTATGGTTCCACAACTAAACCTCCAAGTAACAGTGAAGAACTGGTAGGGCAAAATATTCATGTTCTACACTTGTAGAGAACAAGTACAGGCAGTAGCATGTGGCACAACTATATTTGCCCTCTTGCCTTTTCTTCAGAGGAGCTGGGCTTATTCAGGGGCTTGGCTTCCAGAGTCACTGCCGCTCCGTGCAGTATCAGCAAGGTTTATTTGCCTCAGAATTAATCCTAATCCTTCATCTTAAATCAGGAAAATTGAATGACCACAGATAGGGTTACTGCAATGCAAGGTAAGTGGAGAAGAGTACAAAGTTCTTGCTGCATACAAGAATGCGTTTGCACTTTAGGATGCCAGCACATTATACACACATGGTTGTCATGATTGTGTCCAGAAAGGGTATTCCAAATGTGCTCACTAGGAGAATGGGAGCAAAGTAGGCACCTACTTCTTGGTTATGTCTCCCCTCAGTTTCTGAGTGTTCTAATTTGAGTTCATTAACATGTGTATTTATGAACATTCCAGTAGCTGGAGCACTAGTCAAGAGCATGAGGGACTTGGGTTCAGACTTCATATGAGTCATTTGAGAAGTCATTTAGTCTGTCTATGGCTCAGCTTCTGAAGATGGTGGGATACAGAGTCTATGGCAATATAACAAGTGTAAGAAAGAGATCAATCACTGCTGTAGTCAGTATCAGTATGCTATACAGCATAGACACTAATTCTCCAAAATACAGCCCTTTAGCTTTACAACAAAGCAAATATCTTCTCTATCTAATAGCAGAGTAATTTTTAAAATTTTAACATAATTTGCTTTAAAAAAATCAAGAACAATTTGCCCAAATGTTTGTAATGGGTTTCTCTAAAGTCCTGAACTAATAGTATCAAAACTTAAAGCTGATCATACGTAAATGTAAAGCTTAAAGAGATGAAAATTTTGGTCCACTCAAAATAATTGCCAAATGTACTGGCACTGATGACAATGCTGTTCCTATTTAGAACTTACAGATGCATGCTGCAGAGAAAGCAGCTGCTGCCCTGATGGGAAAGTATGGGACCAGCTATGAAGTAGAATCAACCTCTTTAATTTTATGTAAGTTTCTTTATGGTTCCCTTTGATTGCTCTGTTTTTCAAAGAAGAGAGTCATTCTTGTGTCACAGGCATCAGTAAGTACTGCTTTGCTGAGTTTCCTCTTTGAGTAATATTTAATGGGCTGGTTCAGTGGAACATCTAAGCAGCAGTCATTTGAATACAAGATAACACTGTACGTTATAAAGCTGACTGCGGGAAGGAAGGAAGCATTGATCAGAAGCTAGTTCCTACATGAATTCCTCACAGATACATCACAGGGGACAGGAGGAGATTGGTGATAGATCATCCTGACCCTGCTGAAGTCAGCAGCAAAACTCTTATTTTTCTTCACTGGAGTCAAGCAAAAATTAAAATCCCAATCAGGTCTATAGTTACTCCATCAGACATTATCACATGGCAGCTGCTTGCAGTTGTGTGTGAAATATGTTGGTTTCAGCCTCGTTCCTAATAGACTGGATAGCCACATCACAAACACACCATCACGGCTGATACTAGCTGACAGCCTTTATGTAGAGGACTAGAGGGCCCTAGAGACTGCGTGGTAAACCCAATCTTTTCCCAGTAAGCAATAACTCACGCCAGTCACTCAGAACAGTAAGTAGTTAGCGCTGGTACCCATGTGGTTTTGCATATTCACAGCATCTGTCTGTGCCAGTCCCTGAGTCACACGAGTCACCTACTGCATGAGCAATGCAGTGTAAGTATAAGGTAACTTGTCCATGCCTAGGACTGCATTTTGCCAGAGTTTGTACTTATGCTGAATAGGTAAGAAAAAAGATCCATGAGGCAGATGAACAGAAATAAATTTTTCAGACTTGACCAAAATTATGCTTAAAAACAAATTTACAAAGAAATTCCAGGCAGTGTCAATGTAGGAAATGAAGTACCAGAACAGACAAATGACCAATCCATCTTGTACCTCATACCAATCACAGTAAAATGTTAAAAACACAGAATCCCTGGAACTCATCTCCTGTTATTGTACAATACCATCTTATGGAGGATTGTTTCACTTAGGAAACTCCATGGAAGACTTTTAGTATAATTAAGAATTGCAGCACCTAGAAACTCTGCTCTCCATGTCAGAGTGATATACGGTTACTGCTTAGTTCAGGGATTCTGGTATAATCTTGCATTAACTATAGCAAGAAGTATTTTCAAAGAACCGTGCTTAATACATATATCTCCCCTCTATTTTTAAATTCACAGTCAGTAACTCAGGCTTCTCATGGGACTGGGCTCACATGATTGGCATTCCTTTCTCCTACACATTTGAACTGTGAGACAAGGGTACTCATGGATTTGTTCTACCCCCTGACCAGATCCAACACACATGTGAGGAGACTATATTGGCTGTGACAACTATCATAAACTATGTTGATCAGAAGTACTTCCCAGGTAGGGCTGTGATGCTGACCTCTGGCAGCCTGGGCCTAAGCATTTGCCTGAATGTTGTACTTACATGGACTGTTTCTTAAAAATGGCTTAGAGAACCCAGCAAGAGACTCTCATGCAAAGTATAATGTCCCTTTGAAAAGAGAAAATTACATGAGCAGAGGAACTAAATGTCAAGTATTTCAATAAAGGCTCATCCCACAAAATACAAGCATCCACTTGTGGTTTTGATAGCTGTGTTTTAGGGAAGGAGGAAAGGATGAAGAGCTGTGGCAATTTCCCAAGCTTTACTTGTTGACTCTGCAAGAAGCCAGCTTGAGTACACACAGGGACAGAGCACTATTACTCCCTGCTTCTCGAGCATGTTTCCAGGGGCTCACCTGGGCCCATGCAGGCCTTCTGTCAGCCACAGTCCTGCTCTGTCACAATTCTCCCCACTGCCTGAGCCTGCTGACTCCTGGGTCTTGCTGGCATTGGCAGGACGCCTGTGAGGCTTAAATGTCCCCAATTCCCACTACAGAAAATCGGACAGCTTCCCCGACGTCCACCTTCCTTCCCTAAACTGCCACATTGGGATTTACCAGAAAATATAGGGCCTCAAAAGCTGGTGAAAGGTCATAATCAGGCAACCATCAACAGCAGCCTGAAACAAGCTGAAGAGTTGAGCTAGTGCAAGCATGTGGGGACAGACAAGAGGTGTGGCCCTGTCACTTAGATGCAGTCAGATTAGTGAAGATAGAAACTGCCGAAATCCTTCAAAAATACAAAAGGGAAAGGGAAAAGGAAGATGAGGATGGGGTGCTATTCCTACAGAGCAGACCAGAGAGTGATTTCTTTGCATCCTCAACTTTCAAAACTGTGGCTGGTGGCGACAAATAGTCTCTTAAAGTCAGACTCCTAAGGGATTTCATTACAGATGGTACTGTCGTGGTTTAACCTCAGCCAGCAACTAAGCACCACACAGCCGCTCGCTCACTCCCCCCCAGTGGGATGGGGGAGAGAATCGGAAGGGTAAAAGTGAGAAAACTCGTGGGTTGAGATAAAGACAGTTTAATAGGTAAAGCAAAAGCCGTGCACGCAAGCAAAGCAAACCAAGGAATTCGTTCACTCCTTCCCATCGGCAGGCAGGTGTTCAGCCATCTCCAGGAAAGCAGGGCTCTATCACGCGTAACGGTTACTTGGGAAAACAAACACCATCACTCCAAACGTCCCCCACTTCCTTCTTCTTCCCCCAGCTTTATATGCTGAGCATGATTCTCAGTCGGTAGAGCATGGGAAGCTGAAAAGTCCTTGACTAGTGTAAACACTGTCTAGCAACAACTAAAACATCGGTGTGTTATCAACATTGTTCTCACCCTAAATCCAAAACACAGCACTGTACCAGCTACTAGGAAGGAAATTAACTCTATCCCTGCCGAAACCAGGACAGGTACGTAAAGAAAGTCTATTTACAGAGGGGTGCCTTTCTTACAAACCACATTAATCCTTTGGGGCTGACTCTGCAGAAGGACTGGAGCCTGGTTGCATGGCTCTCCATCACCTGGGAGAGCCTGCAGCCTGCAGGGATCTGCCTGGGATCCTCATGTGAAGCTGGAAGCTCAGTGGAGTGCCAGAGGAAAGGAAATGTTTCAGCCCATTGAGCAGGCACCCTCTGCCTGAGCCACTCGAAAGGAAATGCCAAGGAAAGAGCTTCTGTGTTGTTACAGCCAACACCAGAGGGTGCAGGGCATTCACTGAAATAGAAAAGACCCATTTTAACCTGTACTCTGTCTGCTTTTGAACCCAGGAGTCCCGCATCCCAGAAATATGTCCATTAGGCTTGGCTATTACAGATAATAGGGTAGATTATTTTTTTTTCCTGATAGAAAATGTGGCATCCAGGGAAAAAAAAAAAAAAAAAAAAAAAAAAAAAAAAAAAAAAAGATTTTGTATGAAATGTCTGATTTTAAATGTCTGATTTTCTTAGCAAATTTCAAGATTCTGCTTGAAAATTGAAGTGTTCTAACCAGAGATTTTCAACAAAATATTTCCAACTTTGGGGAAGAGAATGCTTTTTTCCCCCCCTGACTGCTTGAAGGCTAGTGATGGCAAATGCAGATCAAGAGCTTCTGCCAGAAAACTCACAGATAAAGGACATTGAGAGGACTGAAATATTACTGTCCTCAAGTTATAAAGTACAGCGAGACTCAGTGACTTGACTAAGATCTCATAGAGGGTCTGTGGCAGAACCTGGAAAATTCTTTTGCGCAATTCTCTTCCAATGCTGCCAAGAGAAGGATGCATATCGCTTGACCATGGTACTGTTAAAAAAAGAAAAAAGAAAGATAAAACCTTGCAGTCATTTTTCCAAAGCATATCTTACTGTCATTTTGTCTGTACTGTTAGTTGACAAATCTTACCTCCTGTGTTCATTGTCCACGGATTATTACCAATTGGCATAGCTAAATCTAACTCCTGCAGGTTCCCTAGAGCATAGTCCTTCCAGACCAACCACTCATTTACAGTAAGACCTGTCTGTTGCTGGGCTCTGTAGCAGAAGGTGTCACTAATTAGCACTTCTCCCCACAGGAGCATCACTCCCCATACTTATGTTTAGTTTAGGATGTGACTTGTAAGTCTTCATATTTGTATTTGTATATTGTGTCTTTGGAACTGTAAGAAACAAGACAAGTCCTTCTGGCCCATGACTGTGAGCTGCCTTTAAGCAAGTGGGGTTTGACCACCAGTGTTTCGTAGCCATTTGCTGGCAAACAGCAGTGAAGCTCCCCAGTGCCACCAGCAGCAGATGGCAGTGCCCTCTGGGGACTGATGCCCACACGCTCATCTTGCCAAAGCCAACCCAAGCTTGGGCTGCCACCAAGTGCTTTCCAAAACTAACCCATGACTACACTGGTACAAAAATGCTGCTGGCCAGGGCTTCTTTACTGGATTCAGAGACGTTGCACAGCCTGTATGCCTAGAGCCAGAGAGGAACGGAGCTGGTTTTGCTGATCTTGGGTATCTTTTGATAAAATTGTTTACCACTACAAGATACAACCAGGTGTATCCCAAAGTTAATTAGCAGGTTTCTGTGGACTGGCTCAGTCCCTCATTAGCTCCTCTTGTTGTAATAACCACCATCAGGCAGGGGAAGATGCCCCTGCACATGGCACCTAGGCAGGGGGATGAGGGGAGATTTTTGCCTCCAGCATTTCCAGCATTCAAGAATCATAGAAGCTGAGAGGAAGACTTTGCCAGAAAAAAAAAGAGATATTTGGCAATAATCATTATCTAGAAGAATGTCTGCTGCTGTCAGCACACTGATCATGCCTGGGCTTACAGCTCCTTGGATCTGTCAGTAGTGACTCACCCACTTTGCACAGTGAAACCACAAATGAAGGTTGTGGGGAAGCAGCACCTTGCCCCCATTGCCATTGCAGAACAGATGTCCTGCAATGAGTGCTTACAGCCCTTTTTAGGAACTATCATTGCACAAGCAAGCCACAAGCACTAAAAGGCCAAGGCTGCAGCAATTTGATCTTTACAAACATTACACGGGCTCTACATTTCACACACCCTCCCAGTTTGCTGACTTCTTTGTGTACCTTTTGTGCTTGTAAAAGAGTGATATGTATGGCTAACAAAAATCACTGCAGAGAGGGTGTATTTTGTCAACCATGTTTTGCAAAGGAAAATTTTAAAGACAAACATAGTATGGATGTCTCTGTTGAAACTCCCCTCACTTCATGAGTCCATTCTCCTGCACTCCTTTGTTGCTTTCTCTAACCCTTGCCAGATTTTGCTTTATGATGAAGTATAAAAAGAGCCGCATTCTGACTTCTTGCATGTTAGCAGCAGCACAGCATTATCCTACTGAGACAACAGTACTCATGTGTAAACACATGCAAAACTAAAAGATTCTTTTATGCATTGTTGTTTCTCCCCACTAATTTTACCAAGACCCATGCCCCTTCCTTTTCTTTCTCACAGTTAAACACCCAAATCATGCTTCCTTTATTATATAATTAGTATGGCGAAGGATTAATTACTTTTGGTCATTCAGGTTATTGAATAAAAACAAGGGCATCCCAGTTCTGAGTAACAGTGTTCTATATTATCCTTGTTAACATTTTGTCTGTAATACAAAAATAATGACTGAAGAAAGGGCCATCAGTGATCTCATTCCATTTCATGCAAGGAGCTCCTCTCTCTGTTAATTTCTCCTCCATGCTATGTTAATTTGATACAGTCCTCAGGCTCCTAACAAGTTAGCAACACTGCCCTCATTAAGGAAAGTGAAGATATCACGAGGGAACTATAATATTAAACGTACGTGTGTAGCCTCATTTCTTAGAGCATCACATGATGGAAGAGCAAAAACCTACAGTTCTGAGGGGAGTGTGGAAAACACCTCTGTCAGTTGACCCTTCTGGGGAAGCACTTGCAATGCAAGTTGTTACTTACTGATAAACTGCTTATGCTCCAGAAATGCCCTCAAATATTATTCTTTTGTGAGATTCTATTCCAAGCAAAAAACTCTCAGACTTGAACATCTTAGACTGTATGAAAATTGGAAGCAGTCTTAAATGGAACAAACCTGCTCAGAAACAGAGAAAGATGTTCTCAGTGTGTTCCAGACATTATTACAGATGGAAATGCATTGATTTATGACAGCTGAAGACCTAGCCATTTGTGTCCCAAATCCCTCTAGCCAAAACTGCCCTTTTTCCAAACTAGCCTGGAACCTACTTCAGACAGAAGGGTCAGGCTCTGAATGGAAAACAAAGCATCCTGAGCTGGTCCTGGGTTCCCTCAGCCTACAACCTGTAGGTATTCATGGTCCTGATAAACTTTGTCTCATTCCCTGTGTCTTCTTTTGGCTTCATCCAGAGCTGGGTTTTCTTGACTAGATGGGATGTCCAGTTATACCATACACAAAAAACACAGCAGAACCCATTGCTTTGATGAGACATGCTGTGCTCACAATTTCCTTCCACATAAATGGCTGGCCAAGGCTGCTTTGTTTTCATTACCACTAAGCTGAGAGGAGACCAATAATGAGAAAAAATAAACTGAGGTTACAATTGGGCATTAGAATTAGCAAACTTGGGTACTCTTAATGAAAATCTTGTCTAAAATGCATTTTATATTTCCGGCATCCTCCTTCCAACGAAACTGGATGATCCTTGCTGGTATAAAATATAAAGGAATAATTTGATGACAACCTGTCACCACTTGCTCCTGTCTGTTAAATCTCACGATGTCTGTTTACGTGCATGGTAGGCATTCATAAAACCAGCTTCTTTTCTGCAAGTTGGCAAACAATATGAGTGTGCTATTCACAAGGCAGGCAGTGGCAAGCAGAAAGAGCAAATGCAGTGTGATGCTCACACCTTTTAATTCACCTCAGTATACTGACCCAAGGTACATCCCATCACTGCTGCGCTCTGTTGTGTGGGAATGCCTCAAATGAAGGCAATGTAATTTAGGAAGAGGTGGTTAGGATTGCATAGTACCAACTGCAATAGAAAATCCCTAGAGGAGGGAGAGCATTTGCGAAAATGATGGAAATTTATTGTACTAACAAAGATGTAAGTAACACTGGCTTTAGCAGTGGGAAAGAGGAAATGGGTAGGTCACAGACGGACTAATAATGCCATTTTTCCTAACTTTAGCTTCTTCTGCATGAGTGTCTAAAAGAGACAGCCCTTGTTTTGAAAATACAAACTCCTCCTGTTCTCAAACACCCATACAGCTTTACCTGGGAGAGGGCTGAGGAGGAAAAGGATTACCGATGAATGTTACTTAGCTCTGATTAGTGAGGCACAGGGCAGAAGAAGGGCTAAAACTAATGAGGGAGATACTGAGCACAAGCATAACCAGGCAGCAAGGAACACACAGCACATTCTGTGATAATTAGGTGTAAAAGTCTATTTGCCAGAGTCACATAACAGAAGTTTCCATCCTGAGATTGCAGTACAGGTTTTTATGTCATTTACTGCTAGTGCCAGGGCAGGTCAATCAACTGATTGTAGCAAGGATCCCCCATCCACTGCCATCATCTAACACACAAAAAGTAAGTTTGTATTTCATGTCTGTGTTTCTAGTTTCTAAACACAAGACAGAAACACATGAATCTATGAGAAAGGCTACTTTACTCCAAATTCTCTCTTCTCACTTCAGTCACTGTTTCTGCATATTCTTTAGATTTGCATGTTGCAACTTTTTTTCTTTCCCCAAGCTACCTAGTTATAAGCAAATGAAGGGGTTTTTTAATTTGGTTTTGGGGGTCTTATGCTTTAGCTTCTACTTGAAAAATGAACCTTCCTTGGGATAAGCAATGTCCCTTGTGGTCAAACACTTGTGATATTGGAACTGTTTCTGAATTCGTTGCTGTTTGCTTCACCTGTTACCTGTGACATTGACCTGAACCAATTGTGGTGTGATTTTGAAAACACTTAAAGGGATCATTACCTAGAGGTAAAAATCTGGGAAATCCAGCTCTGTGTCAAACAGTTGACTAGGAAATATTATAAAAGGGTCATGCTCAGGGGTGACAAACCATCCCATACGAGCAGAATATAATTCTATTGGAGAAATGATTGCACAAGAGTGCAGACAAAATGCATTACTTGGCACTGCTCCCATCTTGGAGGCAGGTATCAAGCTACTTGTGCATGAAGAAATCTATCCAGCTGTCTTTTGTCTGCTACTTACAGAATCCCATTAATTTCATAAACTTGTTAGTGCCTTAAATCCCCAAAACGTTATCCAAGGATATTCTTAGCATCTGAGCAACCAGGAATCAATAATAGTCTTGGGAAGGGGCAAGAAAGGGAATAAGGGTTAATAGCAATTATTCATGGAAAGCAATCTAAACCATTTTTTAATTTAATTTGGAGTGCCAAATATAAAGGATTCTTGAATGCTAAGGCCATTTTCATCATGCTGATCCTGTGTCTTATTGAGTAGGACCAGAGTATTACTCATTTTTTGTGACCCTGAATTATCAAGGACATGCTGGGCAAACAGCCAAGGTAATACAAGCTCAATAATAATAATCTATACTTAAAGTTAACATGATGGCTATTACATGACGGCTGTGCCAATTGGAGGAAGGTTAGATCTTCCAGCTCTGGTAACTGCTTGACTTAGCACTTTTTTTAGTGCATGAGAAACGTTATAAAATAAAGCATATATCTTACAAGTGGGAGAAAAGTCATGCAATGTAAGCAGCAAAGAAATGGGAAGAGGTAGCAGAATGATGGGGGTGGAGAAGCAGTGAATCCAAAAGCAGTTTGGACATGTTTTTTAGGAAAAAAGGCAGTAAAACTCCCCTGGCTCCATCTGCACATAGGACTGTCATTGTGTGTGCCAGGAGAACAGATCAAGAGATTGATAGGAGCCCTGTTCTATTTAAAGGACATGGAAATGTGCGGAATCAAAGAAGTTAGAAATGACAGAAAAGGCCAATGAAAGACTATCTATCTCCTAGGATTGCTCTCTGGGGTACATTTCTGGGGGTGGTTGTCTAGTTGAGTCATTAAAGTCTCAAGTTCTCCTCTTCTGTGTCCCCTTCAAACTGTGGAGTTGTACTTTTACCTTCAATTTTCAACCTTTTCCAATATGTATGACTCTGTTCAGAACAGGAAATATATATTTCAAATATATATGTATTTTTTTATATAAATACTTGTTTCATTTAGCAAGTCTTACTTGCCTTAGTTAAGGCATCCTTCTGTGGATCCCATGGACTCTCAAGGATCCAGAGACAGCCACCAGCTTCACCCATTAATTATCTATCTTGTGACCCACAGTGCCCCAGGGACTGAAAAAGAGTAAGTTCCAGAAATTGTCACTTCCTTTAGACTCTATGGATAAGACAGTTGTGAAGCTTTTTTTCAGCTGTAAAGTGTGGGTTTTGTCCAGGTTACCAGGAATCTGATGTTGTATCTATTGTATGCTTTCTTTATAATATCAGCAGGAGATTGAGCTCTTTGACTATCTTCCAAGGAAAATCAGGAACTCCAGCTGAGTTCTCTAGTCTAAGATAGCTGTTGAGACAAAGCTTGTTCTAACCCTACACCTATTCCATGGTCAGGATCACTCAAATTAGGCGGTCTGTTCAGTCCCACTGATCTAGCTATGCTATTCTTCAGTCCTCTGCCAGGTGAAGGTCCTCTCAGAGGAGCTATGTTGATACAAAAGTGACCAGGAAAGAATAAGTTATTTATTTTCTGAATAGGTTAAAATGGCACTTTTCCATACTGTAAACTTTCAGGGATAGACACCATTTATTTCACCTCCCTGTACAATCAAATACAACTATTTTGGAGTTCTATGTTTTTGAACAGCAAAAATATCACCTTTTATGTGACTATAGTACTTGAGAAACTACTCAACAACGTACCTGTGAACTGTGGGGACGGAAAACCAGCTTGCATAAGGGTACCTAGCAAGATGGACTGCAGAACACAGAATGGGCCTGGATCTTTGCAGTCTCAGTTGGTGACCTACTCACAATCCTGTAGCATTCAAACTGAGCCACAGAGCTTTAAAATGAAAAAAGGCTTCAAAGGAAAAGAAATTGTTTCTAAACACAGGTCTACTTTAAAAACACATAGCATCCTAGAGCTAATCAGTATTTTTTGCCTATCACATTTCTCTTACATGGTATTTTTAGTAATGTAGTGCAAATTTCTCATTTTCTTTTCTACAGAAAAACCACGAAAAGCATTTGATAGTATGTTTAACAGGTATTCTAGTGAAATACACCCTGCTTAAAGGTGACATTTTTTTGAGAGAGACCTTCGATTTCTATATGAAGTGCAGCAGGCTTTGCTTAGAGGACTAAACACAAATGTTGACATGGTGCTATAGTACTCTGTGAAATTACTGACTCCCCCTCTTCCTCAGCTTCAAAACACGCAGACACTTTAGAGAAACTCACCAGGAACGTTAATACGATGATGTGTCAGGAGCAGACTGCAGCGAGCGGGTGAGGAGTTCTGTCCTCACAGAAAGCCGGAGTGTCTCAGAGGGCTCTTCACTAAAGAACAGCAGCGTTTTCCAAACACAAGAGCTTAAAGGGAAATCATCCTCTTTGTTGAGCAGTCATTTTTTCTAGATGAAAAGGAAGAGAATTTGCAAAACCACAATGTACCTCCAAGATGTAAATACATATATTATTTAATACATTTTAGGAGAAAAGATAGTTGACTGTAATTTAAATGGCAATGTTAAACTTGCTGTACAGACTATTCCAAATTTAAGCTTGAAATTAGTCCAGCACCACTTGAAATTACACCAGCAATGTCTCAGAAATTTCTAAGGTTTCTGTCACCATGGTAGCTAAGTGGCAATGGGCTTAATCCTGCACTCACTGAGTCCATCATCAAACTTCTCCTGGCCTTAGGGAGTTCTGTCTCACAGAAAGCCGGAGTGTCTCAGAGGGCTCTTCACTAAAGAACAGCAGCGTTTTCCAAACACAAGAACTTAAAGGGAAATCATCCTCTTTGTTGAGCAGTCATTTTTTCTAGATGAAAAGGAAGAGAATTTGCAAAACCACAATGTACCTCCAAGATGTAAATACATATATTATTTAATACATTTTAGGAGAAAAGATAGTTGACTGTAATTTAAATGGCAATGTTAAACTTGCTGTACAGACTATTCCAAATTTAAGCTTGAAATTAGTCCAGCACCACTTGAAATTACACCAGCAATGTCTCAGAAATTTCTAAGGTTTCTGTCACCATGGTAGCTAAGTGGCAATGGGCTTAATCCTGCACTCACTGAGTCCATCATCAAACTTCTCCTGGCCTTAGCAATGCTGGATCTGACCCTGTAAATCCTAACGTGCTTGAGACCAGAGCTTGATTTCTAAAACCTTTTTACCCAGTTTCCCACGGCAACTTGGGCTGGGAATTCTGTGGAAACCATTCACTTGAAAGATGTCTGGGGGAGATTTCTTTCATTCAGCAACAAATCCCTGACTGATTAAAAGAACTATGTTGACAGCCCAACAGGAAGCCATGCCATCCACTCCTTGGGCAGCAGGCACTTTTGGCAACATGTGCCAATTTAGAAGACAGGGAACAGTAAGGGAGGGGAATCAGGAGTCAGACAAGGTCCCTGGAAACTTCCAAGCTGTTTAAAAGAAGGGAATTGTTGTCTCGGTTAAATGCAGTTCCCAGTCTCTCACAGCCAAATAGACAAATTAACCATTATACTAAAACATTTCTATTGTCCTCAGTGGATGGTGGTAAAACGTAATGATTAGATAATATGTGGGAGTATACACAATAGCTCCTCAACAAAATCACCAGCTCTGTGGGATAAAGACACCTCTAAAAACCCAGGTCCATAGACATACAGATTTGGGCTTTAATCACCTTGTGGTTTTATCCTCTTTTCCTGAAGAAATAAGGCCTGAGAGATCATACTGTCTATCTCTCAGCCTCTCCTTAATAACTCATGAACCAGCTGACTGCCTTCAGCCAAACTGGCAATGTGAAAGAGGTCACAAAAGTAAGAATTTCCTACAAGCTCTGTAAAAAAAGGTGGCTGCATGGAGTACAGACCCCACCTTAGTGTCTTTAAGAGGGAAAGGGGTGTGCGATGAGGTCAGTAATTAGGTCTTGTTTGAAAAGAGCAGGGGGGGCCTCTCCAAGAGGAGGGTGGAAGAAATTGAGGGTGGTTTTTGGCACACTTATGACGGAAATTGAGGAGAAGTGGGTTACAGACTGTGTGTGGGCGGGGACAAAATTTCAGAGGAAACTAGACTTCATTAATTCTGCTGCTTGGTTGTATTATGGTTTTCTGTGAAAATGATGAGGATTATTCGACATACATAGGTGACTCAATTGTATTACCAACATGAAAAGGCCTGAACCAAACCACAAGAGGATGATGAGAAAAGAAGCTCAAATGCTGAGAAGCCATGTAATATGTAGTCATACACAATAAGAGCCAATATCAACATATAACTTACACTGCATGTTAATTAATGTATGTGCTGAAAGCCCTCGAAAATAGGAAAGAACCTGCAGGGCATTTAGAGCAAGGGTGGCACCCACATAGATCAGTGTGTGTTTTTGGACATACCTGAGTTCAGCCAAAGGTTGTTCTGAGAGTTCTTTGATCCTTTGGGAAGCTGGACAAATCAAAACACCTTATTATTGCACTGCAGCTTCCTGTGGAAGTGTTAACTCAGAACTGACCATTGCACCCTCTAGAAACACACTTGAAAAACTTTCTGTTTTGTAGGAACATGCTTAGAGCATCAGCATAAATGCTTAGAGATAAAGCATGTGTCAGCCCTAAAAAAAAACAACCTTCAGATAGAAGAGATCTCAGATGAGGTCTGTGTAGAGAAATGAGGAAGCTATAAGCTATGCAGGAGCTGCCCTTATGGAAGTAACTAAAGAATCAGATTCTGCTCCCATTCGTGGCTTGTAAAGCAAGAGCAAGCCTATAGAAATGCCAGGCTTTTTTCCTATTTAAAGCCAATCTGGGAACAAAATCTGGTTTCTATGTGAATTTAGCTCCTGCTGAAAAGAGGACTGTCTCACTCTTCAATTGTTAAAATACTGCTTTTTTAAAAGGAAGCAGAAGGCAAGGCAAGGAAGGAGTTTTGCTCTACAATTGGGAAGACCCATTAAGCACATACCCTGCATCTTCATCAGGTGACAGGATGATAATCTTGAACAACTTTTTCTGTTGAGTAAGTGTCACAAGGCTCAAGGGGACTGCTAATGCCCTTTCCTACAATGACTTAGGCTGGGATTTCCCCTAGTTTTGTTATTAGCCTAGTTGCTATTTTTCCTCCTACCTATTTTGTTGCTTAGGAGACTGCTAGTCATGAAACCCCACCCCCACAAACAAAACAAAATAAAAAAAAACAAGGCCCAGTCCTGCCACTGTGATCCCAAGTTATGGAATGCTGAGTGCTCTTGCCTCCTGGGATCTGCCCGCACAGAAGGAACATACTTTGTTAGTATAAAGAGTTGCCAGGGAAGTAATTTTCCAGGCACAGCCACTGTTTGCTCTCCAAAAGCCAGGCAGTATAGACTTATTTTTTATGTTTTTGAGGCAGTAACAGAAGTTTCTCCAGCAGAACAATATAACTGGGCAATGATTTATGGGGCAGAGGGTTGGTTATATGACAGAGTCATAGGACAGAGCAGCAATTTCCCTGTCATTACATCAGGACTGTGCAGTCCTATAATAATTATACTTACATCCTTGTGTAAATATAGGAACAAATTCAGGGACTCCTTTTCCTGGGAAGGCTCTGTCAAGCCTATTTGTACACATTCTAGTCCAGTATGAATATGGTGCCCCATAATAACTGCTGGCTCTTCTGTCCCATTTTCATCAGGAGATCTCAATCTGCTTCATAAATCTGGTCACCATAATTTCTTCTTTTCCCCTTACATTTTTATCCTCCTTCCCCACCTTTCATTTTATGGTGAAACTGCAGCCAAGAGAACAGGTCAACAATAAGAGGTGCTGAAAATTCCTGGACCCTGGTCCGGTCCCCTAATGGATGGATATCACTCTAAAGAGAAACCAATGTAAAATGCTGTAAAACACTTCACACAGGCTAGAAAATGAGTCCTGCATTACAAGCCCTGTCTCTTGTTATTTTCTGGCTTTTCAAAAGGACCAGATACATCATTTCTTGATGTGGGGTTGAAGCTCTTTAGATTTCATCCCTCTTGAAAATTCTGGTGCTTATTTTTAGGATCTTAACCACAGGTTTAAGAACTTAATGTCAAGCTCCTGTGCTCGATATGCTGAATGTGTGGGTTTCTGGCACATGTATTTAAAAAGAGACGTGTCGCAAATTGGCTTCCTAGGGCCTGAGGACTTTGGAAAAAGACTTATTAAAAGATATGCAGCATTAGAAAGCAGCACACCTTCAAAAACTGCTGCTGTACAAGATGACTCATAAGGTGATACCACCGATATTGCTAGTAACACCAGAGGAAAATTATGTCCTAGATCAAAAACACTCAGATGTTGCAGACTTGTTCCTGGGGAAGACATATGACACATTTTACCAGGCTTGTTTCCTCAGCTGAATAAAGTGACTGAGAGTAGATAATACCAGCATATTCAATGCCAGTTGTAGGCAATGAGGGGATAAGTTCTCATGTCTTGATCTTGCTCTTATTTGTAGATGCTGACACATCTCCCTTGGACTTTAGGAAAGTAGGACTGACACCGATATAGCTGTCCTTATTTTCCTGCTTTCTCCTCCAATCGGTTGCTCCTATCTCTTGCTACCTGTAACTGGTCTTTTTAGATTCCCTCTCCATGAAGTTTGTTCATGTCTTCTTATCTGTTTGCCTCAGCCATCGGAGCAGTCTATGTAGCTCTTCACCTTTACATAACATTTGCTTACTGTCCAGCAGTATCTTTGGAAGAGCTGGCACTTTCATTGATCTATCTATCTGAAGCATGTACAAAATGATAAACTGTTAATGCCCTTTCAAAATTACTGCCCTCCCACGGCTAAGGACATAAGATGGGTTGTATGTGAACCAAAATATATGATCAAGAAAGAACAAAGAGACAGAGGCACTTTCCCACAAGGAGAAAGGTGGTGAAGTTACATTCAAAAGATAGTAATATGTGTTCCATCATGGAGTGACAACCTAGGGTTGAAGACTCCCAGGGAGGGTGGGAATATGCATCATGGGGTCATGACCAGCCCACCCTTCCTTTATTGTTAAGGTGGGAGGATTTATGTATTAACTTCTATTTCTGTAGCTCTTAAGACCAATACCAAGAGGTCAGGGCCATGCTGGACAAGGTATGATAGTGACATTTAAAACAAAGACAGCACCTCTTCCACAGTGCGCATACCTTGCGCAAGGAGAGAGTGACACATAACAGGGAGACAAATGGGGGCCAAAGCAGGAGCCAAGCCAGGGGCACTAGAGCAGGCTTGCTGCTCAGTCACAGGCAGAGGCAAACATCCTGATTGATGTCTGCTGCAAGCAAACTGGGTCATGCTGGCTGAGGGTGTGAAGAGGATCTCATTTTCAGTGCCATCCTGCTTCTGCTACAGACAGCAGTAATAGCACAATTCAGCTTATTTGAGTTCAGGAGCCCACAGACAACTGCCTGAAGCCTCCAGTACAAGCCCCTTGCCTCCATCAAGGGGAGGGCACCTCCATCAAGTACGGGTGCTTTAATCCCCCATCATTTCAATACACGCGAGAACAACTGAGTCAGATTTGAAAGTCAGGTCTTCTGGTTCCAGCTCCTGGACTTTGAGCTCTCGTCTGTTACCTCCCTCAGTTGGGAACTGCTCAGCTCAGCTGGGAACACTTCACATTCATTTTCTCCACTGATTTCCTTTGTAAACCTGTTGTGCCTCATCTCTTTAGATAATAAGCTCTTCAGTATCCTCATTATAGTCTGTACATACAGCGCCAAGCATGACATGGCACCAGATCCCTGCTTGGAGTGTCCATACTTTACTAAAATCCAAACGGAGTCATAGGAAGGGCAGAGCAAAGAGAAACAACTCCAAGAGGTTATAGGGAGCATAAAAAGGGTCAAATTTACCAGTGTCCCATTAGCTTCTGCCATGAGGAAAGGGGCAACAGCATCTGCAGCAGCAGCTACCAGGAATGTCCTTGGTGAGGGAGGGGAGACGGTAATTGTGGCTGTTGGTAAACTGCAGGGACAAGTATATCTCACAGCAACATGCTTTTTCTATTCACTTTAGCTTCTCTTTTGACAGCTTCTAGCTTTTTTCTTTTTATTTTAATCAAATAGAAGCAGTCAGAACTGGGGCCACTTCTGAGCACCAGATGCTTTGTTTTGGAAAGCTAGGGAAATACAGTGTCACCTCCATCTTGTCTGAAAGGGATAAAAGATGTCACAGACCTTACATAGGCTCCTGCATCCTTGTGGATTGTTATTGCAGGGTTAAGCCCTATGTTTTAAAAATGGAGGAAAACTTGTATTAAAAGTGCCTAGGGGCTTTTGAACTGGTTTATAAAAATAGCTGCCTGAAGAAGAAAAAGAAGAGAAAAAGAAATCTGAAAAACAAATTCAACACCAGTTTCTAGTGTGCCCATCTATTTCAACTAGTGTGATATTAATAGAACACACAACAGCAGGGAGTGGGAAAATAAACATATTTTCACTCACATAAAGAGACTGCCTAAATGACTCACAAATGCAAAAATAAATAAATGGCTCCCCATGATAATCTGAAACTATATTATATCCACGGAAACAACTCAGCTTCTTAACTGTAACCTAACGTGTTAAATTCACTCAGTTTTATTTGAGGCCATAGACAGATTGAGTGATCAATCTCTATTACCCTGAGCTTTTTTTTATCCCATCCTTACAGTGCCATTTTTCTTCCCACTAGACATTTCAGTTCATTTCCCTGAGCCTTCTTCAGCTTAATAGCTGAATTTCAGACTTACGGGAAAAAAAAAATGGTTCTCAAACTTCCAGAGGGAAGTGAGCAAGTAAGTGCGTGTTGTGCATGGGAGGGGGAAATATAGCAAAAAAAGAAAAGAAAAAAGAAAAAAGGCAATTGTTAGCATTGCATGTGCTGCACTTAGTGGATAAAAGTTACGTATTCTAGTTTCATAACGGAGATGTTCAGGGTCAAAGAGGTGCTGTCTTCAGATGCTGTAAAATCAAGAGGCAGGGCGTTTTTTGTCCTGTAGAATTGGCAAACAGGTATTCCCCTAGAGAAATGGAATGAGGACATAGCAATTAACTCTCCCGTTCCTGCAATCGGAGTGCTAATCACATCCTTAGCAACTGCATGGTCACTATGGTACTGACACCATCTTTTGCTCAAATCCTTTCTGATTCATTCTCCTGGTAACTTTGGTGATGGTCAGAGCAGAGGTTACGTACACTTGCTGACACTGTGCTGAATGGTTCCATCAATCTCCATTCGGCAATATTGGACTCTTGCAAATGAAAATCAGCTGGGAGGCTAGAAAGGAAGCCTGTAAGTGTCCAAAGAATCTATGCTGTTTGCTTTTCAGAAACACTGTGCAAATGACAAACACAATGCTTCAGTACAGCCTCTCTGCTCTAATAGTCTTAAATGTGAGGCTAATGAACTTTAGCTTTCAACTCCATTGAACCTCATAATACTGTAAATACCCTTTGTGTAACATCTTCCTGTGACTCAGCTGCCAAAAACAATAATGAAGCTATCAGAAAAGAAGGAAAAGAAAAAGCTATGGTCTTAAAAACAAGCCAATCAGATTCATCTTTCCACAGCAAATATTTGTCCTGGGAGAAGCAGTGACAAATTATGGAGGCTGTAATGGAAAAATGCTAGATGTTGAGACATTTGTGAATGCTAACAGAATCAGAAAACAGCATACACAAAATAGACTAACGATCTGTCCCTGACGGAGTCGCTTAGAGTGGTCGCTGAATCTCTCCTGTAAGAAGTTCTATCCCATGCATTGCAGACACAAACAACTGGAACCAGCTTTCATTCACTGAACGTTTGGGGTTCGAGTCACTAACCTCCTCTAACTGCTTTGAGTGCTCCAGCGTCACAGAAGAGCTGGAACTCCAGTCCTCACTGTGTGAAGAGGGACTGCTGACTCCCTTGCCTCGCTGGTGGTATAAAGTGGCAAAGGAGAACATACTCAAGACTCCAGCCCTTCCTCTTCAAATCTCAATGTTTTGGTACACAGGAAGGCTAACCTTAGCATCAGTCAAGCAGAGAGAAGGAAACAAGTGTTTGCAGGAAGAAGACAGATGTCATGTAATCAAAGTATACAAAGTCTATGTCAGGACACCATGCCATTAATGGCAACAGGAGGAAACATTCCCTGGGAGCATATTTTCAATATCTCCTCAGCTGCAGGATTACATCCTCTGATAAAGCCAGTACTGATTGTTTTTGGAGGCAGAACAGGTGGATGCTGTGTGGACCTAGGGTGACAAACATCTATTTTCACATGTGGGAGATAATGTTAAAATGGAAGGTATGGATACTGGGAGGTAGTCAACTGGAGTGGGAGTTTCAAGTGGTACCAACTGAGAAGCAGATAAATGCATACCTTCAGGAAGATTCGCAGAGTGGATATTTTCAATAATGTCACCATTTATTATATACTTCTAATTGGAGGACCTCAGTTCTCCATTTTCCTAATTGATTCCTGTAACAAAGACGCCCTGAGTGCTGTATACTGCTCACTGATTGCTGGGCAAACATTACTGGAGTGTCAATATTTGCTTTTTCCTAGAGCTGTCATTGTTTGAGAGTGTATAAGTCATTTGGGATAATGCTCTACTAGTGCCGTATTAAACACACACAAAAAGCATCTGGTATGCTCACTCTGTGGTTTTTTTCACTTTTTGTTTTACTTTGCAGTGAAAACAACTGCTTGTCAGTTGATAAAGCCAGAAGACAAGACAAGGTATTTCAAAGGAAGACGATTTTACCTATCCTATTGGTATCCCATTACTGGGACCTCAGGTTCAGAAAGGGCAAGAATTCAAAATCTTTACATTCTCAAAGCTGGTCTCTATAACCATGCATTCCCCTAACTCCCTACCTCTTTCTACCCTGGGTGCTGATGCTTTGTCTTAAACCAGAAGTCAGCATCTTTATTACAGATAGTTTCCTTCAGAAGTTTGTGCAGCACCTAGCATAATGGGCACCCTGTCCCTAATTAGTTCTTCTTGGTGCTACCATGACACAAACCTACATTTTTGTGTTAGAGGTGAAGGTCCTGTTTCTTGAATGAGTAAAATAAAGCCTGACTGTGTATCCGGACAGAATGAGGAGAAAAGTAGATGGTGGTTTCTTGTTAAACCAGAAGGAGGAATTATTTTCTGTTCTAGTCAATATATAATGAGGCCTTCCAGTTGTTCCAGGGGCTCATCTTTTCAAATACCACATAGATTTCCTCTGTAGCCCAAGAACTTGAGCAATAATCAGTGTAGTGGAGCTGGAGATAACCCCATAATTGCAAGTTTGGCCAGCTCACCCAAAGCCTTCACCACAAACTTTATGAAAAATATTGCTCACTATTTACATGAAAGTTGCAGTACACAGAGTATGGTACTTTTGACAGGGTGACTGAGCTGCATAGCTGTGGAGTAATACTTCAGATGATCCTATTGGTCCTTTGGTCATTCAATATATAGGTAACTGCATTTCATATAACACTCCCCCAAGGTAGACAGAAGATCACTATGATTTCTGGTAATGAAACGCCTGGGGAGTCTCCTGCTGTGCTTGGAAAGAAGACAGAAGAAAAGTGGATTGCAAAATCCAAATGCTATGGTCTTGGCTCCGTGACACAGGTCAAGAAGAGGTTGTTTGGAAGTTGACCGCCTATTTCAGATCTAGAAATCCACACCACAGGACCAGAAGTTTTGAAAGGACAGCTTTGTTACCCATGGTTGTTTTGCTAACTTCAATGTTTTTCCTTCATCCTGCTCTATAATCAGGATAGAATTTGACCTTGTATATAAAAAAATATTCCTTTCAGTGGGTGTTTAAATTAGGTGATTATTCTTGTGCAAGTCAATTGGGAAGGTGTCTAAATCCACTACACATGTCTTTTTACATGGGCAGAAATTCGGTTTCATGAATAGGAACTCCAGGCATCTGGAGTAGATAAAAATCTGTGGTAAGGATCTGAGAAGAAACTTTTTCCTGTGCTGCACTAGAACTTACATTTATATGAAACATTACCAAGATCCTGCTGAATAGGAATTTGTCTTGTCATTAAACTGTTTGGTAACTGCTGGCCAGTGTAAGTCATGTTTTTCCTTTCTGCATAATCTGAAGAGAGTAAGAGCCTCTCACAGCTCCAGTTGCAGAGGATAAGTTCAAATATAAAAGCTCACGTTTTCAGCTCCCTGTACATTCTTGGGACATTCCCCAATGGATCAGCTATTTCAATGGCCATCACAACACCACAAAGCTCCTTCCTTCCTTCCTCTTTTTTCACTTCTGATGAAACTTCCTCTATCACAGAGTAGAGTTAATGGTCCAGATTTAATCAACAAAAGCATTTACATTTCAAAATAATGAGACCCACTCAGCTGGTAACTTATTCATTAGTTCTCAAGCATTCTCCCTTTATCCTCTTGTGCTGCACTCCAAATAGACGTGGCGGCAGCTGACAATCCTTCCAATAGTAAGGGAGGTAACTTGAGCAAATGTTATCTCTGAGTCCTATCTTGCTCCAGGTTCAATTTACACCAATCTGTTGATTTCAGAAGAACTACTCCTGATTTACCTAGGGGTAAATGTCTTTATGTATCACACTGTCTTACTTTTCCTAACAAGTTTTTGTCTTCTGCTTTTGCATGATGAATGTCTGCAAAGCAATTACATGCCTGAACTTAAGCCTCTCTGCCCCTTTATTTTTTAACAATGCTATTCTTTCACTCTGGAGCTCCTAATACTTGAGGTCAGATTCACATTTACAGAAAAGCTATTTATACCACTTTATCATTCAGTGCAATTTTTTTCTTGATTCTCACATGAAGGCCCTTCTACCCAGCTATACAAAGGTACCAGAACGTAAAAAAGAATCTGTCCATTCATTTTTTTCTAGCACCCAGATACTTGCAAGTGAGGATGAATGTAATGAATGTTCCCAATTTCTGTCCCTGTACTAATAAAATCAGAAATACATATGCTGGGTTTCACAGTCTTCCCCAGCAGATTCCTTAACAACTGGAAAACTCCACCAATTAGTTCCCCAGTGCAGGGTATGCTCCAGCTGACCTGCTGGCAATCAGTTGCTCCAGAGCCTAGATTGATTTTGTCCTGTGATTATCAATTCTCTGGTCAGAAAGAACAGACAAGATCTTAAAGACAAGAAGACATTTTAGGAAATAAAATCAGGATGTTCTACTCAGCACACAATTTCCTCCTATATCCCAATTTTGCAAGGCACATAAGTGTGTGCTTAACTTCAAGCACATGATTAATCATCTCTTTGGGAACAGGAAGTCTTTCCTGAACTGGAGGCTATGTCTTCTCTTCTGCAACTCTATAGATGGGGGCCTTCTTTTTTTCTGTTTTCTTTTCCTTTCTTCTTTTTTCCTTTCTTCTTTTTTCCCCCTTTTCCCATTTCCTCCTTTTTTTTTTTACCTTCCTCCTTTTCTTTTTTCCCCTGTCATATATAATGCATCTGTACAAAGTTCTTCTCTTTCCTAAATATGGTGGGTGGGCAAGGAGGCAATTATTTAAATGATAAGATGGGGGAATAAGTTATAAAAATAGCAGCAGATTCACAACTTTTTAAGAGGAATTTGTGCTTCTGAACCATTTCAATTTCCCTCAAAGCCTGAGGACCAAGTACACATAAGACTGAACTTGACTTTTTTATTAATGTTTGTCTTCTATAAATGAACTACTTAACTATGTTTTTGAAAACCATAAATTAGCACCAAGGAGCCACACAAATAGCAAGTAAAACAAAACAAAACAAAAGAGTAAGAAATACAACTGCCATGCAAAACTTTATCCTTCCTAAGTCTCCAGGACATCTTTTGAATACCCACCTAATTTTAAGTGTTTGTGACCATGGCAAAAAATGTTCCCACATGTTGCAAATGTGGAAAAATGTTGCCAATACTTTTAGAATATTTTAATAAATAAGTCTCATGTTTTAATCAGACATTTAGAGCCTGCATGTTTTGCCTGTAAAGCCAATGCAATGATTCTGACTTTCACAGAAATGTGATCCAGCCCGAGGGTTGGCAGAAGTTGTGATTTTGGATCTGAGCTCTAGGGAACAAAATTCTAGAAATGTGATTCATGAATTAGAGGATCTCAGGTTGGGTGTATTTCGCTTGAAATACTTGAAAGGGGTCTAATAACTTCCTTAAAGTTAATCTCATGTGCTTATAAGGGTTACACATGAAGGTTCATTCTATCGCAAGGTTTCCAGCTTGATAGTCCACAGGAGGCATAAATCCCGAAGAGTATCACTTGATAGACAAACTTGTGACAAGCAGTGTACTAACTGCCTGTATCTGCAAAAACCACTCATCTGATTAAAACTCCCTGATTAAATAGATGGTTCCCTAGAACAAAGAAAAGAAGTAAGAACTGGAGAAGGGGGTTAATTAATTATTTTTTCATGCTACTACTATTTCTTTTCTTCCTGGCTCCTTTTTCTGTAGTTTTAAAAAATATTCATCCTCCTAGAATAGTCTATCAATAGCACAAGCATTCACAACAGATTAGCCCAGAGGGGACTCTGATCCACTTTCACTGTTAAGACAAAACTTCCATTGATACCAATGAGCTTGACCCTGGAATATGCATTTGTAGTTGACTTGTCGGAGCTCAGCTTTGCTGCCCACTTGGCATGATGCACACCATGCACCTATTTACTTAGGACCCAGAATGAGAAGTGAGAGTTACAGAAAATCTGTTCTGAACTACTTTAGTTTAATTTGGATATTTGTGGGATTTGGTAGAGAGCCAGCAAGACTAACCTAGTTATGGAATATTAGCCATTGCAAGTCAGGCTCTGGCCAAATTATTTTTCAAATACAAATAATCTTTGTTGTGACTATGAATATACAGGGTTTTTTTTACTTTTGCATGACATTTGGAGGCTCTGTCCCTACGAAGACTTGTGCATATGTTTGACCTAAACCTCTGCGCAGTAGCCCCCCCCAGACTTTAATTCCTCGATTTCAGCATGTGCAAGGTATAAGGTTAAGCAGCTCAGGGATGCTTTGAGGCATTCTGGTCTATCATCTGTATAAAGGTGTGGGAGTCTTCTACATATATCCACAGCAGCAAGAAAACAGCTGGACTATTGCTATAACAGTTTTGTGGGAGGAAGACAAAGGGGAACAGCAGAAGGAAGAATATCTTGGAAAATATTTCAGTGTAATGTTAGGGTGTGAGGTGGGAAGGTAGAGAAGCAGGCATTAGACAATCTAGTCTTTAAAATCTACTCTATGTGGTTTGTGATCACTGTGAGTTACTCAGAAAAAAACTCCTTGCTCAGCCTAAGGCTCTGAATATCCTTACTCGCAGTTCTATGGCTTGTTCACTAGCTTCTCTATTTGATTTTGTATTTTTTATAAGAACATTCCTCCTTTCCAAATTTTAATATTGGCAAGCTACTCTTTGGTATGCTTCTTACCCAGAGGAAGTTGCTCAGAGTTATGCTGCGGTCACTTTTCTTTACTCCTAATATATAGTTGCTTCTTGTCAGCCATTAATAGATAAATATTTTACTGTCTGGTTTTCTTCACCTACTAAAATCTTATCTGTATAGATCCAGTGGTGTCTTGCAGCTGCAGAGTCCCTTTCCTGCCCCTCACTCTGTGACCTAACCTGTCCTTGCTCTAGAGATTATAGTAAGTATTACAATATCCCATTGATTTTTGACACTCCCTCATTCTTCAGAAATACCCATTACATCAAGTTCTCCTTCCACTGTCATACACTCTGCTTTCACCTGTTATTATTTTTAAGCTTGTGGTATGCAGACATTGATAGTATTTATTTTTGGCTATCTACCTATTTTTAAACAACTCTGCCTAGTTCCCTACTTCAGAATATACCACTGTGTTTAGTTATCCTCAAGGTCATCCGTCATCCCTGCTCCCATCTTTTAGAACTGGATACACTGTCAACATGCTGATGGAGGAAAAAGAAGGTATGTGGAAATGCAGGCGATCTTTTACCTGAAGACTTGACTACCCACATCCTAGCCAGTGCAGACAATGCGCTGCCTGATCCTGCATGGTGCGATGAGGTCAGAGCTGTGTGGCTGCAAACCCCTTTCCATAATTAGATCAGGGCTGCATTTTCCCTTGGAAATGCTCTCTCTTTATCATCAAGACATTTCAAAGCTCACTTCTATTTTTTTCTTTTCTTTTTTTTTAAATCAGTGGGACAGCTGATTTTTCCTAGCAATTTTTTCCCTGTCACGAAAATGATAATGAAAAACAATTTCTACTTTGAATTTTTTTCATCTATTCCATTACTGATCTTTCCATTGGCTCATTGGAAACTATGAGAGAGGGTTTGATTCTTTTCTGTGGAAAGAACATGGGAAAACCTTGTTGGGCTTTTTGTAGAAAAAGAACAATTTTTCTTTTATCCAGGATTTTGCTTGCAATTTTGTATAACATTTCTCTGAAAATAGATGTCCCAGTTTCCTTTTAAATTTCTTTATTCTGTTCTGCTACTGAAAAGGCTGCAGATGGAAAGGGGGAACTAGGAACTCCCCTTGTCAATCAGCTCTATTCATTCAATGTCTGTATTTTTTAGTTTCATTAAAAACATATTGAGCAGCCCTGGTTCCTCAGTTCTGCACGCCTACACAATCCTGACTGCCTTGCCGTCCCCCTGTCAGTTACTGCTCTATCCTGAGGCCTCTCTCAGCTTGAGATTCCACATGAAACATGAATCCAAGAGGATATCACATGTTTTTAGGTCTTGCTGGAAAGATTTCACACAGCTTGACGGGTGGGGAGGGGGGTGGGGGCGGGTTTAGATGAGAAAAGAAGTGCTCGAGGTGGACTGATAATTAACTTTTTTTTTTTAAAAAAGAGAAATGGAAAGAAAAAGTCTGTGTAAAGCTTGAAAAATATCTCCATTGTTACTGCCATTTGGTAATCTGTGACATGAATGTACGTGTAACATCTGACCAGTGTATTAGTCATAAACTATGGTTTTGTAGGAAACATGGCACACTGGGCTCTCATCATACAAAGGGGCAGTTCTTAGAGAAGACTGTTAATTTGCTACATTATTAATGTTGAGGCATGGACTCGTCCCCTGCAGAAAATGTTACGCTATCTATATGCCTCCTCCTGTTCTTATTAAAATCAGAACTATGTGGAAGAGCAGAACCATGGCAGGAGTCTGCTCCTTTTGGGGCCAAAAGAATGGGTGCCAACAGAAATATTATAATTAGATTGGCATCTTCTAGCACTTTTGTTGGTGGTTTTTTAAAAAAATCTATTTTATTGTATGACTAAATAAAACAAGTTTGGCATGAATCAAAAAATCTCCATACTCAGGCCTGAGAATTAAGGTTGCAGTCTAAATTCTATTTAAGTTGAAAACCTGCCTAGCAGCTTTAATGGTCTTTAGGTCAGACACCAGGCTAGGGTTAACTTTTCAGAAAAAGGATTTTTTTTTCTGTATTCAGCCCTGAAGAGTGATCCATAAAAATCTATGTGCTCAGACACATTGGAACTTAACGTCTTCCTCTCTTTGGAGATGATCTCTCTTTCCAAAAACATCAGATTGAATAACTGCTACCTAAACACCCTAATTTCCTTTTTCCTTCCCTATATATCTATGGACCATGAATTTTAACACCTGCACCCTACAATTCTCCAAAAAAGGAAGAGAATGGAGTATGCACTCTTTGGAGGATCTCTCTTTCCAAAAACATCAGATTGAATAACTGCTACCTAAACACCCTAATTTCCTTTTTCCTTCCCTATATATCTATGGACCATGAATTTTAACACCTGCACCCTACAATTCTCCAAAAAAGGAAGAGAATGGAGTATGCACTGATGTTCTCAAGCACTCACAAGTATATATAGCATACAACCTCTTCCAAACGTATCTTCTTTTTTTTCCTAAGCTGGTCACAGTGTATTAGCACTGATCTCAGAGTTTCTTACAGAACCATTGGACATTTTTGTCTTTTATGGCAATAGAGATTCAGGGATACAGCAAAAAAAACCCTGCTTACTACTAAACAAATAATATTCTTAACAGTTACTTCCCCCCTTCAAAACGTTTGATTCCTTTGACAAGGAATTCTTAGTATTACTTCCAGTTTCCAGATGAGAGAGTAAAGGTGCACCGACATCACAAAATATGTATCAGTATCACACAGCATACATCAGTATGGCCTCAGCCAAGACTCAAATACATATGCTCCCTTAAATTTACATGTCTTTGTGTGAAAAGAAACAAGTTCTACTGAGATGGAGAACTCATCCAGTTCACAAGCACATGCTTGGCCCTTCCCAGAATACACACAGCCACTGTGTGATGCATCACACAAAGCCAGTAAAGAATACAATAGAGAACACAAGGCAGGGAAGGAGGAGAACCATGGTAACGCAGTATTTTCACCTACTGTATTTGAATATCATGGTGTTGCCACTGAAGCTATCACTTCATGGTTTGGCAGTCAACTAAGGAGAAGTTGGTGTTTAATAGGATATAACTTGTTTGAAGGTGATACTAACCAGGAACGACATGGTGTTATAAACAGATTAGCAGACAGGTGAGACCAGGGAAGTCAGTCTGGGGCCTCTGTCTCTTTGGAATCTGATAATCTCATTAATGCAGGTACCCCTGTCTGGTAGAGGAATGCTATCATTCCTGGTTTAGGGAATTGTTGGGAGGCTAAAGCCTCCCAATACAATAAAGATATTTAGGCATTGAATTCCACCTGTGAATTTGGACCGAAGTGACGGGTTTACAGTGTCACAGGAGTATCTGGCTTGGCAGACAAGGGCTCTTAACACCACAGCAGTATTACACTCAGAAGAGCTTTGTTCCTCTCCTCCTCTCACATCGCTTAAGTATAGGGGTGGGGGTAGAAGAA
Source organism: Aptenodytes forsteri (assembly GCF_000699145.1). Lineage (NCBI taxonomy): Eukaryota > Metazoa > Chordata > Aves > Sphenisciformes > Spheniscidae > Aptenodytes > Aptenodytes forsteri. The sequence goes on from NW_008795918.1 coordinate 495,971, forward strand.
TGTTCTTAAGGATTGTGTTCGGGTACCACCAGGAAGGTCAGGAGGGAACATAAGAACTTGTATATCCCTAAAGACATGTGTGTACACACGTATAAATACATACACATGTGTGGGGGACAACACATAAAGCGGTAATCATGCTGATGGTGATTACCTGTTCACTCTGAGAGTTGCCAGCACACAAAATAGATGTTAGTCTGGTTCTTAATAGATGTGTATCCACCTCCACAGCTGGTGATGCTTGGCACAGCTAAAGGCAATTAGAATCAATAAACCTTGAATTTAAGTGGCACAGAGACTGTTTTAGTCCTCCATTTCAAATAGTTCTTCTGGGTCAGATGTGAGGCACATGGCATGTGAAGGAAGAATCATAAACTTCCTTGATTTATTTTAGTATTTTCACCAGCCATAATTTTTCCCCAAACAAAGCAAAACCAAAAACATCCTGAGCAGAAAGTGATTTTGGCATCAGACTCTTCTTTTTTTCAGTCCCATCACACTGTAAGATAACTGGCACCATAATCAGATGAATGAAAATTATGAGCTGTCTGAGGGTCATATCCTTCTACTAGAATCATGGATTTTTCTGGAATCATGGATTTTTCTGAAACTATTTACAAATTCTTTTCAGAAAAATCAACACACAGAGTGATGAAGTCACCCTGTGCCTTAGAGAAAATTGGTTGCTGTACTTACAACAAAGGGTATTGTAACCAACAGCTACAGTTACACGGATTTGGTTTTGGTCAAGGAGAGATGCCTTTCTCAACTTGGTGTCAAAGTCAACTCAAGTCCTCTGCAGACTAGGCTGTGAATTCCTAGAATCTGGATTTAGCACAGAATTCAGTAATAACAAATGATAGTTCAAACCATCTTCCTTGGACTTGGCTACTGTCGGTAAAAACCCTCTCCCCACTGCTTATTGCTAATGTTTGAACGTCTATTAAGTGGACCATCGCTACTCTCCCCATGGAAAGAGGAAACCAGCATTAGCCTTTCACAGCAGAATCACACAGGCAAAGTGTCTTACGCAGATATTAACACGTTGCTGTGTGTCTGCTACAGCCATGGAGCAAGCGAATTTCATGGGCATATACTATACTTGTGCTACATAGGAGCATACAGAGGAAAAAGGGGTGCACATCACTAAAACTAAGCCAATACAAGATGATGATATTTAGTTAAATTTACCTAAAATGTCTGCTGTGGTATAGGTACAATCTGGCACTTCCAAATCCTGGTACAGTTCCTTGCCATACAGCTCCACTAACATCTTGCTCTATTTAAAATCAAACTTGAGTTGGGGTTTTCTTTGCATGTTTTGTCTCCAGTGTCCTCTTCATCCTTTCCTCTTCTGTAAAAAAAAAAACAACCCAAGAAGGCATTTAAATCTGAGTGTATATTTCTCTATTAAATTGACACAAACATACAGGCAATTTTCTCAGAGTTGTTGACTATTTTTCATCTGTTCAAGCCGCTTCCAGGCAATTCCTTCCCTGTGTGGAAATGAGGCCCTTCTGAAGAGTGAGGGACAAGTGGCCAAAACCCTTTTAACACAGTGACTTGCTGCCACTGATTTCCGATTAATTAGGGGCACATTCTCCCCTTGGTATGTGTACAGTGTAATTCCCACTAACATCAAAGGGAAAATGCTCTCCTTAAGTTTGTCAGGCAGCAACTACCCAGGGACTGGTCTTTTGTTCAGGGGATGAACAAAATTGCTCAGCCTGTGGATGTTTTTTTCACCTGCCCACCACGCTGAGCCAGCTTCCTTCTGGAGCACACACTTACCTCCCACTAGCCCGGTACCACCAAGCACATGCGGTGGCAGGGGAAGGAGGAAGCCTGCCCAGCCTGGCCGCCACCCCAGCTACTGCTGGCACAGCTGCCATCTTGAAGCTTCTGCACTGTGGCGGACATCTGAGGCACCAAGCTGGAGCTGCCTGGCTGCCAGGGGCTGTGTTCAGAGAGCAGTGTGGCTACCTTCTCACCCCACAGATCAATTAATTTTGGGCAACACTTGATGACAATGACACAGCTCCAGAGAGCCCACAGTGCTCTCCTCGCAGACAGCTGTGGTCATCGAAAGAGCCCAACAGCAGCTGCTGGAGGGAATGGTGCTGTATAGGAGTGCTGGCGGTGTTCATACAGACAAGTAAACGCACCTGGGGCCTTCTCTGGCCCTGAGGCTGACTGGCTCAGCATGGCTTATGTCTCACACCACCAAAATCTCCTACCTTTCCCCACACGATCTCCCAAAACAGTGCCCATGTCTGGGCTGCCTTTGGGCACCTGCTAGCCCTGAGCCATACGCAGGCGGTGTTGCAGGGGGTGTCTGATGGGGCCATACCAGCAATTTAACAGTACAGACAACTGGGCTATGGCCCTGTTGAGTTTACTAATGAAAATGCGACCCGTGGATGCCTAGGTGGCTGGTTTTTATCCGTGCCATGGCTCGGGAGGGCAGGCACCCAGCATCAGAAATGCTGAGAGAAAAGCAGATGAAGGGTTAATAGAAATCCCCACCATGAAGAACATGGTGGCATTTTATAATTCTTTGCTTACCAGCACTGTGGTAACCCTTATGGCTCAGCAGAAAGCCTGGCCAGCTTTGCAAGAGGGACCCCAAAACAGTGAAGGTTTTGAAGTACGGGGTGGGGACAGAAGGGTGACAGAATCACTGTATGGGGAGAGAGTGGCATGGCTTCCACATGCCGGGAAAGGACCCACCTGACGGGAGGAGAACATTTCCTCCTGCACTTCCCTTCAACCTTAATGGTCCCGCTGTTGCTGCCACAATTTCCAGTTGCTCAGGCACTGAGCAGGGCTGGTGCTTGCAGTCGATGCCAAAATGTGCCCAAGGGGATGGACTGGCTGCTGCTGGGAGACCTGAGGGGAGAGAGGTGTGATTTTGAGGGGCCCCGTGCCTCTCCTCAGGGCTTCGGCCATGTAGTGGCCCGAGAGGCCCCCGCCTTGGTCCCTGCCCCTCCAAAGCGCAGCAGACTGTCTGCCGGGGGGTGGGGGAGAGCATTTCGCCCCCTCTCTCCTAACTCGGGCTGTGCTGTGCTGGGGCCCAGGCGCAGCACCTAACGAACTTTTTAGAAATGGGGTCTCTGAGCAAGGGGAGGACTATACTTGACAAGTACATACGTTCCTTGGATGTCGTACCGTTGACTCACCAGTACGTAGTTATATTCTCTGAGGTGCACAGTGACCCAGCCACAATTTTATTTCTTGGGTCTCTGAACAGTGATGACTTTAGCTCCCTGTAATTAATCCTTCACAATGAAGAAAATTTAATTTATCATTTAATAATAATTTAATCATTAAATATCAATTAATCAGTTAAATGTAAAGGGGTGATGATGGTTTTGGGCTAAGAATGGCAACTGTCATCTGGCAGCATAAAAACCTGAAAAAGGAGAGAGATTAGGAGATTCAGAGTGGGCTGAGAGGATTTGGGGAAATGTTTGAAAGATAAGCTTCAGAAAAGAAAAGCAGAAGAGAAACAGGTAAGGTTTATTAATAACAGTTACTTGCAATTTCAGGGTGCTTGTGGTGATGCCTTGGAGCTACTCACGTGAGTTTACATGGAGATAAAGATCTGTAGCTCAGACGTTCCATTCTGTGCCACAGCTCATGAGCTGTACTTAAGTTAAACTCTGGCAGCTTTTGCCGCTTCCCAGAGCATTAGGCGTTGTTCTGATTACAAGGACTGTGCCCTCCTTCCTCTTCCAAATTACCTTCCTTCTAGCAGCTCTTTCTGCACCATCAGCTAGCCACAGTATTTCAGGGTCACAGGAAAGAGGTGGAAAGAAGCATATATTTTAGGGACCAAAATATTCATCTCAGAAGGCCAAAGTTCTCATCACTGAATTTTAGGAACTTGTATTTATTTTGCAGCTTTCTGTCGAAAGGGTAAGAGGCTTTTGTTGAAGGGCAGGAAAGTTCCTATTTCTCAAAGATCCTTCCTGAATATCCCAAAATACTTTTTAAATGGTATCACTCAACCATACTTCTCTTTACTTATGAGATTAGCACTGGTCCTAGGTTTGCTAACACTAGCTAGACTGGATCCTGAGGGGAAAAGTGCCTTCTGATTACCTCTGTACATTAGAAATATTAGATAGGAGCCTTGGACTAGAAGGCGTTTGCCTGGATTGGGACTCTGGATTCTAGCCCACACTCCATTATCATTTGGGGAACTCGAGTTGAATTTGAGATACAACTATCCTGTTCCACCTGTTTGAGATGCTTTTGTTAATTTTGCACCCCCAAAAAGTCCAGGGGAAATCCAGCAGATAGAGGTAAATTTGACTGAGTTTGGAAAAGCCTCCAAAGCCCTGAGGAATTTTAAACTCAAGACCAAGTAGGTACAGCACAGCTTCATCTTGCTCAGTTTTACTGCCTCTCCGTCACTGAACATTAACCAGCCAGAACATAAGCAGACAATGAATGTGAAACCACACACAGGGGTACATGAGGAAGGGTCTCCAAAAATAGGATGTGTCCCTTATGGTTTCAGACAAAAGATCTCCAGAAAACTGAAGTCAATGGACAAACCATGGACACATGGACACATGGACACAGAAGGCCCCTAGAAGCAATAGTTCAAACAACCCTCATCAGTTCTCAGCATCACAGAGGTACATGATGAGGCACAGGAGCTCTCAGTCAGCAGACATGGCTTGCAACTGGACCTCTAGAAAGACTTCCAGCCAAGTGGTCAGAAATTCTTCATGAAAAACTATTTATTTCATACCAAAACTGATTGACATCTTTAAAAAAATAATTAAACCCAGAAGTATTACAAATATTTGTAAAAAGCACTAAAGTAGCATAATTCTGGTGGCAAACCCTCATTTCATTCACTTTTAATTCTGCTCTCGTTATTTACTCTCACTAAGAAAAGGTGAGGTAAAGCCAAAAATAAAAAAAAAATGAGGGGAGAAAAATCTACATTTGTAAGTTTCACAGGAAGCATTTTTTTTTTTTTTTTTCAGCTCAAGTAGCTTGGAAAAGAAGATACGTGAGGAAACTAATGCATCTGGCATCCTCCTCTGTTAGAGTAAGCTGCCCAGCAGATAGCCACGTGTTGCAGAGTCATGCCTAGACAGTGCTGAGCTTGCTCAGCCTCCTACAGCCTGAGAAAGGGGCAAGGACTCCTCAGCCCTTCTCTGCTTCAGCTGAGGTGCATTTGAAGGAGAGGAACTATGTCTGAAAAGTCATGCAAAGTTTGCACGATGAGTTTGCATCAGATGAGCTCAACAGGATGGTCATATGCAGTCTAACCCTAGAAATGAATAAATTTTTCTTTTCTTTCCTTAGAGAACTCCAGACCCCAACAGTAGGAGTTGCCCAAGGTGCGTGACTGTGTGCTACCTGAACAATTTCAGTGGGAAGGAGTTCTTTCACAGTATCTCTTTTCCCTGGCCTCCAGCCCAGGGAAGTGTCTGACAGCTATTCCTGTAGACTAATAACCTACCTGCTTCTAAGAGGAAGTGTATGATAGTAAAGCATTGTATTTTCTGAAAGTTCCTGGAAAACAAACTAGTTTTATGTTTACCTGTAATTGATAATCCTCCTTCCAATTCATGCCAGTTGAACACGGGCCAAAGAACCAGCTGTGCTGCCCCAAACTTTCCTTCAAAAAGGTTGTTCCAGAGGTCTCTGGAAGTCCCTCTCACAGGTGGAGAGCAGAGGACTAATTTACACTAGAATTATCTTTGTCTAGACATATAGGCATGTAACTGTCAGAAAGCTCAAGGTAGGCGAGATGCTAAAAGCTTCCAGAAGTTTTCAAGGAAGAGAGAAAGTGAAGGAGCCTGGACCTTGTCTTTACGAGAAAAAAGCTATAAAGTCAAAATTCTATTTGCAGAAAGAATTCTGTGTTGTACATAATTCCATTCATACTCGCATCATACAAATACTTCAATCTACGACAAAAAGACCATTTTTTTCAGCCTTGTATTTTCATGGTAGGATGCCAAAAACTCTATGACAACTGCGTCCCTCTCTCTCCCGCCCTCCCTCTCTCTCTCTGTAAGAGTGACACCAAGGTATCACTGCCACACTGAAGCAGCCAGAGCACTGTGTGGTTTTGACCATTTGGAACACAAGCCCAAAATTTTGACCTGTGCTGAGCCCTTTTCCAGTGCTCGAGAGGTTCATTAACACACCCAAACACTACAAATTATGTCCATCACCAAACATCTGGTATGACCTGAGTGACCAGAGCAGCCATGGGCATCACTGGAACTTTTGTCCTCCAACTTACCATGTGGCTTTCCAGAAATGCTTGACATCACCTCAGCTCCTTTTGCATTCAACTCATCCCCTGGAGTGAGTCACCTCTGGGTATGTCTCTCTTCCATTAGCTACAGAGGGAGTATAAATGAGTGGGTTAGAATGGTCATCTGGCTTCTAGACGCAGATGTCAGGAGGGGAATCCTACCCTCTGTCCATTTGACATAAACAGTCCTAGCAGGTTTCTTAACAGGGCAAGTGAGGCATGTTGTCCCAGAAATAAAAGCTAGCAAGTTTGCATCAGATGAGCCCTATAGGATGTTCATATGCAGCGCCCATTGAGGTTGCTGAAGTGTGTGAGCACAAGACAGCAAAAACGTAACGCAATACCTGCCTGACTTGAAAAAGTAATTTCATTTTATACCATGACACTGCAAAGTAATTGTGCTCAGAATGACTGTTTATACTGCCTAAATACATTTTTAGTACTTGAGCATCCAGGTGGATTCAATTGTGCTTGCAATTTTGCAGACATTAAAGAGGGAGTCTAAATGACTGAGGCAGGGGAAAGAGAACAATACTGCACTCCTGCGAGACAGCCTGATGCACAGACTAGAGCATAGCACTAGTGCTCAGGAGCCTCAAAGTCTAGTCCTATTTTGACCACTGACGGATAAGTGTTTTAAAGCTAGGCATGGAAAATGCAATGCAAGTGTTCTCTGTGTCTTTTACAAAAATAATACTGGCTGAAATCTTCAACCAGTGTAAACTGTCAAATAACAGAAGTCACTGACTCCAACAGAAGCAGTATTACAAGCCAGATGGAAATCTGGTCAGCTTTTAAGAATAAGAACTTCCTTCTTGAGCATCTTTTCCAAAAGCAACATGTGATACGGCATGAATATAAGCAACACTTGAACTGTTGTAAAATACATGAAAAAAAAGAAAATCTTTAAATCCAAAAATGTGATTCTGATAAATTAAAGCATACTTAGAAGTTATATATTTTATGTCAGTAACTGTTTACAGAACCATAGCCTTAACTGATACTCAAAAGCCATTTCACTGTTCACAGAAGTTTTCATAAAGAAATAATATACAAGACACACTAAACACTGTCGGGCCAAACACATTCTACTGTTTATTACACATATTACATTCTTAAATAAAAATGCGTCACATAACATTTTTGCATAGATATCTTACAATATACCAATTTAAAAAAGAATTATGAAACAGACCAGTAACAAAAATAAATTTTTTCTTCATTAATAATTTTGTAACATTAACATACCACCATCATATAATACAAATAATATTTTTAAATCTTAAGACTTTTTGTACAGCAAAAAAACTGACAAAGTAATATATTTATATATATATATATATAAAGAAACCCAGGAAAAGGGGTGGTGATTAATGGAAATGTACTGGAAAATATGAGACTTGAGCACAGAGTAGGCCTGAGAGAACGTGACCGAGGGCGGCATCTCCATGCACTTGTCAGACACATCTGGTAAAAGAAAAATTATAGTGCAAAATGAAAGTCCTTCAAGCAATGTTGTTTGTTGGGTTTTTTTTAAATAGGGAGCATTCATACTTTTTTTTGTTGTTGCTAAAAAAAAATCCCCCAATTAAAAATCTCATGTGTAGTAGAGAGCAAGAAAGGTTTCAAAGGACAAGAAAGAAAACAGGCCACTTTGCAAAGCAAGAAAAAAAAAATCTCAGCCTGCATTACTTTTTTTTCAACTAGATGAGTAGACATGCTAAACTAAGGCCTTGTTTCTAAGAGAAAAGCTGTCATGGTTTATATGCAGTGATTTCAAAACCAGATACTGAAATTGGTGCAAGAACCTTCCTGTAGAGGTATCTTAATTGGCTGACGCATTTCTTACACTTTAACTTAACTGCATAGGATGCCAATGCAAACTCAATCCAGGCAATCAAGTGCAGCTACAAAGTGATTTTAACTAGACTGATATTTTAACTTAGGGCAACTTCCCTGGTAGAGACATGGCCTTGGTAACAAAGTAGTGTTTAAACCAGTGTTCTGATCTACTTCCAGAATCTGACAGGCCTGGGGTTTAAAATACAGAGCAACGGGTAAAATGTATGTTGCAAAATATAAAGTAAAGATCAGCCCTTCAGCCATCAGGCCTTCCAGGGACTGCGTGTTAGCTTTTCATTTCCCCAAGAACCCAACAATAGAGGCTAAAATGGTCACCTTTCTGTCCATTCTAGTTCATTTTTAGTGTGTACATGCTAAGCCCTCCTCCCCCTCCCTTCCCACCTCCCCGCCCATTCCCCAAATTTGCAGCCTACGCATTCACAGTACACAGCAACATGTATTTCCCAGCATTGTTGAAAACTTTCCTACAGAAGCTGACATGATTCCTAAAATGCAGTGGCAACAGCAAGTGCCCTCCCTAAATCAAAGCAATAGGCACGGTTGGCTACTACAAACTGTAAGTCAGTAGCTCAGTTTCCTCGTCTGTGTAGGTATATACGGTATACTGTTGTACATCCACACCCACACAGAGACAGGGTGGAGGACCTGTTTTCTGGCAGTATATAGAAGTTAGGACCAAAGCACTTAAAAAAAAAATCATCAAAGCTTTCATTCTGAAAATCGCTAAGAGTTCCAACTTTAATCATTACACCAAAAATGCCATTAACAAGCATTAAGGAAAACTATAAAACCCTGTTTGAAAAATGACACCTGCATTTGAAAGTTTTCTGGAAGGGAAACCCATTCTTGAGGAGAGGAGATAAAGGCAGCCTACCCCCCCATCTCCACATTTTTATGTATATAATTTATATATACAACTATATAATTATATATATAACTTATATAGCACAAGTGTGTCTTGGACTTCTTCCTCTAAGGGAGGAGGAAAGTCTCAGCTTTACAAGACAGATCTTAGTACCTGGTGGGCCAGATCCTACAGCTCTTACAATGCTAAATCTCACCACTGAAGCCAGTGTAGGGCTGTGGAGGAGAAAGACTGCAGTAGTCATCCCTAAACTATTAACAAAAAGAGACACAAATGTGACAAAAGGAAGAAGAATATCCAAGCTTGATCTGGAAATGATCATTCAAGAAGGCGTAGATTTAATGCTAATGAAAGACCCGCAAGACTTGTCAATGACTAGTTGTAATATCTTGGGAGGAAGTAATTTTCATTTTTCAAGACAGAGTTGAATAGAGTTATTGTCAAGCATTGTTTTTGTTCTTGGTATGTGGGGATCTTTGCAAGTGCAACTCTATCTGAAATCAGCAAAAAGTACTTTAAAAGAGTGTTGGGTTAGAGGCGTCACCCAGGATATGAAAGTTTAAAAACAGTCTTACTGGATGGAATGACAGGATGTGCCAAGTCCTGAATGAAATCAAGAATAAAAGCCCTTGATCCACTGGGTGCTGGCCTAGTAACATTAAATTATTTACAAAATTTTCCTCTTTTAAAGATTTTGACACATGAAGGAAACACTTCAGCAAGTTGGATTTTCATCAGTTTTGTCAAAAGCACCAATTATGACCTCTTTTGTACACAGATAAACAAACTACGTTAAATAGGAGAAGCAACCTTTGTGTTAGAGACAGCTAAAAAGCCCAAATTGTCTAGGGCCTGGTAAAAATGAGGGAGAAAGCCTGATTCTGTAGATATCAGAAAGGTCACAAATAAAATACACTCAATCACTGCAACTATCATATTGATCAACTTCATTTTAGCCATACACCCTAGTGATTAGTTATTTTTTTACTCCTCAAGTTAAAACAGTTCCAAAAGCAAGGACCTGGGGGCTCCTCTTGCATTCAGGTTCTTCTTCCCCATCTGCGTTTGGTCAGTGCTTTGCACATATTAAGTGAAAATGTGCTAGCCTAAAAAAACAGTAAACCCAATTCCAAAAAGTCTGGGGAAAATAACAATGAATGAAAAAAAAAAAAAAAAATTAATGTTCACCTTTGTAGAAATATATTGGCTTAGATTTCAGGTCCTGGAAACCATTTTTGAGACATCACACAGATCTTCCAGGCTAGCAAACTTGTTTCCATAATACCTGGTTGGTCCCTGCAGCCGTGACACATCTCATGGTTTGATATTGCTTCAAACTGGTTTGCTAAGGGTTTGGGGTTTTTTTAAGATTTCCTCCTCTCTAAGTCTCTCTCATGAAAAAGCCTTATAAAGTTTAATAAGGATGAAACAGTCAGAGTTTGAGAGAAACCCTACAGACCTGTCCTACAGTCTGTTCCGCCAGCACAAGACTGGGAAGAACTAGAACCAGTACACATGTAATCAGTGAGAGCTCTGAAATGTACCATAGAAACACAGAAAAATGAATGTTGGAAGGTACCTCTGGAGGTCAGCTAATTCAACCCTCTGTTTAAAAAACAGTTTAGTTAGATCAGACTGCTCAGGGCCTTGTCCAAGACATTGAAAGAATCTAGGATTTCAGTCCGTCTTTTCTTTTCTTCATTTGCCAATTTATCCAGGTAATATAATTTTCTAGACTGAGTACTGGCTATTGAAAAAGAACAACTCTGGGATAATGAAAAATACTCTGGACTCTGGAATCCCCTTTTCTGTTAGACCAATCTTTATAAAATACGTGTGATATTTTAGGTTGCTGTTTATGTCCTAAGGGGAAAAACAAACAGAACAAAGATGCACTGAAGTGATGTTTTGGTCTAAAAAGTGACTAAAATACAGTATCATGTTTCTTCATATTTGATATAGTATGAGTGAAATAATACATTTTTTTAGTTTAAGGTAAACCAGCAATGATTATGTTGGAAAAACAGAATTTTGCTTGCCAGGCCTCAAGCTGGCAGTATAAAAAGCATATTTCTATAAGCATATTTTTAAGCATAGATTCAGCAAATCTGATTAGAAAAATCTTTATACTGGTGCTTCCTAAATGATTTTTCATAAGGCAGTTTTCAAAATAGAATCTCTTCATAGAGTATAGCTTGTCTCAATTAGATAATGGAAAAATCCAGAATAAATAAATTATATCAACACTGTAACATATGAAGTACATCTTGATCTGGAATATTCTGTCTGGTTTTGGTCTCCCCATTACAAGAAAATCATCGACATATTGGAGCAAGTCTAGCAGAGAGCCACCATGGAGATCACATTCTGGAACACATGTCGGATGAAGAGAGGCTGAGAGACATGCTTCAACCTTAGGAAGAGAAGGGTAAGGGTAGATCTTACTGCTGTCTACAAACACCTCACAGTGGGTGTAGAGAAGAAGCCAGACTCTTCTTGGAGGTGCACAGTGGAAAAGGCAATGAAAACAAGTTGGAACATGGAAAATTCCTACTTGACACACAGATTTTTTAATTTTTTTTTTTCCCATAAAGGTGGTCAAATATTGGACCAGCTTGCACAGAGGCATTGTAGAATTTCCATCCTTGGGGATATTTAAAACCCAGCTGGATATGGCCCTGAGCAACCAGCTCTAGTTGGAGGTTGGCCAAAATGGCCTCTGGAGGCCCCTTCCCACCTGCATGATTCTATGATTGACTGCTCTGCTCCAAAATATTATGTAGCTATTCACAAAAACTCATATTTGCTTTAGTTGCTCCCTCTATGTACACTATTTTGTGAGACTTTTGTCTCAATTTCTTCTCATACTATAGTTCCATGGCCTTGGAAACCACAATCTGACTTTCTTATAATGGCTTCTCTTTTGCAAATAGGCATAAATCTAGCATGAAGGAAACAAGGTTAAGCTTCTCCTTTCTACAGCTGGATAACTCGGTCCTCAATTGTTACCAAATCATCTAATTATGGGTTTGCTTCCAAGAAGCCGTACAGAGAGGATTAGCCTTTCCTCATTAGTCTGTTTCTACTCATAGTTTACAAAGAGGACAACTGTACAACTTTAGCAAGGAGACACAGGCCTAAAAAGAATCTAGTTATAACAGATTACACAAGTTTGAAGTGCACAGCTTAAAATATCTGCAAAGAAACAAAAGTTGTCATTGTAAAAAACAAATCCTGGAATGTGTCACTAATTATGCCTTTCCAAAATACCAGCTATGGTTCAAAATTTTAGTAATGACTAAGACACTTGCATATGAGCACCCAAATACTGAAGTCCAGAGATTGACTGAGTACACCATCTATACAGGTGAAAAATATCTCCCTTTACAAACAGAAGAGATGGTCCCAAAGCCCAAAATTTGGCTTCAGAGTTCAAGACCTGCTACAGAGAGAGCCTGAGAAATCTGAAATCTGGTTAAGTCTCTTATCCCCCTTTTCTCTATGTTTTTTAGGCTATGTGGATCCATGATTTAGACGTAGGCCTGCCTCTAGAACAAAATAATCAGACATTTCAGCATGTTTTTTTTCCATGGGGCCCTTCTTCTGCCGTATTTAAATAAGATGTCAACAAGACCATAAATGACAACTGGAAGTAAATAAACAGTCTTGCTTGATTTTTTCCGTTTTAAATAGAGTCTGGTACTTAAACTGTCACTTAATAATTAAGGTTTGTAGACTACTGATAGCATGTCTAAAGGCAGGTGTGTTCAGCGGTCAAAGGAGGATATTTATGCAGGTTCACAGCCAATGAATATCATAGTGGTGGGTTTGAGAGCACACACTTTAGGACACTACAGTAATGAAATTCTAGGATTCTCTTTTCCTTTTTTTAATCTAATGCACTGACTGGATGCTCTACAGTTTCACACAGCTGAGGTTTCAGTTCCCATTAGACATCTGGCAGGATGCTCTATATATTCCAATACAAATTGGATTCTAGGGCCCTCAGTCCCAGTGGAACAGCTGGGTGGAATGGCCATAAAAAGTATGCAAATAGAGAAGTAGAGAAATATGAGATTGTCAGCAAGCAGTGCTCCGCAATTTTAAAATGTATACATATATATAAAAGCATATATATATACACATATAGAGTACAGTTAGTTTTAAATCTTTGGAATAAACTCAATTTTTGTTCTCTCTCTCTTTCTCTCTGTCTTTCCTTCTTTTCTTTCTTTCACTCTCTCTCTTGCTCTCTCTCATGCTCTTACCACAAATGTTACATCATTGTCCCTAAAAGATGGGTAGGTTTTGGTCCATATTTTATGCCATATGGGCCAGACATTGTATTTCCCCCCTGTCCCCAAAGTGTTCAGTTGACAGTCACAGTGTTTTGTGAAAACTGTGAGGAAAAACAGCATCTTTCGAGTAAATTCAATCTCTCACTGGAACCAAAGGTTGCAAAATGCTGAGAATTCCAGTGCCAAGGATCCCGGTGACGGCTCTTAAACATCTTTCGAGTTTCTTGTTTGTTCTTTTTTCTCCTAAGAGTACAGTTTTACCTCCCAAAACATAAATTAAGGGAAATATTTAACAGTCAATGAGTCAAAACAGTCAAAGAAGGGCAGTTGGCTAATACAGTATAAAAGAGCAGCAACCATTTGTGGACCACGTGCCATTTTGTTTCATTTCTAGACACATCTTGTAGGGATGGTCCCAGAATATACAAAATATACAACCTAATGACCACCTGCCTGCTTGCATAGGCCATTTTTACGGTCCTAAATGCAGTCTTTGGAGTCAGGGCCAGTGCCAAATAGTTTCAAATGCAAGTTATGGTAAGATACATTTTTTTGTTTTTCTTTTGTAATGAAGACTTTAATCCACTTTGAACCAAGGAAATCAAATTATCAATAGGACTGAAGGGTGAGCATGAGACCTCCACTTCTCCCTGACGGTTCACAAAGTAGGCCAAAATGGACCTCTAGGTTAGTAATACTTTAGACCAATCATTTGGAAAAGCCTCACTGCTGTATGTAAAATCCAACCCTTCCTTCACCGTTCACACTGTTACATTTTTTCATATAGGAGTGGGCTACAGCATCAACTTGATGAATAGAAAAGGAGGACTTTGATAATTTCTTTAAAAGGCTAATGCTGAATGAAGCCATTGTACTTGGAAGAGGTTCTCGATTTCCCACTCAGAGACTGGAGTAGGATTTTTGGCTTGGGGTTTTTTTTGTGTGCTCAACAAACATTAGCTTTAAATTAAAATGTCTGCAGGTGCTCTTTACACAAACAAAAGTCTAATGTTTTAAATTGGTTAATAGAAGAACAGCAAGAAAAAGCAACATAATTCATCACTAAGTCACTGTGGGTTGTGGCTAACATGCTCACATGTTGTGGAAGGAATCCTGTAGTCATGCCTGTGTGGCCAGTCCCAGACCGATATCCAGGTGAAGACAAGGAGTTCTGAAGATCACTTGTTCGTGGAGAAAAGAGAAAAAAATGTTTAAGCTTCCAAATAAGCTTTTAAAGTTTTTTGTTCAACAAATAAACAAGAAGTCCTAGCTATGGCAATAAGGTGAGGCCTACAGAGATATTAGGTGCTGTTTCTCAGGGGTTTATCCCTTGGCCACTTAGCCATCATGGCAGCAGCTTCCAGAGTCCCTAGTGCATATGTTGTGCAATAGCCAAAACAAAAATTTAAATAAAAACAACCAACAAAAATATAGTCCTCCGTGAAGTCTACATAAACTCAGGCCAAAAAGAGGATATTTGTGTCACAAGTGTCACTCCACAGTCTACTGCCATTAAGGCCACTGGTATTGACTTAAAAGGATCTCAATAGCTCAGTTCTAGGAAGAAGAACCAAAACCAAGACAGGTCAAAGTGTCTGTGAGAAGTCTGACGCACTGAACATTAGGAATTCTCAGACAAAGAACAAATGAACCAAGAGGTTAATTTTGGCTACCAAACTGGGATTTGGTTTTCTAGGTCATTGTTTTCCCCCCATCTATTTAAAAAGAAAGTTAGTGCTACAAATATGCAACTTCAAGACGACATATTCTCCTATTGAGTTGCACTGAGAAGCAAGTTAAATAAGCCCCTCCTACTGCCGTCCACCTGCAGGGAAGCCTCCTCCGTTTTCTTTGATTTCCACTGGCAAAAACAGGAAACAAATCCAAGAGGGACGAAGAACTGTAAGCAATTGTTCCTTCTCATTGACTTCACCTCTATACCATCTCCTCGCCTGCATCTTCTCCCATCCAGCTGGGGCAAGGCATAAAGAACCGATGTACGTATTGAAGTATAACTGGGTGCATGACAGTGTGAGCGTGTGGTCTCTGTACAGAGGATTACACGTGATCAAGTTCTCTTCTCCTGCAAGGCAGCATGTTGTAACTTGAGTTCCACTTTCATCTCACAACACTTAGCTCAGATGACATCCATGCCAAGCTGACTGATATTTAGATGTGTCTCTTCATGTGAAGGGCGAGGTGATCAGACCTGGAAAAACACCTGCAAAATAAAGCAAGTGGGAAATGAAATAAATACAGGATTTGGGAAAACAGGGTTCCTGCTCCTTCCTCCTTATGTACAGGAGCAAATATATATCCACATTTAGAGACATTCCTTAGATTATCTATGGATCACCACCAAACCCTGTGTGATTGACCTCTGTGACCACAGATGGCCAACTATCCTGGCTCTTCGGCAGCTAAATAGACCACTCTTCTCCTTTCTCTGTTCCTCTCCCTCCCCCTTTTTTCATTGAGTCAAACATCAGGCAAGAGTGCTCATCTATGCACCTGTAGTATAAAATCAAATATTTAGTGTAAATGTGTGCGTGCATATAAAAAACCGAAATAAAACAAGCCAGTTTTGCTCAAGTACTCAGCAACACCAGTTTAAAAAAACACCAGCTTTCTCAAGTGCCCAGTACCTGCAACAAGCACTGAAGTATGATGGCAGTTCTGAAAGCTGAATTCTCATTTCTAACTCCAAACTGGAAGTAAAGCTGGTTCAGAGTTTGGAGGCTGACAATCCATCAGGCTACATAGCTCTCCCTTTCTCTCTGTTGGGAATCTGGGTGGTAATAGGTGGATGTTGATGAATGCTATCTCCCTGAAGGTTGTTGACAGAAGATAAGGTATTATGCCTATTTTGTGAAAATTGAGAGACAGAGAAGGCAAGGGAATTATAAATCACACAAGAAGTGTGGTAAAACCAGAAAAAAACACCAGGACTTCAGCTTTCAACTTCTGTTCTTTATCCACAAAGCAATTTTTCTCCTTCTCATAAGAAAACGTAACGTTTTGACTCAACATGTAGATGGATGCTGATGAGATGGACTTAGAGTGGTGACCCTAGAGAACTGGTTGAGTTTTAGGGCTGGTCTAAACATGCAGTTAATTGAGAATAAGGTAGGGCATGAATTTGAAATGAAGCATCTATTCTTGATTAACTCCCTCTCTAAAGGCTTATGACTGCCTTCTTCTGAAATGACTTAATCCACTTGGGAAGTGGGTTAAGATACTCAGAATAAAACATACTTAGTCCAGGAGAAGAGCAACCCCACAAAGAGTTAATCAGGAATTACTATTCTAGAACAGCTGCCTCGTAGTAGACATGCTGCAGGGCACTCACAGCAGCAGGAACAGCAGCCCAAATTCAGGCACTTCACACCACCAAGATATTGTCAGAGTGATCAGGGGAATAAGTTCTCAGGAGAACAAGCACTTTTCTTCCCTGTCATTCAATATATACTCCATTTTATCAAGACTGCCAGTAAGCAAAATTTTTTTTTTACTTCATACCCATTAGAAATGGGATTGAAAGCACGAACCCATTCACACCCACCATCACAGTGTCATTAAAGATATGTATGGCACCACAGAGCAAACCACAGGACAAGCGGGCAATGGTTCTGGCTGCCTACCCCAAAGCCCTAAAATGGAGCCTGACTGTCAGAGCGGCAGGGCTCAGACACTGTCAGAAATTAGACTTCTACTAGATGCTTCAAGTTGAGCACTAAAAAATGGGAGGTTTCCAAGTTCCCTGCAAATCTTGGCTTGCCTCCTTTCCACCCTAAGCCATAAGACACTGGCTCATTTATTTTTACTAATAGCAAAACACATCTATTATAAGTATCACACAAAAACCACATATCTGTGGCTTTTGAGTAAACTGTTTTTGTAGGCTCTGAGGGCATCATGAAAAGCTACCTCCAGAACTGACTTGCCTGGAATGTCTTTTCACTGCCCCACAGATTTAGAGTATAAAAGAGCCACTAATATCAGTCTGAAGAATATCCAAATGGCTTATTGTGAGAATCTGGATAGCTCATACATGGGCACTGAATGTATTTCCAAAAAAGCAGTAGTTGAGTATTTTGTATTTTTCAGAAGGAAGAAGGTAAGAGAACAAATTGAACTACTCAGTAAAAAAAGCCAAAAACCAAAGATAAAGAACCAGAACACTCAGTCTACAGGCAAACACCCAGAGGATAAACATCCTAAGCAGAGAAAGGCTGAGAAAGAGAACTATAAAAATGAAGAGATTTTAAATAGTTAGGGGATCTTTTCTGTCCCGCTGGCAGTATTCCCCTGCACGAGCAATCTATCTGCATCTACATGCAGAGATGAGTTATCAAGAGGTGCATTTTTAAGACAAAGAAACTTCATAAGAAGGCGACTTTCGCAAGAAAAGCTAGATACTCATCTTCTGTGGATGAGCATAGCTCTGCTCAAGTCAGCTGTTCTCTACTGATTTGTAGCAGCTTACAAGGGGGTTAATACCTTCAGAGTGGCAAAAATTAAGAAGAAAGACTTCAAAATAGGATGGAGGCTGCATTCCTCCAAGCTCCTGCATGAAGCACAGTAAGACAGACGTGAATCTGACAATGGACACTTGGCTTTCAACACAGCAGGCTCAGCACAGCTAGAATTTTCTAGCCCTACGGTGCCAAAATACACCCTTGGACCAACATCTCTCTCGTCAGTCTAAACTGAGAAAGCAGCATGCTCTGGCTACAAGGGCTGCCAAAACAAAACAACAGCTTGAGCGGCTGCCAAAAAGACATGCACCAGCTGGCACTTCAGTCTAGGACTAGTCATAAGACCACCACCCAAGCACGGCTTTTCCTCTCCGATTGTCTCTATTGTAGATGCAACCCAGGAAAATGTATGCTGAGTCACAGCACAGCAAGATCTGTTAAAAATATGGATTCAATACCTTGTTTCATATCAATAACCACAGTATTAGCATCTAGTATATTTTTCAGTCCTAGAATATTTTTATAGCCAATAAAATGGTACCATATTTGCTAATTTATAGCTAATAAAATGGTACAATAGCAGTTCTTCACATTCTCCTGCTGACTAATTTGGTTAGTTCTATCTTTTGGTAAGGCTGGTGGATGCGGACATTTATTTTCAACAGTAAAACAGTCCCTACAAAATATTGCAGCTAAATCACACTGTCAAAAAAAGCTATTGATCAGTGGACGCATTTTTTTTCCTTCTGGAACTAGGGGCAGCAGTGGAAGAGGCTCCACAGGATAAGCTGTCAAGGGAAACTCTTTTCTTCACAAATTAAGAAACAGCAGCTTGCTGGTCTCTAGTCCTGCCCGTGAGACAAGACCTTGCTCCACACCTCGAGCTCTACACCTCTTCCAGTTCCAGACCAGCTCTGCACATTGTACGTGGGCCCGTCACAATCTTCCCCATCGCTCCTCCCCCAGCCCAGCTCTTCCTAGAAAGGACAGTTTGTGCTAGAATAAGATACCCTAATTATGAAAGTCATACAGTGATGTGTGATACATAAATTCCCTGCTCCCAAACATGATTCCTTCCTTTCTCTTTTTGCTTTATCTCCTTAGCAACACAGTACTGCTCAGCACTGAAGCCTCTGCAGGAGAAAGAGGGAAGGTAACTATGATGAGAAGACAATATATTGCTCAGCCATCTTTCTTACCAGCTGTGGATTCTCCACTGTGGGATGTGTTCATTCCAGCTAAGTGTGCTCTTAGCTTACTGTCAAAAAGGAAACCGTGCATGCGCACACACACACAGAGGAATATACACCCCAATAGTCTGGCACTAAGCTGCTATCTCCTAAACACCTATTTATGCAGAACAAGTGAGTGCCACTACCCTGTCATCCTCTTCCCCTTGGAGTGCTGAGGGTTTGCACTGTATTGGAGGAACATAACCTTAGCCTCTGTTTCTGAAGAGCATAATTCCTGGGGAATGCTAATAACCAGCATATCCCTGGTATCTAGAAGGCGCTAGGGACCTGTACACTGCTTTCCGCACCACTTTAGCTGATTCTCCTTTCTACCCTGCTGCCACCAAACCACACACCATTTGCAGTACATAAGGTGCTACTCAAACCAGTGGTAGTTTGCCAGCTATAACTAACAATGTGATCTGTGGGCTGCATGGTGTTGGGATAGGGCTGGGACAGCAGGAGACGAGAATCACATCTTCTTGTCTCTTTTGTTTTAAAATTGACCTGTACACAGAGGACATTAATACCCCTTTGATGTCGGCCAGAAGGTCAGAGACACAAACGCATCTGAAAACAGCCTGGGAAGGGAATTGCAGCCAGATTGTGTGCACAACATTCCCCTTCTTTGCTATTTGCATCACCACTTTCATGCTCTGATTGCCAAGGTATGGCCTTTACCTCTGAACAACAACAGGCATATGTTTTGTGCTACGCCATTGTTAAAAGTAGCTTCAAAAGGCTCCTCAAAGTTTAGCAAGCCAGAATGTCTGAGGGAGTGACTACAACTCCTGTCAATAATGGTGGGTGCAATAAAGGGTAGCAGTTCAAATACAGAGAAACTGTTCTCCAGCTGGGAACCCTGGCTCAGGAAGGAGCGTCTTAAACATTAAAAGTCTGCCTAAATAGCTAAGGACAGATTTAGGCACATGTTTCAGTGCTTGCTTGAGGTGACATCTGCAATAGGTGGTAGTGGAGAGATCTGTGAATGAGAAAAGAAGGAGAAATAGTGGTATGGCAGAGTGGGCCAAAAGAAGAACAGGCACCGTCACTCTACGAGCTTGCAACAACTGACTGGGAGAGTAAAGACAAATCTGTCTCCTACCACCACACGCAGATGGTATGTGCATGGAGTTTAACAGTGCACAATCCCCAGCACTCTTAACTTATTAATAAATATTTTTCCTTCATCTACAGATTCAGTGGAAGAGCAGAAAATGCATTAGATGATTGCAGGAATGTATCTCTTGACTGCAGTGACTGAGTTGGCTGCCAAAGAAAAAACCTAGGTAGGAAGGGATAATAAGAAGAGGGAGAAGAATGAATACTTAACAAAGGGCTGAAAGAGACTGAGGAGTTGAAAATACTGACTGTATTTCTTTAGATCTCTGCTAAAAATATTGTCTGTCCTGACACAGAAACCCTGAGGCTTTGTGTATATGTGTGTGTGTGCGCGTGTGTGTTTGTGGGGCCAGGATGGTTAGTTTGTTCTTGAGAGGAAAGAAAAAAGAAAGGCAATGCCTTACATTTAAAACAGGGAACATAACTGTTCTCCTTCACACAGGTGCTTATACAAAAGCAGAACTCCAGAGGTCCCTACTTGGCTTATCCTGTCCCTCATTCTGAGCAAACAAAAGATAATCCAGGGATAAAACAAAAGATAATCCAAGAGGAAGCCCTCCGTGGGGGAAGGGGGACGGGAAGAGGGGAGACAAGGGGAGAAGAGCACTCAAGGAGGTGAAGCGCTTGGAAAGGCAGGATGTGAAAATGATCAAATTTCCTTCCCGTAAAAGGATGGGGTCCCTTGTTTATGTCCCACACATCCTCTCTCCGTGCATGTTCTCTGCTGGTCTGGTGTACCCAGAGGCTTCCTAGAGCCTTTATTGTATTACAAAATGTTTCCTTATCAGAGCAGAGAACCTTAGTGCTGCATTAAAAAGATGTGTAATTTTCTTAAGCCTCTTTTAAAAATATATATAAATAGGATTAGCCGGATAACATGTTCAGATGCAAGCACATTATTTGATTACTCAATAGTGGATCCAGGTTTCACCCAGGGCACTGCCAATCTCCAGCTGGGGGGGTGCGAGGGGGAGAAGTGCTCATTGTTCGATCCTGTCAGTGCTGTCAAGAGTCATTACAAGTGTAATTGCTTTTGCTCCACCCTAATTTCTTATCAACTGGGACTGGGGATGGGGAGGAGGGTTTTCTTTTGGTTTTGTTTCTAAATTCAAAGAACCCAGCTTTCAAAAATACTCAGCACCAAGCAAGGATGACCAGGTTTTTCAGATGAGCTCATCATTCATTCAAGCAGCTAAAGCAGTGAGGACTGCAAAAAGGAATCGGCAGTGAGCGGCAGCAACCATGGCTCTCACCGGGAGCTGCTGGGTGCTCAGCTCGCCAGGCAAAACTGGCCCTTCATTTCTGAGTGCCCAGAGGAGGACTGTTGCATGACATGGCTCTTCAGGAACCCTGGCTCTGGGCACCTGTCAGGCTTTTAAACCTGGGCCCACACAGAATGAAGGTGCAGAGTATTTCCCACATCAAACAGATGTCAAGGGTGAGATTTAAAACTGTAGGAAAAGATTCACTAATTAGCAGGAATGTGAAGAGATCACTGATCCTAGACAAAACCACCCCATGAACTTGAATTGTCAGATGTGCCTAAATCACTCCTGTGCTTTTGAAAATGAAGCCCTTTGCTGTCTTTCATTGACTCTCCCCTGTTTCATCTGGGGAATCGTGGAGCCCTGGACTCAGTGGTAAGAGAAGACAATGATCGTACAGAAATTAAGTCCTTTTCCCCTAGACGTTTCCTATAGATTTGTGGCGCAACAGCCACACATGCTCCCCATCCCCCCAACCGATGTATCTGTGGGGCCCATCAGCTTCTGCTGACCACTCTGCTAAAACACAGGCAGTGTGGTGGTGCTTCTGGTAGCCCTTGAAGCAGAGTAGGTAGAGGGAGCCCTGCCTTTGTGAGGGCACCAGGCTCATACAACCAGGAGATGGAAAGCTGTGGAGATGCTTTGTTGAGAGGTCCATCACTGAAGTGGTCTAGGGCCCTCTGGACTTCTTCTCTGCTTCGAGAGTATTAACAACAGCTGCCCTGTGGACCGAATCCTGTGCCCACAACACACACCGGCAGGTTCCAGTCAAACCTACACCTGGTTCCACATCTTTCTCTGTGCTGTGGGATGGAAACAGCTTAGGCTGCTTAGGAAGTATTCCCCCTCTGCCAGCCCGCCTGGCCACTGAGGCAGAGAGGACAGGGGCAGAGTGGAGGATCCCTCCTTGGCTCGGGGATTGAGGCAGCAGGACAGGAGGCCAGAAGGGGCCCCTCTGCTGGGAGCCAGGTCTCTTGTCTCGGGGAGCTGGTAGCTCCATGCCACTCACGAAGTCCACATGTTGCTTGAACACCATGTTAGGAGGCTGCATTACCTGTCACAATGGTTGCATTTAAAGGGCTTTGCACCCGTGTGCTTTCTGTAATGCCTTGTGAGCTCGTCGCTCCGTGCAAAACGCCACTCGCACCCTTCCCACGAGCACTTGTAAGGCTTCTCACCTGCAGAGGGAGGAGAGAACAGTCAGCGTGGCAGCAGGATTACTGAGCACTCAACTTGCAAGCCCTGTGTCCTCCCACCTCACCTCTGTCCCACTCAGGCAGGTTAGCCCGTCACACAATTCATGGCCAGTGTGGGATGGAAACAACTTAGGGCTTATGATGCATTGTACTGAGGATGGATCCAGCCCAAATTTTACCGCTGCTGAAATTCTTGCACAACCTTATTTCCCATTTCTAACAAAACCAGTCAATTACTCTTCAAAGAAGCCCTCAGAACGTCCCCAGATGCCTGTCCTGCTGTGTGGCTGAAGCCTGATTTTCAGTCAGCTTTTCAGCTCACTCTGCCCTTGCCAGATGAATTACTGTGGTACCTGTAAGTGGCTGTACTAACACCAGAGCACACTGCAGGTGTGCACCACTCCAGAGCGACCACCACCACTGCATCGCATGCTTTACCCCGGCTGCCATTTACCCCTCATGTGGCCAGGCTCACACCTGTTCCCCTCAAGCTTTCATGCCCGCTGCCCCCTAGGACTGCACCTTCTTTAGGTGCTTCTGACAACAAAAACTATTCTTTGGTTCAAGAAATTATGCATCAGGACAGTGAGTGCGAGAGGAGAAATGTTTTCTTCTTTAAATCAGCTGGTCCTTCAGGCTTTTTGCACTATACCTTTATCAGCTGTTATTCTGCCCCAAAATATTAACCATACCACTGAAGGCAGCGAAACGGTGCAGTGATAAGACAGGAGAGATTCTGGTCTGCTGTGTTTACGTTTACTTATCTTCTAATGCAAACCGGTCTCTGTGGATCAAAGTCTGCCATGGCGTAACATCCATGGAGTCATTAACACCTTCTGATGGAGAATTCCAAGGTCTCATGCCTCCCCTTTTCTTATGCAGTACACATGTATTCCTGTGCATGCAAATTTATCATCTCCCCCCAGAACAAATGCTCCAGTGCATCTCCTCCTATGTAAACTCCATGTTACTATTCTCCACGCAGTCAGCACCGTATGGATGCATTAGAAGAGGAGGGAGTTGAGATAAAACGCAGACAAGAAATCACTTTCACTACCAAGCTTCTAAGCTGGGAATTATAAACAGAGAAGGGATTATTACTTACTTATTTGCTCTTAAAATTGCTAAGAAAGTGATCTTAAAAATCCCACCACTGACCAAACTGAAGTTGCAGTCTGTATGACCTCTCTATGCCAGTCACGTGAAACAATCACTTGGCCACAGCAGACAAATTTCTCAGTGCAGAGACACAGATTTCTATATTTAGCATGTCTATTCAGCAAGTGAAGGAGTGAGATCTGATTATGGGAGACCTATGTATTTCAAGGTGACAAACTGGAGAGGCCAAAAGAGCAAGAAAAATGAAGAAGGCAAGAGAATTGCATCAAAATACATGAAAAAAAAAGCTGTTTCCTGGTGGGTGAGTTTCTGCAGACTTCTTATTGCACAGGCAGCTCTGTTGCACAGTGGTCATCCACCCCAGAGAGAACAGAAGAGTGGGCTGAGATGTTAACTGGAGTTGAGCCATTTTACTGGCCTCTGAGAAGTTTCTTTGGCTCAGCAGCAAAATTAAAGTATTCATTGGGGTGAAGCAATGAAGAAGGGGCAGCAGCCAGCAAGACTTCGCCAAAATATCCATTTGTCCCTCAGTCCCTGAATGCAGAAAGGCCAGCCTGGATGTCTCTGTTGTGTGCCGCAGTCCACCATGGGAAAATGCCCAACAGGACAATGGACTGAGCCAACAATAACACCACCCCACTCAGATTGTGCCTGCCTGGTCATCTCTGCAGACTTGCCTTTTGTTCTTTTTTTTCTTTTAATAGGATTTCTTCAGGAAAAAAAAAAGCAAGAAACTTCTTGTTAGTGACCCAAGTGCTGGTGTCTTGTTTCTGGGCTGGTTACTCAACTGTAATTCAAACACTGTCACCAGTGCTGGCCCCAAACGTTAGAGCCGCAGTTGCAGTGCTCTCACCCCCCAGCCCTTGCCATCCTACGCGGCATACTGCATCTGCTCTCCCCTTCTCAGAGAAAAGGGATTTCCCTAGCCCTGGTCATGTCTATGATGGTGCACTGGTTTTGTCTGAACAGTTCATCCATTATTTTTAAAAGCTGTCAGTAAACAAGCCTCGATGATAATTCAGCTTCCTCGGTTCTCTGACGCTCTCTAGTGCCTACCTTAGAGTGGAGACAGCAAGGCAGACAAACCGCCTTGCAGCGTATGTTTGCTACACACACTGTAAAGCAAACGCAGAAGACAACTGCTCAGCCAAATCTGGCAGGTACAGCCAGTCTGAAGGATACAGTCGCCTACAGAGCAGAAGGGTGAAGGAAAAACATCCTGGGCTTTCTGTGAAACAAGGGCTATTAGGACTGAAGCCGAGTTTGGCTTGTTAACATTTGTCAAGAGCTTTGAAAATGTACAGTGCTATATATAGGTTACGAGAGACAGAAATGCCAAGCATGATTACTGGTAAACCCATGGGATGCCACATATCTCTCTTACTTGCTGCAGGGGCTCCTCTCTCAAGCATTCCCAGTCTGGCCTTGCACAGCCCTGAGCTGAGTTTTGTTTTCAGATGCTTCTCCTCCGTAACCCAAGCCCCTTTCCACAAAATGTCAGACAGTACCTCTTTGTGCTCCAGACAGCAGGCTGGCATACAGTGCTCTGCGTGGCACAAGATAAATGCAAAGGAGCATGGTGACCTTTAAAGCCATGTCAGACGGCTCCTTGACCCAGAGACCTCAAAGAGGTTAGATTTCCCACCCTCCTGCAGCTACTCAAAAACATGAGAGGGCAGGAGGAGAGAGACCTCCATATCTCTGCATGTGAAGACTAAGAACAAACTGCTTCTTTAATGGCTGCTTTCACCTTACCCAAAGATGAAATGAAAGCGTATCTTGCCGAGGTGTACATATGTAGGAAGCATGGGAATGGAAAAGGGGGGGAGGGTCCTCCTACCTCACTACTGGCAATGGCAGGGAGAAGAAATGGGAAGGATCCTTTCCACGTGCCAGGCTGCTCTTCTGTTGTTGCAGAGGATTAGCGAGATAGATGGTGAAATCCTCCTCTGCTGAAGGCAATGGCAAAACTCCCACTCACTTCTACAGGGCCAGGATCTCCTCCTTTTTAACAAATTAATTATGAGCTTCAAAATCCAATTAAAAATAGGAACATCACGGAGCTGTGCCACACTGACTTTTTCTCAGGCTCTAATTCCTCAAAATTAATAACAGCACTTAAAACTCGTGCCTGCAAGCCACTCCCAGGAAGGAGGCCCTACTCCTTAAGTCACCTTTACTCAACACAAGGATCTGTGCAGTGCTTAAACAAACCCATGAATCCACATTTATACAAATGCACTCAACAGAGGAGCCAATGCACATCTGAAAAGAAGCCGATACCCAGATATGCAGCTGTTAAATACTCAGCTGTTTCAGTTCAGAATGTGCTCCACGCTGTGGGGCTGGTTCAGCTTTCACACATCCACAAACACACCTGGGAAGGGCAGCCAGCCAGCAATGCAGGCACATGTTCAAGCAGCAAATTATGCAATTTTCTGAGATGAGCACTAGTGTTAAAACAATGTACCATTTGCTTATGGAAAATCTTCTAGAATCAACCCAGAATAGCGGCTTTCAGCTTTTTCTAATTTTTTCCCTGGGTGGTGGAGACTGCTACCTAGTGATGTCAAGCTTACTGACCACACTCCAGTTTCCTTGGGCAGCATGTGCATCAGAGAGCAGTGCCGCGCAGTAAAGGCGAGCTGTTGAGTGAAACAGTGGGTATGCAGGACCCAATATCCACACCGCATGCATTTGAAGGGTGTTATTTCTGGCTAGCTGCTGCCTGGTCCTGTGGCCTGAACCCGTCCGTAGGTGAAGCGTTCCAGCTGTGCACTTGCAGAGCACCTCCCAGGACAGGCCATCCAAAACCACGTGTGTTCTGGCCAGGCTGAACCAAAGCACAGTGAATGGGGGCAACCAGAAGATTCACCTCAAAAGGGGACACTTGATCACCAGAAAACACTCACATAGACACATACTTAATTGCCTGCTGAGGATCCCTGAGAAGCAGCCTGTGCATGCCTGCAAGCGCACAGAGCACTGTGCTGAAACCTACTGATCTAGAAGGACCTCATCATCCGAAAAGCTAGTGGTACAGAAACGCTATTAGCCCTTCAGATATGCTTTAGGGTTTCAGCCCATCGTGACTGCATACTTCTGTGAAGCAGCCTCTCTTCATTGTGGCTCTGTCCTGCGGTCCATAGCCCATTTTAATCTTTTTATCTTCCTGGAGCATATTTTTATACCCTGAGACTGGGATGCTTGGTGAATAGGCTCTCTGTTCCACCTCTCTTTATGGCACCTCACACAACCTAGCTCTTCTTCTAAAAGTACCTCCAAAGCACACTTCAGTACAGTCTGGCCCTCCATCCTCCTTATTTCATCCAGCCTGGCCCAATCTGGTAACCAGAGGACAAAAACCTTTGCAAATTTATGGGAAACATGCAATAGCGAAGCTAGAATTTGTAAGTCATAACAAAAATCCATCAGACTTTGGCAGCCCTGAAATCGGGTCACCATTCCTTTGGTGACTAAGACAAATGCGAGACTCTAAATATTAGGCACCTAGTTATAAAAATAAACAAATTATTGGTATAGCTTTCTCTTGAAAGCCAAAAAATTATCATTTGCAAATATGAAAGAGCCAAGCACACACTCCTAGCAACACTACTGTGGTAAACACACACCAGGTTCCCAGCAAAACATGACTGATAGATCTGGGCTCGTTCTGTGATGGAGGCACTGCACTGGTCCTTGAGACTTCTCCCTCCATTTTCCAGCCTCGGGCAGTCTTCGTGAGTTTCATCTCATGCAACTTTAGGTATCGAAAGCCATCATCTGAAGAAGCCACATATGGCTCTTTTTCAAGTTAATGGAGATGCAAAGGCATGTGCGGAGTGTGACACATCAGACCCCAGTCAGACTGGAATTGGAGGTGGATTTCTCTCCTTTGATGGTACAGGGGGCTAGGCAAGCAGCTCAGCTGCATGCAGCTGTATCTTTGCTCTCCAGGCACAAAACAGAGAACATCAGGTTTTCTCTCCAACACATACTTAGACTGTAAACCCTATACAAGCCTTCGCAATAAATATTCCCTTACAAAACACAGCAGTGGGGATGTTGTCTCTTCTCAAAATCCAGAGACCCCCTGTCCTTGCCACCTACATCCCGCAGGCACCCTCTGGGTCCCGGGGATATTTCTTTTGCACAAGGAGCAAGGCAGCGTTTGCTACAGACATCTCACAGTGGCTGTTTCAACAGAGAGTGATTAGTAGAAACATTAGGTTACAGGATGCAGAGGTACAAAACTGACATCAGCTGGGGACACTGTCATGATCACAAAACCACAGCACACAGTGGACACTGGGCATATTATACATCTTATATCTGCATTATTTATTGCCAATCCCAAGGGTTAAAAAGTCACAAGTCCAGTCTCCCATAGAAATAATGAGATTTTAAAGAAGAAGGCAATAATATTTAGAGATCATTTGCCTTCTGCTTTGCAGACAACCTAGGGCCATGATTTTAAACTTCTCTTTGCAGCCCTGCAGGCTAGAAACATTTATTACGAAATACAGAGAAAGGAGTTTGCTCTCTATTCCCTGGATTTCACGAGCGGGGACTTTAAGAAGTCCAAATTTTGGGATGTGCATGATAAGATCACAGAGTTGGCAATGCTGTGGGGTGAAATCCTGGCTCCATCAAAGCCACTGGAAAAATGCCCATTAAGGCTTCAGTTTCACCCTGTATCTTTACAGAATTAAAAGTAAACAAAGATATTATGATTATCCATCCGTATCTATTTCCTTATCCCTCCCCTGCACCCCACCTTAAATACCACACCACAAACATATGTTGATTATAGTGCACTTAGTAAAACAATCAAGTAGTTTAAGCCCCCAGTCCTGCAATGAAACTTCAGAGGAGAATCACAGTCAAAATCCTTGCTGGTATCTCTCTGTGCTAAAATGTGGTACAGTCACAGGACTGCTTTTGTCAGTATGACCGATTTAGCCAAAAATGCTTAAAGAAACTGAGGGAAAAAAAACAAATCCTGCCTGTATGCACGTTTTGAAGGCCATTCAAATAAGACATTTGTTGTACTATGTTTTAAGAGCTCCTTAATATCATGTTACTAGCATGCAAAAGTGGCTTTAAGAAAACAACAGAAACACCCCCTTAAAAATCACCACATGCTCTAATCCACCATCAATTATTTACATATAGTTTCAGGATCCCCCCAAAAAAAGTTTTATGAAACACAAAACATTTCCTTCCTTTTTAAAATCTGTGATTTAAAAACTATTCAAAATGAAACTAGTTCTAAAAGCCTCAATGCCTAAAAATATGTATTGAAAGACAGCTTTAGCTATGCTTGCTCCAAGACTGGTGTTCCTGGAGAACCAGACAAACTGCAAATTACAACTGAAAAAGGAATTAAATGCAAGCTTTCTTGCCTGGATTTCTCCTATAAGGAAGCTCTGACGGCCTGAGCTGTGCAAAGAAATGTGTGAAGAATCAAGTAGTGCCACTGGCTTTTTAAGAGAGTGTTTTAATAACTTTCCTCACCACCCTTTCTGAGAAATCCTTTTGGGACCTGCTGTTCCCGGGCTGGTGACTGGGACCATGCAGTTGCAGTGAGCAGCGGTGTCACTGCGGGACGACCCAAGGCATCCTTCAGAGGCCGGTTCCCATGGGGATGTCATCAGTGCAGATGCAAGTCACTCAGAAATGCCAGAAGCCGGTGCGGTTTTTGCTGAGAAGCAGCCCCCCCAGATCGCCTTGCAGAGAAACGCCAGGCAGGCATTCGTATTTGCTTTGCAGTTTATTACGAAAGCCTGCCACAGCACAATGGGACGCCTAATGTGGAACATCACATTAACAATATTTTATATTTATGTAGCACTCTTCATCTCCAAGGGTCCCTGAGAGCTTTACAAGCTACATACATGGCATACCAATGAAGCCGAGCCATAATTCTTCTAATTAGCTGAACATCAGCACACAGCACATGGCACAACAGAAAATGTTACCGGTCACTCCTCTCGTCCTATGGAAGGAGCTACATGATATTTAATAGAAGCATGTTGCAGAAGGACATGCAGTTTTAGAGACTCCTGAAAAAATGAAATCTAACCAGACAGGTCACCTTAACACCCATGCCTGTCCTCCCTCATTACATATGCACACTTTGTCAAATATGAGACACAGAAGAGGAATAGCCCAAGACCTGCTGTTTGTTAAACATCCCCACTTTCACACTAGATTCAGCAAGTTATCATCACATGGCTCAGGCAGCTGCTCTGCTGGTGAGGTTACAGAAAAGCTAGTGAGCAGCTGCAGTTCAGCGCACAACAACATCACCCTCTTTTTAAGATTAATAAGTTCATTTCTTTAGCAAAAAGGAAGAGCAGGCTATTTAATACACGCATCCTCTGGAGATCAATGCTAACATCTAAGCCTATGTGCGTGCAACCCATCAACCAGTAAAACTAATTACAAAAATCAATTTCAGATACTTTTCTGAGCCTTTCATTCCTCAATATACTCCTAATTGATTTTTGCTGGAGAATAGAAGCCTAATTATTATTTTTATTATTACAAAGGAATGCAAGGGGGGGCAGTGGTCAGTGCTTAAGTGGCTCACCAATGCTTTCTACCCAAAAAGAGAAAAAAGAAAAAAAAAAGGCATTTTATTCACAGTTTTGCCACCTGCTGGAAAGACGGAAAAGCCTTTGAAAGGGTGACAAAGCACAAGAGAAAAGCTGGCAGGAGACAGTATGGGGCAGAAGAGGAATGTGGCAGGATTGTGAAATACACAATGTGAGAAGGTTGTACCTATTTTTAGATGGGCAGGGATGATCAAGTGTAAAAGCAGTACATTTCCATGAACAATGTACAGGTCCTTTCATCCAACAAGGTCAGCAGCGCCCTTACAGAGAGATGGCTCTGATCATGTCTATATTAGAGATGGGGGAAAAGAGGTTAAGAACCAGACCCAATGTCCAATCAGTCTTTCTACAAACATCAAAGCTCTGGATTAGTCCCTAAGGGCCTTGCCAAAGCTTGTCTACCGAGCCAGCAGCAGTCTTCGGCATGTAGCCATTCAGGACACAAAAAGAAATGAATTTTTGCAGCATTATGTCTTACACACGCACAAGCACCTAACACACATCCACAAAGCCCACTTGCCTAGCTGAAAAGCAGAGAAAAGCAAAGCATGTAGCAACATTCAAAGAAATGGAAATTTTCCATTTTCTACTCTACTTAAGAGGACGCATTTAATGAATGCCTGTTGCCATACAGGCCAAGCACTGAAGGTGGGGAGGAACGCTGCGCTTTATCTCCCCAGGTCTATGCAAGACTCCCATTGAGAGTGATAAAGCCTTTGAAATGCCACTCCCCTTTCAAACCGCTTCTCCGCAGCTCCTCTCCAAAGGAAGCTCCCAGCTCGCGGGGAGTGGGGACAGGGGACAGACACCGGCGCCAGCCCAGGCGCACAACCCGCGCTTCTGCCCCATTAATTGCCAGCACATCCTCCCGCAACCCCAGGCCCTGGGGACAGCAGCAGAGTGGCAGGCCCAGGCGGGCACCCGGCAGCAACACCGGCAGCAAAACTACCCAATTAAGCCTCCAGAATAAGTCGGGGGGGGATTAGGGGAAAAAAAAAAAGAAAAGAAAAAAATAAGGATGGAGTTGCTTGGCAACGGGAGGGCAGAAGCAGCTGTGCAGCAGGTCGGGCTGGTACCCAGGCGGCGGGCTGGCCCATTAGCACCCTGCATCTCATGCATTTCGTGCTGGGGTCTCCTAGTAACAGCCTGTGCACGCCGGGCTGTTGCCGCTTCCCCTCCTCTCCTCCTGTTTCTCCCCATCATGTGAGGCATCGCTGTTTGCCCTAATTACACATTCTCCGCTGCTTCAAGCTGCCATTACTTCGGTCCCCAGAGGAGCGGCAAGAACTTTGAAAAAAATCTCCTCTAATAAGGGCTTTTAGTTTCAGATTCAGTGGAGCTCTGTGAGCTCAAAGATGCAAGGCAAGGTAGCAGCGGCAGAAGGAACAGATGAAAAAGGAGAAAAATGCAGCCGTTCACTGGGTCAGATTTTTCCAAGACCCTGAAATATATTTTTTCCCTTTGTTTTTTATAAGTTATCCCGGAGGGCGAACAATGAAGACAGCCCTTTATGGGACATGGCACTTATTTACATAATCCAGAGCAGTGTATCAAAGATGTGCTCTTTGGACACCTGCATTTTAGGTCAAGAGTTTCTAAGAAATTCCAGGCAAAATATAAAGGCAAATATTCCAGGCAAAATATAAGAAACATGTATCAGGGACTAGAACTGATGAAAAAAATTAAGAGGAATAGACACCCCCTTTTCCAAATGCTAACATTTTAAATGGGTTTGCTCCATATTTTTGCTAATGAATGTGGTTTTTTGCTTATTCAAACTATTAAAGTGCTGATGTTTTTCACCATTTACGTGTCACTTCATTTTCTCCCTTTTGCCACTGAAAAATCAGAGAAAGATGACAAAAAAAAAAAAAAAAAAAAAAAGAAAAAAAAAAAAAAAAGAGATGTGTACTGGCAGAGACAGCACAGGAATAAAACACAAGGGGAAAATAAAATACCTTCCTTTCTGTTTCCCAGTTTTGTCAACAACAAAAAGAAAAACGGAAGAAGACCCAGAATGCTTTCACTCATTCAGATACTGGATTTGATTTGGGGGTGGAGGTGGAAGGGAAACTGTGTGCTTGGGCTTAAAAAATACACTGGCAAGTTCTCCCAGTGAAGGCTGCCCTAGTGCCAGGGCAGGGCTCCCTACACGGTGGCAGGCACGCAATGTTTCTGAGCGAGATCCCATCCTCCCTGCTGCTTTCTCCCTCTCCTGGGGCTGGAGGTGGCAGGCTGTGCCCAGCGGTGCGGGAGCTCCTCGCTGCTTCACGCTGAGCAGGGCTCGGTAAAAAGGTCTTGGCAATGCTGCTGGGCAAACCTTGGTGAACCAAGCAGCCTGGTCTCAAGAGCACAAGGCAGTGAGTAAAGATAATTAATTTTACCGGCTAGGAAGTTTCCTCATCTGGATTTTGGAAAAGGCACAGATGATCACCTGTCCTCAGCTCTAAGGGAGGTACAAGCACCCAGTTGGAAACTGCCCATTTCATTAATGCTGCCAGATGAGTGTAACTAAAGGAGGACACAAACTTACTATGAAATTCCATTGCTGGGTGACACTGCATCTTCAGGGAGAAAACTTTAAAAAAATAAAGCGGTTTTCTGTATGAAATACATTTCCTAACACACATTCAAAGCCAAACAAAGCCCAGGAAAAGAATCACCTTTGGGATTCTATGGGTTTTGCAAAGAATTAATGATAAAATTGTATCACATGTAACACACTCATATGAAAGTCAGTTTACAACAGATCATAGCTTAGTCCATTGAAGCTAATTTTTACCCAGATATTCAGATAGAAGTCTTTTACTCAAAGACTATTTTCCACCACATAGGCCAAGTTTTTAGCTAAACTTGTTACACTGAGGACAGCTCTTTTCTCCCTGCCCCTCCACAACACACATACCACATTCTCCTAAAAAACAAATATTTTTCCTCCAACTTCTAAAATAACAAACAGTAACCACACTGGAAAAAGACCAAATGTGGAAAATTTCACTCTGAAGAAGGAAAAGCTTTGCAAAGTTACAGGTGACCAACAAGAAGACATCCAAATGGAAGTTTATGCAAAATTAACCATAATACAGTTCCATGCAGTTACATATTGAACAAAAGTACATGCAGATGTGCATGCCTGTATTTTTTATAACATTCATTTCCAAGAACTAATACAAGCTTCTAGTGTACTTATGATCGCTTATGGTCATCATAAAAAGCTAGAATGACATTGCAAAATTGTCCAACTAACTATTAAGTTCTCTCTGTCGGTGGTAAGAGTCCAGACGTACAGGAGGAAGGAATAAATCCCTGCTAAGCCTCTGAATGTGCACTGCCATACAGTGAGGACACCTTTCTTTCAGAGCTCAGCTGGGGATCAGCTTTTATCTCGAAACACATGCTTGTCATCATTAGCTTAGCTAGCACACCTGCAAATGTTTTTTCAGCATTCAGTTTTTGCAGCCCCAGCTTTCAGTCCCAGGTTTTGAAGGCCAGACACCTTCAGGAGCAAATCTGCCCAACACAACATTTGGGTGCCTATGTACAAATGGGGACTGCTGGGATTGTAAACTGGCCTGCAATGTTTTAAAGGCTTTTAATTCTTTGTAAGCCTTCTTATCACGTATAAAAGCTGACCTATGGAAAGATTTTGGTTCTGCAGTGACACTAAGATTTTGGACGCTCTCAGAGACCTGTGGATAAAGCAGGTCCCACGCAGTATTTTGTCCTCCCCTTTCTGAAATGGCTGCACTAGTCTTCAAACTGCCCTCACCTGATGTCCTTGTCTCTCATTCATTTCAATCTACCACAGCACATTACCATTCACTGCTTGACATATGGTAACCAACTGGCTTTTGAGAGTGGTGTTAGACAGTTGTTTTCTGAAGACACAAATACATGTTCTCCTAAACTCCAGCAAAACAGAAAGAGGCAATTTTATTCATGAAATCCACCCTGCATTCTCTGTATCATAAGCTTGCCCTTTAGCTATCTTTAAGTACACTTTTTCAGCCATTATTCCTAGTGCTAATGCAGGCCCGGCTGGTCTCCCTACCCACAGTTGGTCTGTGCTATATGGTGGGCACCACCTACCCCATGGTGCCCATGGTTTTATTTGGGACCCCACCACCCTTGGCAGAAGCGTGGGCACTGTATTTACGTCAGCTTCCACAAAGCCTTGCAGTTCATCTGCTCCTGCTTGCAAGTTGCTGCTGCTGGTATGTAGGAATGCAGGACCGTGTCCACATGGGGTGTGAAAGGCAGGCTCTGGATTAGGAGAGGTCCATCCAGGCTCCTGGCTGCTTGCCCAGATGTGACCCAGACACAAATGCCCACACTGTGCTTAGGAAGAGCCTAACCCGGCACCTGCTTTTGAGATGAGAGCACTTGGCTTTTCCTGCCCTGAGTCCTTCAGCGCTCCCAGCCTGCTCAGGCCGTTCTTGTCCAGCAAGCCCACCTTAGCCTAAAACAGCATCTCTGAGCACATATCTCTGATTCAGGCCTGGTGTGACCTCAAATACTTCAGAAGTGCCAGTGCTTTGGACAAATGGACAAGAAAATCATAGCTTCTCGTCATTAACCTGCCATTTGTATCCAGTGTGGAACAGCAGCAACACAAAGGGAAATCGGCAGAAGACAAGCTGAGGGTTTTTTCTTAGAGTCTTTCTCTGTGATCCCTATCATTTGCTCCCTTGCTGGGTGCCTCACAGGGGCTCAGGGGTGGATGGGTATAAAGAAAACACTAGATGACAAACTAGAGATGCTAGTGCCTTACTGAGGCAGCCTGCCATTACACTTGGAGGTGCCTGCACTCTCCCTACTGCAGCTGCTGAACAGACAGCAAACATGACTTTCTAGGTCTCCCTTGTGCCAAAAATCATCTCACATGGCAAACAAATAAACAATACCTATTTACATTTTCAAACCCAAACAGTAAGACTGTCCAGTGCTATTGATTTGGCAAATGACAGAGCAGAAACACGGGACTGAGAATTCAGGTATTGGCAACTAAGCAATGGATGAACACCACCGGTGTTTTAAATGGCAAGGGCTGCTTTTGGCAGGGCCCATCCTCCTGCCGCCTGGGAGGTTCACAAACCTTGTTTCCTCAGCCTAAGCTCTCACTGTAATAATGAAGTGAGGCTCTGGCCCTCTGCAGTGAAATCACAACAGTCCCCTCCAAACTTGCCAAATGGCTAAAAGGCTTCAAACCCATAAAGTTTTAAAGAGCTCATGACCAGGTTGGGCTTATTTTAATCAGCTTGGATAAAATCTTGTTATGTTTTTATCCAAAAAACTTCAAAAAAACCCACCCTCACAACAAAACACACCTCTCCAATTTGGCAATGCAACTGTACCCCAAAACAAATCCAGCCCTGAATGAAGGTCTTCCTCACACACCCCTCCTCCCTCAATTCCCTTGCTCTCATTTCCAGTGGCAAATTCACCCGTTGTTTCAGCTGCTGCCATGGGAGCTTCAGCATCCTCCGTGTCCCTCCATGTCCCCTT
Organism: Aptenodytes forsteri; assembly: GCF_000699145.1. Lineage (NCBI taxonomy): Eukaryota > Metazoa > Chordata > Aves > Sphenisciformes > Spheniscidae > Aptenodytes > Aptenodytes forsteri. The sequence continues at coordinate 531,826 of NW_008795918.1, forward strand.
GCCAGATTGCAGCCCTGCACACAGAGTTGGGGACTCGCTACAAAGCCGTGGGTCTCTGTACAACAAAAAATCTTGGGCTTTGGTTTTTATTTCTCCTATGCTACCTATACTGTTCTCCCAAATGCTTTTTCCTAAGTCATTACTCAAAATCTTGCAACCTGCAGAATTGGTGCTGTGCTTGGCTATTCGCTTTTTCTTTCTCTTCATTGGCTTTCTGTTCACGGGTTCTACCACACTAACACAATACAGCAATGCAGCTTCCCATTCATGTGGTATCACTGACACAGATAGTCTTATTTTCTCTAGTATTCCTTTACTTTGTATTAATCTTCTTTATCTATCATCCAGCCTACTCTCCTCAATTTGGTCTCTTCCGATCATTTCCAAATTCTGGATGTTTCCTCTTCTATCTCCAACACTTTAGGAAAGCTCTTCCCTGTTGTTTTAAATCCCATCTCAAAAACCTTCCTGTTCATTAATGTTCTTTCTAATACTCTTGTGTCTCTCCTCTTTCTCTTGCAAATGTAGTAATTTGTTTTCCTGCAGGGTGGATTTGTTTGTTTTAGTTACTCTCACCCAGCACTTTGGATCAAAGAACTATATAATTTAAGATAAGATGCCCTGACAATGTGAAACAAACTCCATTTAAATAAGTGCTATCTTAAGATCGCATGTAGACTCATAACATCTATTTACATGGGTATTTCCCACTTGTTTTAGGCTTTAGAAACCTAAATATAGATGTGAGGAGCCCAACTCCTGTTTCTCAGACTTGAGCTTAGGTTGTATCAGATCCTGGTTTTAGATGGCTAAAGAAAAAAACCCAAAACCTTCTGATACTAATAAAAGGCAAACCCCAGCAGAACCCCCTAAGGGTCATTTTTTATTGCTATCCCAATCTTAAGGATTTCCTGGTCAGTTTATATGTGATGCTTTATCTCTGGTCATAAGCACCCACGCCATCTCATACCTTCCCCTGTACATTACTGCAAGGAAGGCCAATATGAATGGTTTTGTCAGGAGATAGAAATCTCCTCCAGATGTCTTTGATCTGGGAGACACAGTGATGTCCCATGACTAATCTTTCCATAGGTCACAGGCCAGCTCACCCTTAGACTTATTTGCATCCAGACACTCGCCAGCAATATCCTGTTTTCTAATTTAGGAAGTACTGATGACTATACATGGTTTTTGGCTCATTTTAATTCCTTCCCTCTCCACTCTCCATTACATTAGCAATTCATCTCCATGCGTGTGTGAAGGCTGGACGAAAATTTCTGTCTCTCAAAAGAGACAAAATGTCATTGTTTGCACTGATGTCTGCTCCATGAATAACTGTGAGAGAATGTGCTAGGGTTGGATTACCGTGCCGGTCCTGGTGGCTCCTTCTTTAGATGTTTTTACCTCACCCTCACATTGGCAGCATGGTCTTTCCAAACCTACAGCTCACCTTTTCCTCCTGTTTACAGGCCCAGCCGCTATTTCTCTCCTGAGTGACTTCTTTGCTGCCCTCTGACAGTCAGTCCCACCACTGCTCTTAGCTCCTTTACACACCCTTCGCTTTAGATGCCCCAGCTTACTTTGACTTCAGTCAAAATATTTTCATTTCCCCTTCCATACAGACAATGTTTTTCCCTTTCCCTTCCAGATTAAATTCTCTCCCACACAGATGATTGTTTTTCCCTCTCCAAAGGTCATCGAGAAGGTGGTTTCATAATCAGTTCAACCATTGATGGGCCAGCGCTGTCCTGATTCTCTTATGGATGAGATGTGGGAGAGTAATGTGGGGGATGCACCAAGTGCAATGTGGGGTCTGACTGTCTCTGGGCTCCCCAGCAAAGTAAAGCCCTAAGAGAAGATTGTCTCCAATCTAGCAAGCTGCTATCAGTCTGTATTGCCTCCAGCCCAGCCTGGCTCATCATTCAGCAGCGAGGAACGCCAGCCAGCGTCTGTCTGGTCAGCCTGACATACAAACGAAAGGAATGCAACCTCCTTCCGCCACCTTCCACCCCCCAGCTCCCCAGCCCATGGTTTTCTTGTTTTCATGCACTGCAGTAAATCCCTTTGATCCAGCAAGTGGACTTTGCACGTGCAAGTTGGGTGACCAGCCCGCACCTGCCTCCCTGCCTGTGAACCCCACACTGAGAGCTCTTTGTCTGTCAGGGCACTCTCACCCTTTTACACAGAGCCGGCACTGGCAGACTGCTCTTGCATGACACACTAACAAACTACCAAGCCAAAGGAAAATATCTTGCAATCATTTCAGACCCTCTGGCTCAGCCACTGACTAAGCCAAGTGGCTACTAGCCATTGGCACTGCTGGGTGCATTCGCAACCCGCAACACACTCAGCTCACGGCATGAAAAAAACAAAGCACCGATGGAGAAAAGGGCTCCTTGTCCCTGAAGGCGTGCATGGGAAAGGAGGCAGCCCTGCCATTTATAATTTGGTCCCAAATTTCCATAGCTATTCCTCTCTGTCCCTCTCTTTACTGGAGGCAGGAGCTCCCTGCGGGGAAACCCCACTGCAGAGGTCAGCGTGAACAGATTTAATGTCTTGATTGTACCAGTTCTGATTTAAGGCATCCAACGGTCAGTGTTTTTTAAGGGAACAGAGCACTTAAGCAGGACAAAGGGGTCTGAATGACTTTGTGCTTTGGACTCAAATGAGCTAGTTAGATAAGCCTATCACACCCCTCCCCTCGATTCACTCAGATTGGTCCCAAGATGTATACATTCAAAGGTATTTAGACAACCTGCTTTCCACAGAGAAAAATGGGAGCCAGGTGCTTACCCGCTCCCAGGTTCTGCATCAAAGATATATTTTAACAACAAGGCTGCATCCAGCCCTCATCACAAAATGAAACCATGCTTTCTACACAGCTATGCGCAGCTAGGACATGGTCAGGTGCAGGGTGGTTACACAGCTGCAAAGACAGGAGAGCTTCTCAGCCAGGTTTGTATTCCCTCTTGTCTTTTGCCTTCCTGCTTTCCTAACAACCTATGCTGTCTGCTTAGGACTTGGTGGATGGAAACAGGAACACTCCCATAAACTAATAAATGGTTTAGGGGCTGGTTAAACCACTGATGGTTTCACTGGCAAGATCAGAGGGGTAGTTGAACCCACTAGGTGTGGTGCTGGGAGTGGGAGGTGTGGGTACTGCACCCAGGCAGCTGCAGTCTCATCATCTGATATAGGTCTTCCCCATCTGCCAGCGAAGGTGGACTTGCCTTTCTCACCATGCTGAGCACTTGTGTGGATGGGCAGACACATACACGTCAATGGCACTATGTACAGTCTAAGGCTATTCACAGAAGTATCTCAGGGCCAGTGAGAAATGTTTCTTGTAATGGATTAATTGTAAAACATAAGATTTCACATGCTGATGTTACTGAGGGGAAAGGTTGTGATACAAAATTCAACCAGACCTAAGGCTGGGTTCAAAAGCATGCAAAATCTTGCAAGATTTTTACTCCAAAGGGTGGAAGTGTTTAAAAAGTAGTGGTTTTTGCAAGTGTTCTCTCAGGTCTCCTTGTCCCCCTCCCCACCTACTAGGTGACAAAACCAGAAAAACTCCGCAAGTTCACCCTTTCTAGGCAATCATGGCACACCCCTGACTAGCTTCAGGAAGATCTGTGTAAGACCCATCACTTCCAGCTTGAGGAGGAACACAGGGGTCACATCTGAACAGACAAGACCACCACGTCAATGGCTCTCATGCCCTGCATTTGTGCCTTCACGGGAGCCCCGTCGCCTGCTGGAAGGCCTTGGCTGGGACGTCCCTCCAGACAGCCCTGGTGGGGGCCAGCCTCACAGCAGCACTGGTGCTATGGGGAGCCTCCTCACCACGTTGCTGCAGATTTTAAAATGACTGCGCTACTTCCACTGGCTTTCAAATCACTGGATCACAGGTGAGGTCACTCCTGCCAAGGTGGCTATCCCCAGTAAAAGCACTAGAAAACCCATATAAAAAGATCAAAACCAATCCCTTTCATGTCTTAATATGATTTATACTTCAGACCATGTAACTTTTACAGGGCTGCCTAGTATTTGATGGATGCAGCTCTCTTAACAACCCACACATTTGTTTGATTTACTGCACTGATCCAACATGTTATTTTCTACCTTGCAAGAACAACCTCGCTTCTAGGAATCTGCCTGCATGATAAGATCGTGAATTAAATGTGCAGTTATCGTAAGAGACCACACATTTTACAGTAAAATTGAGAAAACTGATTACAGCAATCCCTCTGGAAACAGGAATAATCACATGATAAGACAGTGCTAATGGGAATTTATCATCTTTCATCACATGTGACGCTTAGAACAAAGCAGCAACACAGGCAAACTGAACAGCTATTACTGCCAATGAATATCAGCTGAAAAGCTACTGGGGACTATGAACAAATGACAGGAGAGTGGGGATCCTGAACAGCCAAACCTAAGTCAATTCGGTATGCTTCAAGAAGCTTAGACAGTGGAGCTTATATGCAACATTAGTAAATATTACCCAAAATAACAGCCTGACATCTTTCCATACATCCTATTCCCTCTCTACCTACACTATTCCATTCAAACTCCATGTCATTCTTTCATTTGTTCTCACTGTATTTTATCACCAAAGAAGTCCAAGATCGTGAGTATCTGAAGGCATCTCCGTACCTACACGTCTGTATCTGCACACATGCTCTCTCACGCACACATTATTCCTAAACCACATATCTCAGATCTGAAATACGTTTTTCTCTTTCCCCCATACAAAAGGCAACAAAAACCTACTCATGTTATTTTCTATTTGAAGCAATTAATACTTGACTAAAATTAAAATTTTAAAAGTTGACTTGGGCAAGTGAGTGCCAAAAACCCACACTGGCATGCCCACAGTTTTAACATGAATGATACATCTACATCCCTTAGGTATCCTAAAATTACTCTGCATCAAGCCCCATAAGACATATGAAACCCCAACAAGTTAATGGTAGACGGTGAACTCCTCTGTTCTATTGAATAATGGGTACATTTGCTGGCCTACCATATTTTTCCACTGCCCTGTTTCATAGATAGAAGCTTGGAGTTTCAGAAGAGATTTTTTTTCTTTTCTAAATGAGAATAAAAGCAGATGGTTACGGTTAGGTGGCAGGAGAACAAGATGAGAGAAGCATCCTACACAAGTACCTGTATGAGTCCTCTGATGAGCCTTTAAGTGGGAGCTCTTAGTATAAACCTTCCGGCACCCATTAAATTGACAGCGATGAACCCTCTTCTTGTTTTCTGGGGATGCTTCTGCCCCTGTACCTCCTTGTTCACTGTCACTTTGCCCGCTTTTTATCGTCCCCGCGGTCGCTGTTGCTACACCCACTTTCATAGAGCTGAGTGACGTTTTCTTGGCCACCAATTTCAACGTCACCGTGCCATCCACCGCTGAGAGAGTTTGTGAGGTTTTTACAAGGTGGCGGCTGAGCTCCGGAGAGGAAGGGGGCGTTAATGAGGTTACTGCATTGAGTTGGGCCTGGTTGACGGCTGTGTAGCCTTCTGTGGAAGAGCTGGTAGACTGCAAATTGAGGCACGTCTCAGACAGCAGCTTGTCCCGTGAGAGGATAATGTCCATGTTGGCGCTTTTGTCACACGTACTCGTCTCCACTGGTAAAAGGATGGGGTCCAGCTGTCGGATATTGTCCTCTGCATCTGGGACTGAGGAGGCATGAAGGAAGCAGTCCAAATCCTCACCAAAGGTCTCAGAGATCTTCCGTGGTTCAGTCTGAAGGTATCGCTCCAACTCCAGGCATGTCTGCAGGAGGGGAAGGGAGAGGGGAGGGAGATAAACCACTGTTAGAGAGAGATTACAATGTAGCTCCCACACCTAGGGCAGGAGAACAACATGGTCCAGTGCCATTCAGAGATAGAATTCATGCACACCAGCACCTTCTCGTGAGACGGTCACATTTTGGGAGACATGAGGATTTGGCACTTGTTTGATGCTGCTCTGAGACAGTGTGTGGGAAAATCCACATATGGTAGCGGATATTATGGTAGAAGTGAAGATACAACAACCAGAGAGCATCCACTACATTTTCATGAGTCTGTACACTGTCCCATGGATACCAGGCCCTTCCCAATTTTAAGTGTAATCTGGCCCACGGTCACCTCCATATGAAACTATCCTAATGGCCCCATCACCTGGCCATGTACAAACAAAAAGTCACCTCTCCAAAGAACTGCTTCCTCTTCCTTCACAAACATTAACTTTCACTCCAAATTTAACTCAGCATAGTTGGCTGGGGCCCAATCTGTTCCTAAAACAGCACAATTCTGAAGCGTAGCATTTTAAGATAGGAGACAGGGAAAAACTCAGTGACACCACAGCTTGTTTAAAGGGCCTGAGAGAAGGAAAGATGTTACAGAAAAAAGAACTTGGAGAAACAGACATTCTAACTAATACTTTTTAGAAACCTCTAAAAACTACTCCTCAGAGAACACTCCTAGAGATATTAAGGAAGGGATTTTACTGTCAGTTTTAGAGGGGTTTTGGCACATCTGATCAAACGGGGCTTCCTGTGTACAGGACACCAGACATGCACACAAACACACGCACCTTATTAAAAAGTAGGTGAAGATGCAGTCACAGAGGCTGCCACATAAAAACATGTTCCTGCATCTCCACAGCAGTGATCATCAGCACGAGGATGGGGTGAGCCTCCTACTTGAACGTACCTTATATGAGGTGCCCCGAGCTAGCCCCAGTAAAGCCTCCAGGCACCATCATGCTGCCCAGTGTTCTCCATAACCAACATTATATAAACTTTTATTGTTTATAGAAAACTGCTTGCTGTAGTTTCAGGAGCTTTTATTGGAGTTTATTAGTGCTATTTTTCATTTCTCGCTGCCTGAAAGGCTAGCTGGTTTAACACTGCCGCTGCGATTTTACAGGACGTGAAGAAACAGACATTCTAACTAATACTTTTTAGAAACCTCTAAAAACTACTCCTCAGAGAACACTTCTAGAGATATTAAGGAAGGGATTTTAGGCAAAAATTTTCAGCCTATGGGAGCTGGCGACCCAACTATGTCTCAACCTGGAGAGTCCAGCATCTGATCAAGAAACAAAAGATGCGTATGACCAGAGGAGAGAGAGAGACTCCTGCCTTCTGGGTACAAAGGTCCCATCAACAGCAGTGTAAACAGGCCCCACTCACAGCTCTCTAGGAGCTATCGGGTAACTCAAGATTATTACTTTCAACGTACCCAGGAAGCAGCACTGCTGGTTGCAGATACAATTTGCCGGGATGACTTTCAGAGTTCAGAACTGAATTTGTCAGACAGTTACCTGTTGTTTCTTTTTAAAATAATAGCTGATTATAGACCTGAGCTGTAGAGATGGACTTGGACAAAAAGCAATAAAATGGCAACAGAGACATGCTATACTTTAGCGTGTAGGTTATTTTCAGAGGCATGACGCTGTATATATGATGTGTCTGCACACAAGCCTGGAGGTGGAACACTTACCAGTTAGTACTCTTGCCTTAAGCAACCTTTCTGTTCTCTTTTTAAAGAGCATTTCTGGGACCGTGAGGAATGGCTTTAGCTGGGGATCTGGTCTCTCCCCCGATGAATCCTAACAGGTTTTCGGGGATGCTTTCCAAATGTGCTCCACAGTCTTTCAGGAATAACCCCCCTCACCAAAAGAGGCGATGCTTTTGAATTCCCCACATCATGTAATTTGGGCTTTCTGGCCCACTTAGCCTTCACCCAGTGGGGCAGAAACAGGTTTAGGGGCCAAATAAATAAAAGGCTTCCACGGGAAAGAGCAACCATAATCACAAATTAGGGATCGAAAGGAGAAAAAAAAAAAGAGAGAGACAGGGACTCAAGGCCATTAAATCTGATGACAGTGACATGAAACTTCAATTGCTGCGGGATCAGAAAGCTGTGCGCCAGCTCTGGGCTGCCTGTGGAGGGGAAGCAAGCGGAAGGTGCTGCTCCTTTAAGGCATCACTACCCCACGACAACAATAGTGGGCCTGACAGTTTTTTCCAGCTTCACCATTAATTTTCCATAAAGAGCAGTTTCTCGATGAGCCCTTTTCAGGCAAAGCCTGATGCTTCAGAAACCTGTAATTATTCCTGGCTCCCCCCCTCCTGCAGCCATTGCACCTGTGCCATTTCAAGACACCAGCTGGTCATGTCTTGCCTTCTGCCTCTGAAATCCAAAACCAGTGGATCAAGCCCATCTCCCCATAGAGGGGGGGGGAAAACAACTCAAAGAAACAATATAATGCAGTCCTTCCCTCCCACCCCCTCAGCCTCTCCACCAAGTCAATAGGGGGGAAGAGCCTAGCAACGCTGAGCCAGAAAAGCCCTCCACCTAATCTGCATGGCAGACAAAGCCTGGCTACGGGTTACGGCCACAGTTCTTCCTTTACCACCCGCCAGGGCCCTACCTGCTGCTGCATTTGCCAGGGCAGGCAATCGCCGGCAGAAACAAAGCATCTTTCCCCATATGCACTTCCCAGCTTCTGCCAAGTACCTTACGTGACCTTCCCTCCTCCTGGCCCAAATCACCCAGGGAGTGGTGAGGCAGGGTTTTGAAACCAGCCTGCTTTCTTCACTCCTGCCCTGGCAAGACTTTTAATTTTTAGGCCAACTAAGCCCATCCCCTCATCTTGAGCTCTGACCTGGAGAAACCAGTCAGGCTGACACCACCAAGGTCCCCACTGCAGCCCAGTGGACCACCAGGAGGGGCAGGAAAGTTCTTTGGTCTCCATTCCCATAAAGTCATTTGCCAGCAAGTGCATCAAAAACTACCAATTTTTTGCGGGAGCAGCAGGATATTGACCACTATCCACAGAGATATGAACCCAAACTGCTGGATTCAGATGCTGGTGAACCCCTGTAGATCTCCTACTTCTACTACCAACCTGGTAGGAAAATAGTCCAAGGATACCTAAGACAGGAGCGAGCTGCTCTTGTCATGCTCTTGTCATACTTCTGTTGGATGTCCAGCTTCTCCTTAACCACTCATTCAAGAGAGGGGGAACTTTGTATAATGGATGTAATACATGTCACATGCAACCTTAAGTCTGACTATCCTTTGGTTGCTATGTTGCAGGCAACTTGGTGGGTATTAAACTTTCTTACCCAATGCCTGTAGGATTTACAGCAATAGACTTTGAAAATTGCAATGGGAAGAGGAAGATGGCTCCCTTCAGGAACACAAGAAGAAGATCCATAAGATTGCTGACTGCTGTCAAGCCGTTTTCACAGGCGAGGGATAAAAAGTGACCCACTACTTCAACCCATCTGCCCTGATTAACAAGGGTCATTCTCCTTGCACCTTGCTCCTCAATTTAGCCAGTTAAAAGAAATTATGATTCATGGCTGACAAATAATAGGATGTGACTTTGCGAGACCCCACATACTTGCAGAAAGCCAGCTAGCAAAGGATGGCAGTCTGGCATGTGGACATTCCCAACAAGGCCTCAGTCTGATTTTTCAATTTTGGATACAACTGCAAAAAGGCTCACCTTCCCAGCAGAGACACATTTCCATCACCTGCAAGAAATGCTGTGTGTTTCCTGCCTGCACACCGGTAACTCATAACATCTCTTCGCTCTCCACATTATACTATCATCTCAGTCTTCTGGGGCACATATAGCAGCAGAATACATGTAAACTGCACACTATGACACTTCCACATGCAGCACCAGATTCTTCAGACAGTACAAGACAGCCACTGTAGTGCTGTCCTATGCCTGGTAAGGACCTACTTCTTACTTGCTAGTCCTTTCAGTGTTTGCAGTAGCACTGATCCAGGGAAATTCAGTGTTCAGTACGTCTGTCAACTCAGAAAGGTATGACCTCTTATCTACCTGTATTCTTACCTCTCGAGCTCATCTAAAGCTCATCTACTGAAAGTAAAGATTATTTATCAAACACATTGACTATGCTCACCACAATGAAATACAATGCAAGAGAAACCCAGTGTGCGCCTCTGACAGTAGAGATGTGATACATGTGTACCATTTTCAGCAGAGCTTAGCACTCACCTAATTCTGCAGCCAGCAGAAATCAAGACAGTTCTGCTACTAATGTCAACAACAACAAGACAAACGCCCAACTTTCTAGTCCCTCCCAGACTTGCAGGTACTCGGTTTGGCTCAGACAGCCTAAGTTTTAGGGTGCTTGTCAGCTGTCCAGCTTGAAGTGCAACCCAGAACATTCAAATCCAGATATGAAGGAGCTAGAGTCACCACTAATGATGCTGATGTTTGACTTCATCACTCCACCTGAGAGAGCAACCAGCAGGAAGGCTCCAGCTGGGACCACCACCGTCATCGATGTGCGAAGCCTCAAGGCAGTTGAGGTACCCAATGTCTCTGTCTCCCCTTTAGAGAATGATGGGGCAAAGACATGCCCGTAGGCCAGGGGCCTCTGCAGGGACACAAGTTTAGCATCTGGGTTCAGGTCCAGACAGCTCTGGAAAACCTAATTCCAACTGATGACCCAGAATGAACTCTCAGTTCCCAGGGTATAAATCTAAACTTGCTCCAATGAATTGCAAAGAACTGGTCTCGATTGGCAGCCATGTTGTGTATCAGAATTTGACCCATACACACAGGCTCTTGAAAAATCACAGGTCACTTCAGAAGCACCTGCCTATGCTGTGAAGTCTTTACAGCACTCAAACTCCTGGGCGTTTTTCACAGCTAAAGACAGGACAATGTGGCAACAGTAAAGTTCTGTCAAGGGTAAAACAAAGCCTAAACACTTATAATTATTTGAGGACAGAAAGTCAGGGAAGACACCTTATCAACATGTTCACTGGGTTCCTCTGTTTTATTGATGCTGAAGTATTTTATAACATCTTGATTTTTAATTTTTCTAGCAGATCATGGGAAGTTCCTATCTGGAAGTGCTAGTTACTTCTAAGTGCCATTTTACTGCAGATATAATTGGACATCAAGCACCAATCTTGGAAGTTATCCAAAACCTAATTAAGAAGTTGGATACTTAGATCAGGCTGTGACAGAGAATGAAAATGTCAAATGTGGTTGACAAGCAGGTCTGATATACCAGCTCTGTTTACGATACTTGAAAGGATTCTCTTTGCATCATAATTTGTACGAGCAAAGCAGAATTATACATGCAATAGTGAAGGTCAAATTCCAATCTCCATCATGGCCCCATTGCTTTCCCCTGGCACATAAAAAAGGGGCCTCATCTCTAACTTTAAATAATTGTGAAAGTCTCAAGACTGCAAAGGAAGAGAAAGCATCCTCAACCTGAAGGCAACCCAAAACAGTAATTCTAAGGTCAGAGCCACCGCAGTTCACTCAAGCTCAGAGCAAACAGCAGCACCAGGTCCAATGCCCGGTGTCAGTATTTCATTCTTCAGCAGAACAGCAAAAGCTTTGAGCTACAGTGGCACTTGCATTGCTGATGCCAGAGGCAGATACTGAACTGGATGTTGTGGGGCAGCCCTGAAGTTAAGAGGAATAAGAAATTCAGAACTCACCTGCCTTCCCTGGAATGCCATGCTATTTTTGTCCTAAAACAAGGTTTGAAAGATGCATCTTCTTCCCACTGCCAAAAGCCTTCATTACTTCCTGAACAACAACAAAACCCAATACTCTTGCCCATCTATTCCAAGATTGTCATCTGTTCCCACCCAGCTGCCAAAACCTCCAGCTTTTCCTCTTGGCAATCTCTACTGGGCAGTTGCTAGTTGTCAAAAAGCTGTAGCACATCAGAAGCTTAACATTTGGGACAGCATAAAATAAACAGAATTTTAGTATTAGAATAAGTAGTTTTGCAAAATATACTTGGGAAAATGGGAAAACTGCAGTCTGAAATGAATGAATAGTAAGAAAAAGTTTCAGGCAATAGCAAACAATTTCTATTGCAAAGGATTTAAGACAAAACTCCCAGTTATGTGCCAGCACATCTCGCCTACGTGTTATATAGTTCATTGAAAAAAAGACAGCTAAAACCACTTTTCAGGTACAACAATAAGACACTTAATGACAGCTAACTCGTGGTAAATATCTGCATGCATGTTCTTAATCCCTCGTATATATGAAGCAAATCAAGTTAACTGTACGCTCAACAAACAGGCTTTTGCCAAGAGCAAAAAGCAGGCATACACATAGTCAGCAAAGATCATTTGATACGCAAAGACTTGTTTTCCTGTGGTAACTTCACCATATGCCTGAGCCATCAGGCTAGTCCTCTCTAACACTGGCTGAATGGGTCTCACCAGCCACCAGAGTCTGCAATGGACAAGTCTATTCACTCTTGACTATGCTACACAGGACTCAAGCCTCTCTTCGCAAATTTCTTCAATATAGTAATGGCCTGGGCCCATTTTCCCCCTTGGTGTCAGCCCAAAGAATGAACCTTTAAGGAAATGTATTTAGCCAAACTAGCCCATTTACTGTTATTCATGCACAACAGCACTCTCAGTGAATACTCTCCTACCACGACCTGGACGGCTTTCTCCCTGGATGTTCTCCACAGCATTTTTCTTCAGAGCATAAAAGATGCTGAAATCAGAAGCCTCGACCACATTCAGCAAAGACACATTTTAATGTAAAAAGTTCTGCAAATTTACTTAAGGACAGAATCACTACCTTCATATAAACACAAGCCATTTTCCTGTTGCTCTGGGGCACGATGTAACCAGGGTTATCAAAAACTTTGATCAGCCTTTAAAGCTCAAAGGATCAAACCCAATTTTGCCATAAATTAGCAGTTTTCACCAGCAGAAATGCGTGGTAAAACAAATGTCTCAAACAGAAAAAAAGTCTGAACCTATAACTCTAACCAAGGAGTCAAAATCAAGATTCATTCCCAAACTTAGTGATAATGAAATATATCTTATCTAACATTCTTTTAGATGGACAAGCCAAAGTTGTTCACTAAAAATCTGTGGTATTTGGGCTCTAAGCATAGAGAATTTCAGTGCACTGGTTGTGAGATATTGAACAAAGGACTGCAGCTAAGCGTGGCTGAATTTGATAGGCATCTAGATAAAAAAAAAGGATGAAAGAAATCTGCAAACACTGAACCAGGGCTTTGGAGGGCTTTTGTTGTTTTTTGCCTGTTTAATAAAGACAGAAAAAATATCTGCAACCAGTCACAACAACAAAAAATAGCATCAATGTCAGCAAAGGATTAAGGATAGCCAAATCAAGAATTCAAAAGTGCAGGCAGCCCATTGTGCTAGTGTCAAAATATGATAAAACCCATGTGTGCTTGTACGCCAGCACATGCCCTGCATGCTGCCATGCAATCCAGATGGCAAGTAGCCATACAATGACCATTTGAGAAATGATATATATGTAACATAAGTGTGTTTCAAAACCTTTCTGAGGAGATCATTTATTTATATAACAACCTTGGATGGCTTTGAGTGAGCTGGCTAGTGGCCCTCACTGCAAACTCTTCCCCAAACTTCTTCAAGTGTGTATTTAACCTGTTGCCGTCCAGTTTGGAAGCAGCTTTAATTTAGCATTATAAATAGCAAAAAGGCACAATTAGCTCCTTGAATTGCCACTCCTAGCTCCCACTGAAATCAAAGGATCAGGTTCAAAGCATGCCCCAGAGTGTGGTAAACTTCTCACAGGAAATGGATATGCAAGAGCAAATGCTGACAGCTGTGGAACGTACAAAGCCGAGCAATATTTTAGGTCTCGATCCTCAATTAAGATTCATCCTTACAAAGTATTGCAGTGGGGTTACACAGCAGAATTGGATTCCTTGTAATTACTCTGGATAGGATCATGAATGAAAAAATGTACTCTTTAGAGATGTTTCATTAACATCCAGAGATAGCTTAGTATTTCCTCCTCAGCAGATGACACAAAGGTATACACCAGTTGTGTTCTCACACTCTTAGGCAACAGCATATTCGTAAGCACAATTCTTCACAATTAGCTCATTAAATCAAACCTGAAGAAGAGATGTGATCAATACACTCGATATATGCTACATTTCATAAAAGTCCTGGGTTGCGAGTCATCTCTTCTGCTCTGACCTAAAAACGTATTAAACAAGAGGATGCATAACACTGAATTCCTAACCCAAAAATGTGCAATTCCTCATGTAGACTTTGCGTATTCAACATTTTTGCACTGGGACTACTGTATCTACCCTATACATGATGCCCATTCATTATCACATCTCATGGCTCAAAAAACCTTTTGTATGTTCCCTTTTGTATTATTTTTGGCTGAGGGGAGGAAGAGGTGGGGACCTATCTGGGAAACAGGAAGCAGGAGGAAGGAGGGGAATGTGTTGTAGAATAAGGTCAGAACAAAAAAGAATAAAAGAGCATTTATACCATTTCTAAATGATAATAAACATATAGGACCAAAGCCTGCCTCCAGCCACGCAGGGAGCAGTGGGCTGTTTGGCTAAAGTTTAAACTTTAACATGAGCACAGCTACTGTCCAAGCACATTTACAAAAAGCAATTTGCTGCTTTTTTCTCTGATTTTTTTTTTTAATCATTTGGGCAATTTGTTATCTTACAAGAGCAAGAAGATGCATGTGCTACCATGATAAATATGCCAGTCTGGGCAAGGAAAAGAGAAGACAACAGACTGGAGTTTCACCATCGCACTGAGAAAAAAAACTCTGACTAGAAACAAAGCAATGGGAAGCACAACAGATTCTCAGCTGGGGTAAATCAGCACAGAGCAGCCTGATTTCATGGTTCCTGTTTACATCAGCTGAGGACCTTGCCAACACTCGAAACTCCATGAAATTCTGCTCTTGATTAGCGCCATTTAACTCTGTGGCTTAAGTGAAGCAGAATTTGACATGTTCTTTGACGGCTGGAGATGGTTATTTTATTACAAATCTTGTCTACTTTATTAGGAACAATGTAACCCGACTGGAAAAATGGGAAGAATTTAAAAACAACACCAACTTCAGACACCCTGATACTTGGATTTGTTTCTTTATTATCTTTTTTTTTTTTTTTTTATTTTGGGCAGTCTATATGGAGGTATTCATAAATTAGTTTCTGCCACTTCTAGGCCAGAGTTTTCATCATCTATGCAGAGAAACAACAGCCTTCATGTTTGAACGTCCCACTGCAGGTAAACTTGCCTCTCACTCAAAAGCCAGGTGCCCTCCAAAGGATGCTCCCATACAGCCAAGGGTGTTTTTCCATTGCTTTTCTTTTCTACACTGCTCTGCCAAGGCACTTGTTCCAAAACTCTAGCCGCCAGGGATTTTGATCAGCCTCAAATCTCACAGGCAGTGCACTTGGGCTGCCACGCACCCTGATAAAACCAGCACGGTCCTCTTTAAAAGCAATTTGCTAGAGCAAATCGGTAAAGCACATGCCAGTATTGGCCCAACCGCTCAGCAGCAACCCAGGGAGCTGCCCACAGGCATCTGAGGAGACCTGCATCCCCAGAATGCGTTAGATCAAACAAAAAGGAGATCTGGCAGGGCCTTTTGTGGATATCATTAGCAACTTAAGGTGCGCTGTCAGAACTGGATGAGGCACTGCTCACTCCTCATGAAAGGTTCACGAGATCAGTCTCATGTCAGCACGGTTTCCAGCAGGCTGTACGGCTACCGGCTGCAGCACGGCATGGGAAGCCGAGCGATCCCATTAAGAGCCCTGCCATTTATTGACTTGAGAAAGCTCGGCAGGTCAGATCACCAGCTGCTCAGAGTCAGCACACCTCTGTGAGCCAATTTACACAACCACGGCTCTCGCGCTGGCTCACTTTCTTCGGTCTGTTGACTGTGGACACCCACCCAGTTGTTATGGATTTTAATATGCTGCAATATGAAAGTGCTATTTCAGGACGAAGTTATTAATAGCAGAGCAGCCAGAAAATAGCCTAGAAGGAATGCAATGTCTTGGTACTCCTGAAGATACAACGACTTCCCAGCATCCAAGCAGCCACCATGGTTAATTCAAGATGTTTCTGCGTACAAGACTCTCTTTTGTTAGAGGAGCTAACTATATGATAAGCCATCATGACATGCCTTCATAGAAATGCCCTGTATGGATACCTGCAGACTCCCAGCTCTGCAGAGACTACAATGCAGAAAGGCCCAAAGAGTGGTACTTTGTTACTCTAAGCAGGCTGGTGAAAAGCAGAGGCTGGGTGCTGTGATGGAGCATCAGCAGAAACAAGAGGCCAGGAGAAGCTCTACTCTTCCTGAAGGTGGAGGATGGGATGGGACCTGTTTGAGCCCTGCTCAGAAACCTGTCTCACTCCAGTTCCTCAGAGAGGCCCTTCTTTTCAGCCTCTTCCCTAAGAGCACCCTCTCCTTCCCTTGTTTCTTCACGCTGCATCTCCTCAGCAACACTCTTTACTTGGGCAGGAGCCTCGCAGTCAAGGCAAGTCAGTGTCCCTTCTCATGCTCTCTCTTAAACCTTCCATTTCTCCTGGAAAAATATTCCTGGAAATGTATTGGAGAATACTGTGCAAAACTGCTAGACCCTGCCTCAAGTTTACGTTGGCACCTTTCCCTCTAAAATTAATTGGGAGGGTTCCCAAATTAATTCCAGGTACATCACCTAACACAACACTCAGCACCATATCGCAGAGATGATACCAGATGAAGGCATCTCTCTGCTGGCAAGGCTTTCAGTATCCCATCTGCCTGCACCTGCGTTGCTGAGAGGTTCTCCATGAGGCCTTCGGCTTTCCAGCCCTATCCCTAAGTATCCTCTTTGAGTAAACCGAATTAAACTCGACACTGCAACTTTCCCTGAGGAAAAAAGGCCCAAATGATGATGCCAGGAATTGGAAGATGTCACGTTCACAGGACTGCAGCCTTACCCATTAAACCGCCATAGCCAGCTCCAGCTCACTACCAAACATGCACTGCAGGGAACAGCAGTCCCTCACCACCAGAAAGGAAACAAACAAAACCCACTTACCAACAAGGAAAAGAGGAAACATATTGTAGTCATTATAATCCCAACAGTGGACATGTTATCTGGCATATTTCCAACTCAGACGTTTAAAAAATGTAGTTAGTTTACCTTAAGTGTCCTATTTTCCCCAATTTCCCTTTTCCACATCTATTTAAGCCTATATAGCATCTCCTGAGATAAGCCTGCCTTTGTGGGTTGGCTGTATACCACTCCTTCCCTCTATTGTCTTTCTGAGATGGGATGGAAGTCTCCAATGTCACAGCTTGGAAGACTGCGGCCAGGCTCTCTTGGCTCGGTTTGTGGGAAGGGGAAGAGCAGGAACTGAGGAAGGACAGCCTCTCCCGCTGCAGGAGTGGGGTCCTCTTCCTCACGGTACAACCAATCCTCCCTGGCATTTTGTTTATCGATACTGCTTAAATAAAGCTGTTTTTAGTAGCCCCCAAAGGCAGTCCGTTGCCTGCTATCGTCATCCCAAACACTTCCAGACCTCTGTCAACGTGCTTTGGTACAATCCCTGCAATAGCTAAACGCAAACATTATGTTCCCCCAAGTACAAATTATAGCTTTCAGGAGCTGCAATTTTATTTTGGTTATGAACATACAAAGGTAACCTTTATGCTGGGAGAGGAGGAGCCATGCAAAGACCACAGGCTGAGTCTGCTTTGCAGGGAACATTCCTGGGAGCACTTTGCTGCTTTGCCTCCAGCCGGCTCCGCTTCCCAAGCAGTTGTGCTTCCCAAGCAGTTGCGCTTCCCAAGTGGTTGCATGATATCAGAGCTGAAGCAAGAGCCAAAAAGCCTTGTGGTGGCTGGGGCTGCTGGAGGGATCTGCTTCAGGCCCAGCCGTCCAGGAACTGGGACTCAGAAAGGGAGAGAAATGCACTCAAACCACGCTGCTTTAGCTATAGCTGGCACTATTGGCAGCCTATGCATTCAGGACACAATTTTCCAGGCATGACTCGTGACTCGGTTGCCACTGTGAGCCCCTGCAGAATACATCGCAGCACTTCTGAACACGTGGGCTCTGCTCAGAGCACCCCAGAGGTGCTCCCACCATCACCAGAGCAAGGTTCAGGGGTTTTCCTCCATTTCAAATGTCTCTAACTGTTCCCCACTCTGCAAACGTCCCATCACTACTGAGCACCGAGCTCGCAACACCTGTGAAAGAAGCATGATGTCAAATTGCCCCTGCAAGCCCCCGAGTGCCCCTAGGCATATCAGTCCTCCTGTCAAGCCTGCTAATGTGTCCTTTCCCCACCACAAATAATGGTGCATTCCTGGAAGCAAAAACTGCATTAAAAGTCTTCTTTGCATGCGAGCTAAGAGCTTTCTTTGCCTCATACCATTTTTACTCATAAATATAATATCAAGGTGATCGTGTTCTTCTCAGACTACTCAGAGTGTTCTGTAAGTAAAACCTGCAACTGGCAATTTATCAGATGGAAAAATAAAAGCCACATTTGGTTTCTCTCTACACTTAAAAATGACCATGTGCAGTCTCTGAAGCAGACTGATCTTTTTAATGAGGTCATGAATATCAGCCTGGGCGGGGGGAGACAAAACCACCCTGCACATGTTTTTCCTTCTATGCTGCTTTCTTACCGATGTTTTGCTCACTTTCTAAGCAAAGAGGAAGCCTCTCCTGTTCCCGTCACCCTGTGTTTATCCACATTCCAGCAGCCAGCGGCTGCTCCTCCAGGCGCTCTCCAAGGGCAAACAACTGGATCTTGCCGCAACGCATTTTTGAACTTGAGACACGTCCAGCTCTGAGTGGGAGTGAGGTGGGAGCCCTGAAAGCAGAAATGATAGAGGCAGTGGATGGTGGGACACCATGAAATCTTTTGAAAGCGCTGCTCCTGCAGGCTAAGACAAAAAGCACAACACACCCTTCACCTAGTGAAAGGACTGGAAAATGCATTTTAGGAGGCACAGCCTTAGGAGTCAGAATAAATCCTCCCAGATGTCCCTGGTGACAAAGCAGCCCAATTTGATCAATACAGCAGCATTATTAACACTGCGCTACCTTACATGAGGATAGTCATATGTTCTTGCCTCTGCTGAGCATGGGGGAAGGGGTGCAAACTCCTACAGCAATTCACAGGGGAAACGTCTCTCTCAAAATCATTAAGATTGCACAAAGAATCTCTTACCCATTTCCACGCGAGCTGCTTTTTTGGGAGAGCTCTGTTTCGTTAGTATTGATCAAGCTCAGGTGGAATCCCAGAAATAGTGAGTGCTTTATGTTTTTCTCAGAAAGAAATTTTGTTTTTAACGACTTTAGGTTCCCTATCTTCAGTCTTTTTTCTGCAGCCATGAAGACCCTTCCTTTTGGGGGCTAGGTACAGACACGTAAATGTAGGTGGTTAACAACAGAAGGTAGCACTTTATGATTAGCAAATTTTGTAAAATGATTATGAGGATTAGGGGTTAAGTGCATTTGGATTAAAGAAGAAGTAATGGTAGTAAAAGGGTATATATCACTGCCGCTCCTGAGCTCCAGCCAGAGACATGGCCTTTCTGTGTTTGGCTCTTGACAAACAGTTACAGACAATCCTGGCGAGTAACTTGAGAATTGGCAAGAGAATGAAGGGGGAAGAAAACAGTCCTAGCTAATCACCTGCTTAACCACGGCCAGCAAATCTGAGGATTTTGTAAAAACTATGTCCTGTGTGTGCCTCGTGATGAGTTTGAAGAAGACTAGAGAGGTACCACCCCTGTGCCAGGTGACCCAGTGTGGGAGAAAACATAGCAGAGAAGCTACAGGCTGAGTGGTAAATACGGATGGCATGGGAGGAAGGACTGACTGTAATAATAAACACAAGACCAGCAAATGGCCTTTAAAACCAGGAGAAAGACCTTCTTACCCACAAAGAGAAGTGTGTCATCCATTGCTGGAAAGAAAAACTACCACAGAAACGCTGCATTGGCACCAGCCATCTTTCTCCAGCACTCAGCCTGGACAACACATCGTCAAAAACAGGGAAAACGACAGACTCACTCCCCCTCCACAGGGAAGAAATCCTGCCGTGAATCCCCTCTGCCACCTCTCCACCAAAAAACACCGAGACTATCAAAGCCAAACCCTGCACCAGGGAGGTGAAATGCTGAGTTTGAGCACACCAGGCCACCTCCACACTGCGTTTGCTAAGCGTTTCTCACCAGCGAAGTGTGGTGCTGCTCCAGAGCTGCTGGCACAAAGTCCTCCCAGAAAGGGGTGCTGCAAAAGTGTCTAGACAGACTAAAATTAAAAAGAACAAATTATATGACACTGCCCACTGTCTGCAAACCAGGGCCAGATTCTCAGAGGAAGGAGTAAATCGCTAGCGCTGTGATCGTAGCTAGTGGAGTCATCTTAATTTATACTAAGCAAGGATCTGGCCCAGAAAAATATTCCTGTCAAGTTTGCAGCCAAAAATTCCTCTGCTAGACCACATTCCACCAGTTAAACTGCCAGGGAAGACAATTGCAGAAAGAATTTAATTAAAATGGAGATCAGGGAGCTGGTATCCTTTTCAAACTCTGCTCTCGACTTCCTCTCTCCAACAACTTAGCGCTTGGGTGTCCCAATTTCCCAGCCTGTAAAATGGGCACACTACAGCTTCCCTGCTCTGTAAGGGCAATGGCTGTGAAGCATCCTGTCTGTTCAAAGCCCAACCATCAAATCAGACATCTGAATGCTCCAGACCTCTGGGTCTTGGATGAAAGGGTATGTATTTTTCTCTGCTGAAACAGCTCTGTCATTGCTCTTGGAAAATTTGAGCCTCAAAAAGGCAACTTGCAAGTTTTGCTTCCAAGACTGTAGGTGTCAGGTCCTCTGACTTATCGGGGTACTGCTGAGGGATTTGCTGCTCCAGACTGCACAAATTTGTCGGCACGGTCCCCAGTACTGAAATAGAGGTAGGCACAGAGAGTACTGCTTTCCCACAATTTTCTCATTCATATTTTATTTCTGAACTTCAACTTTTGTACTGATTAATGTCTGGATGGACAGTGGATTTTCTGCATACTCCTCTGTTTTCAACTGTTCTAGGAAGTCATTAGATGGAAGAATACACCCAGGATGTAGACCAGTGCAATCACACCATCAAGTCATAAGGATGGTGCCACATGGTGCCTCATTGTAGCAGGTCCTTTCTTTGTTTTCACTCCTTAATTTCTGTTAAAACATTTGGCTTTTTACATGCTGGTCTGCAGGATCATTAGCAACAGCACACGGTTAAGGACCTGTTTCTTTACAGTCCTCATGTTCCATACAAAAACCCCTCACGGACACCCACAGTTTAAGAGCTTGCTGAATAAAGGGGAGAAAGATGACAGTTCCTGTGAGAAGTTTTCACAGAGGCAGAACCAAGCAAAAACTAGCAGACCCCCGCAGCCAGCTGTGCACCTCATTGCTATTTGGCAAGGCCCCACTGTTTTGTTATAACCCCGGCAGACTCTGTATGGGGCGAGCAGTTTTCCTTCTGCACAGGAAGGAAAGGGAATCACCCATCTTCTGAAACACCAGGAAAATATTTCTTTGCCATGCGAGCAGCCCAAGCTGACTCAAATGAGCAGAGACGGTTAAAAGCAGCACAGCAGACAAACACAGCAGGAAGGTCCAGAGCCCGGGGTGACCCGCCAAGCGAACCGAAGAGTGCCTTGCAGTCCAGAGCAGCTAACACGCCCCCAGGCTCAGGCAGGCTCCTTTGCCTTATGCTAGCGGCTTTGGCAAATCCCCCTTTAAGGTTGCGGGGCCGGGGTGGCAGGGAGCCACCCTGCTCAAGGCCACCACAGCCACCCACCCTGGTGGGTGGTGGCAGAGGGAAGGACCCTCCAGAGGGATGGTGGTGGGACCCCACCACTGACCCTGCAGCGTTTCAGGCAGGCCTGCTCCCTGCCCGCATCGGAGCAGCTCCCTTTGCTGAAGAGAAAGGCAGAGGCGTGCTGAGTGGGCACCAAAATTCAAGGGGCCTTTACCCTTTAACCATGATCCAGGTTAAACACCCACCTCATATCCATCAACCACAAAACTAGTGGTCTTCAGCTAACTAACTAACCAGCACATAGATACTGTTTCCCAAACAAAGGGCAGCAACTCACAGCGACCTTGCTCTTCCTGATACTAATACCACCACGTGATTTTCAACCCCATGGCTATATTTGTGTTTTTAGGCTCTTCAAAATGCTGAGATCTTCCACGACTCGCTGTCAATAGCCGGCAGTCAGAACCAGCTACCATCAAGTTAAGTCAGCAGCACCAATTTGACTTCATCCCCGTTAAAGTCTGATCTGTTTCGTTAAACAAACAAAAACTTGGCATCAATTTCTTTGTTTCCGGTTACTTTGATGGATCGCAGACCTCACTATAAAAACATGCTTAATAAAAACAAATCGGAAAACTAAGGAAACTGATAAAAGGCTTTCATTGTGAAGAAAAGCAGGGAAAAGGGTTTAAGGAGGAAATGCTAAATTTTTTTGTGATGCCAGCTGAGAGAGGCAGTATATAAAGAAAGCCACACAGGGGCAGGAATTAAATCCTTGAGATTGAATTTGGAAAAAGGCAAATGAATGCGTTTATGGAAAAAACAGCAACATAACATGCATCTCAATACAAAGCAGAGATCCAGTAAGGCTGAAAAGAGACCTAGAACAGATAAGACACAGAGAAGACCAATACAGCTTTGAGGACACATTCTTAGCGTCTGATATACAGGAAAATTGGAAGGAACACAGAGATGGAAAGTATGACAAAACTGAAAGGGACATGCACATTTATTACTATTTATCATGTCTGTTCCACAGTCAGTGTTATAATCTCCAGTCAATGAGCAGGGGTTTTATTTCACATTTAGATAAAAATCCTTGAAAGAGTTAATATAGATAAAGATGGGAAAAAGCGTCACAGGCTGTGCAGCTATGAACAGGGTGAACCCAAACAAAGCAACGGACTTCCTCATGGAGAAGAGGGAGAATATGGGAGGGGGAGGAATTAGACTCGGGTAGGAGACCGAACAGCCTGTTAGATATTCCTCCCGTAAATTAGGTTTTAGCACATGCTTCCAAGGAAAGCAGGGCCTCAAGCTAGGTGGATTTCAAATGAGACTGGAAAGCACCACCAAGGCATACAATAAGAAATGGCACCTGGGCAGAAGAATTTCATGATCTAACAGTGCTAATTTCCGAGCTTATTTGTTTCTGGACCAGATCTGCTTATATGCACAGTTTATTGTTGCTGCATGAAGGCAGTGACCGAAAATGCCTTTTCATCACGTGCACCCTGCTCTTGAACCTCATTCGTGTTCAAAATTAGCCAGTTAAGACCCCCTTGCTGAACACAAGGTCTTCCCTGACCCTTCTCTAACCTTAGAGGCCAAGCTACAGTCAGAATGTGGCCTCACACACTCTCCATGACGTGACATGACATGATATGACATGACATGACATGGACTCGCTTTTGATTCTAGTCAGCGCAGGAGGAAGCCCCCACCTCCACAAACCTGGTCTCTCCTCCGAGACACATTTCCAACCAGACACACAGTACACATGTGATGGATTCTGGAAGTGAAATGTGTCTGGCCACCCTTACGGGCACATGCAGGGACCCTTCATGACTCACATTTACACTAAAGCTTTTTGACATCATTAAAATAGAGCAAAAAGGTCTTGAAGCAGACTGACTTACAGAAGCAGATTTTAAGGTCAAAAAGGGCCATTCTGATAATTTAGTCTGACCCCTGGACAACACAGCCCACTGAATTACACAAAGGGCTCCTTTAGACACTCATTCACACCCACTTCCAGGTTGGTTTCTACTGCTGGATATGAAAGCCCGAGGGTAAATCAGTATGGGATCCTTCTTTCTTCCCATGCACTGAGACTGTTCAGAATCCTCTCTCATCTGTCTTCATTTCACAGATGGGTATTACTGTCCTGGGGGAAGCAATGCCCACACCAGACATCATCCTACCTTGCAGTGTTGGGGAGAGCACATTTAGCACTTAGAAACATCTTCTTTTCCTCCCACCCCCACATTTTCTTCACTTGAAAAACCAAAGAAAGCAAATCATGCTACATCCTTTGTTTTACAGAGGGCAGCTCAGGACCTCCTACTCTTTCATGGAAAGAAAATTTCTTTCCGGTATAGTTTCCATTATTTATTAGCTGAAGGTGGGGGAGAAATGGTATTTATAGGATGCCTAAGGCCACGCTCACTATAAAACAGAAATAAGCCAATATAGCTAGAGCACAACTTAGTGGCCTATCGTGCAACATTTTAAAAAATGTACTCTCTCATTATGGCACTTGAGAACATCTCCTCCCCCCAACACCCGTGGAAATACATTTATGAGAGCCATAGAGCAGCAATATTGTTTTAATCAAATCATTAAAATGGGTGTGCTGTTTTCTGCCCACATCCTGATATTTATTCCACATCCTGACAAGACCTGGGATTTGTATAGACCATTCTCCTGCAAGGTGTCAAGTGACTTCGTGGACACTGAGCCAGTGTAAATCCGTATATCGCTACTGTGACTTTGGCAGATCTATATCAGTTTGCATCAGCCCAGGATCTGACTCACTGACTGATCTGAAATCCCCAATGTGATGTGGGTACTATTCTTCCCATTTACAAAGAGAAAAAGCATTCAGAACTGAATGTCAAAGGTTTCCTCGACCTTTTCCACTTAAACATAAAGAAATGGAAAGGAGAAAGAAATTCCCATCTTACACCACAGTGCAACAACATCCAACCAGAGATGCAGCTTGCTCAAACAAAACACTGACTGAATTACAAGGCCTTGCAGTTGGTATAGCTCTCACTGCATGAAGATAATCCATGTGAGACAGTCCCAGTGAGGAGGAGTCTTCAACCTAGGGCATCCACTCAGTGTCCAGCTTGACAGGCACTAAAGACTTGGAAGATGAGTATTCAGCATTTTCTATAAGTCACATGCACTGGAGGTATTTGGGAGTAAGAAACCACCCACGCCTTGCTTCCCTTGCTCTCCCTCAAATGTGTTCTTCAAAGAAATGTAACATGAATTTCTCATGTCAGAAAAAGAAATCCCAATGCAGCCTTTGTAGGGCTCTGTGCACCTACTGGTATTCTTCTCAGCACTGAGAAACTATGCTGGGAAGTCACCCGTTCACCAAGTCCTTCACACCAGAAGGTAACTCTGCACTGGCATTCTGTTCTCCCTCAAACAACTGGGGCTTATTCATGTTTTAAACAAACTACCAAAGCTCAGAAAGCCCAAGACGAGCTAGGCACACTCAGTAAAGAGTATTTAAACTGGGTACCCTGAAACTCATTTGCCAGCATCCAAGGAAGATTAATACAGGAGTCACTCTCAGAAAACACAAAACTCTTGAGTGAGCAGAAAATCAGGGCTGCCTGAAGAGAGAGCATGAGCTTTGCAGCCAACTCAGAAGTACAGTGTGGTGCCATTGGACCAGGCTGTCCTGGTGGCATGCGAACTGAGCAGAGCAAGGCTCCCACATTACCTTCTTTAACCCCCAAAATCACCCCAGCTCCTGAGGCACTGATTCAAGCAAACATCTTCATCCAGGGAAGCACTGGAGACAGAGGTTTCAGCCTGTGTCTGGAAGGTTTCATCCTGTAATCAATGGAAGAAACAGCAAAGCTCCTCCTGACCTTAACTGTACAGTCAAACACCAAAAGACTCATTCCCTCTAGAAAAAAAATCACAGATTAAACCACGCCCTTCCGTTTTCAAATGTTGTATACAACAGTCTTTCTTTTCACTTTAAAAACACAGGAGAGCTAAGGGATGCGCCAGTAAGAGAAGTCTACGCTGTTTTCCTGCAGTAGACAGTAAGAAACTACCCCAGGTGACATCCACTTACCCTGAAATTCTCAAAACTGCAAGAGAAGCACCTTACAAGCTCTTTCACTGGGTCACGTCAGCACTTACAGCAGTCTGCCTCTTCTTCCAAGATACTAGAGACCTCTGAAACTGTAAGTGCTTCCTTCCTCTGGTCGATCAGACAGAAACACCCCTTACTCTCACTATTTGACTGCAACCCCTACATCTCTTAAAGCCCCAACTCTCAGAGGCTTCTGGTTACATCAGAACCACCTTTCTCAGCACCAAAACCAAGCTCCTGGTTTCCTCGATTGTGCAGGAAAGCCTACAAACATGACTTTACTATCCTGAATGATCAGAAACCAAAAACAAACAGAAGGAACATGCACCTTGCTAAGAACCTGATGTACAGCAACCTTCATATGTTCACAACCACTCTGAGGTGCTGGCACAGCTTATGAACAGCTGGGGGAGGGCTGTGACACCACCAGAGTGAACTGGGATGGCAGCATCAGATGGAGACAGAAAAGAGCTATTTTGCCCAAACTGGCTGTATTCTCAAATTAAGTCAGTCCAGTGCCCTTTGCTTCTCCCTTATTATTTAAATTATTTTAAAATGTGGACAAATTTAAAAATAAAAGCAAGAGACATTGAAGTCCCTCCCTATCTGATCTAGTCACTAATGAGGGAGGTTTCTTTTCACCCGCACAGGTTTTCCATTGAGCAGCAAACACAGCCTCTCCACTGTCCACATGTCGGAAACAAAGCCACTTCTGGGCTGATGCTTTCCATATGAAACACCAGCTCCCATCTTTCTTCTCCCTTCTCCCTTCCTCCTTTCCATACTTTATTACTCACACGGCAGCTGTAGTAGCTTGCAGATGAGTGGAATGTTTTCTTCAAAGCAGCATAAATTTTCTAGGCTGACAGGGGAGGCCAAAAGAAAGAAGAGAAAAAACCAAACCCCAAACCAGGATTATTTAGTACTTTTAACCAGCTCAAAGCAGGCAGCAAGCTCTGTGGGGCTGGCACCCTTCAAACCGCTGTGCAGCCACAGGAAAACAACAAAGCCCCTGAACTGCTCACCTCGCCCTGCACCCTGGGATGTGGGGCACCTCAGACCCAGCGGTAAGCCAGAGGTGCCAAGCGACGGTGAGTGCACTGATTCCTCACCAACAAACCGGCACAGCACCTCACCGGCAGCAGCTGAGCAGAGGAGAGAGAAGAGTGACAAGCAGTTGCGAGGAGCTGAGGAAAACGTGTGACCGCACCGCTCTTGTGCATCTTGTGCATCAACACGCCTTGCCAGACCCTCGCCCCGAGGGAGGGAGAGCAGCCCCCAGGTTAGAGACCAGAAGTAACCAGACATTGCCTAGGCATCACGTAGGGTTGTGGCTGCAGTTCTCAAAAGATGCAAGAGAGTCACAGGATACAGAGAGTCTGGATACCTTTTACTAGCCAAATTGCTAATAGCTGGGAAAAATTAATCAAGTTTTAGGGGCACAAGCCCTGAAACGGAAGGCTAAAATTGACAACAAAGCTGAAGATGTTAGCGAAACCAAGTCTCTTACACCGAAAACAGGGCCAGGCCCTCAGGAAAACTTCTAGAAAGTAAAACTGTTTGAAACATTTCTACCAAACATTCTCCAAAAAAATTACATTTTTGTCCAATCTAAAGTGTTTTATTGGAATTTATTGGGTTTGGAGCCACCACGTCATCCACTGAAATTTCACACATCCAAGATGTAAGCTGGAAGGGCAGACCTGAATCAAGCAAAGCAGCAACTCAAATCTGGGTCTCTAACATCACACCTAAGTGCTGTGATGTGGCCAATGTCCATTTTGGGTGTAAAAAGCAAGCAGACAGGAGCACCTCTCACCCCTTCTACTCTTCCACCCACTAAACATTTTTCACCGTGGCCTTTTCTTGCTGGAACCTTTGTTTTCCATCCAGCCCTGGTGGAGAATAAAGGCAAGCGATTAAAGGCAGTCCTCTACTTCACCCCCACCAGCACAAAGCAATTCAGCGCAATGTTGATTCCCCTCCTGGGCTGGAGTGAAGACAAGTCAGCAGAAATTGCAAATGTTTACAAACCCAAGAACTTCCCTTATGCTTGAAAATGAACTTTGCCCACTCGAGAGTCAGGATTAAAACCAAATGCCTAACAGCATAGTAGCCTATTAGTAGTGAAAGCATTTTTAAAATCTAATTTACTTGTCATGCCGCATGCATTTTTCCTCACCACAGAATCCAAACAAACAGTCATTTGCACTTTGATTTCCAGTCACTTCATTTCAGTTGCACGGGAAGAATGCTGCAGCGCGAAAACTGCAAAGGCAGCAGGTGGGCAAGATGAT
This sequence comes from Aptenodytes forsteri, assembly GCF_000699145.1. Taxonomy (NCBI): domain Eukaryota; kingdom Metazoa; phylum Chordata; class Aves; order Sphenisciformes; family Spheniscidae; genus Aptenodytes; species Aptenodytes forsteri. The sequence continues at coordinate 559,900 of NW_008795918.1, forward strand.
CCCGTCCAAAAAACACAAAACCTGCTTCCAGGGCTTTTTTAATTATATGGATGGAGATACTTCCATTGATTGCAGTTTGTGTCAGAATGAGTTGGTTTACAAAGGTCCATCATGGTCAAACATCAACCCTATGCCAGCGTCACTTTAAGACTGACCTTGGGAGGCTGTAGGTTTAAGGGCAGGATTTGTAAATCAGGACACTAATTGGAATGTCTCAGAAGAGCCTCTCACAAGCCAGCGTCCTTCTCCTTCGCATCCCTCCCCATCAATCAATCACACTGCCTCCCAAGCTCGCCTGTGTCATTGCCTACTTCTCTCTCCCTTGCGGAGTAGGAGCTGTTGACCCCCACGTATGATTTAAACCCCAGCTTTATACTTGGGTCCACAATGCTGGGAAATAACCGAGGATTAGGACATGTGAGACATGGTCTATAAGCACCATGTTCAAAACTGTTATGACACTGAAATGAGTATGCCTGCTGGACCTTCAGCAAGCATTAATACACAGTCTGTGTGTAAATGACTCAGACTTTTTAGTGTACATTGTAAAGCATACCACATGTATCTTAATAGTTCTCCAAACAATAACACATATAATGAATACACAGTTGCACTGAGTGGAAATGCTCTGGATTGGAAAGGATTCTTCATGTGTAAGAACAGGGAGAGGACAGGTACCTGCTTTAAAAAGATTAAGAGCATCAGAGCAGCTTAATATATCAGAGCCGATATATTAAACCTTTTAAACAAAAAAAATCCATGCCTTCCTGCCCGAGCTTCCTATACCCAACTCCAACACCTTTTAAAAACCTAGAGAAGGGGTCAAATTAGTGCTATGCACAGGTTGTCTCAAAGACAACACAGACCTCTGGGAAGGGGGTTTTAATCTTACCTTTCGGATCCTTATTTTCATTTTTTCAGAGAAGCAATGCCGCACCCCACCGAGGGCTCCCTGCACGGGAGCTGTCCTGCGCTTTCAGCACCTGCCGGCTGGCATGGCAGGATTTGGGCTGGCAGCTTCAGAGGGGCTGGCTGCCCATCTCCCCATATCCTAGTAGAACCCTCTCCTGCCCCAGCCGCTGTACCCAAGCATTGCAAACTCGTAATATTAATCCTCGCTGCGGCCCGATGAGAACAGAAGAGCTTCCAACCAATCTTGTAACTTAAGAACTGAGAAGCAAAGGTTTGGTGTCCTGATGAAATCCAAGATATCTAACTATCTTTGAGCATAAAAGCTGAAACAATTTCTTCTAAGAAGGGAAATGAGATGTGAACCCTGCTCTCACAGGCAGCCTAACAACCCGAACAGCCAGGCAGCCTTCCTCTCCAGCTGCTGCCAGAGCAGGGATGGCAAATACAGCCTGGTGAACACAGCAATACCTGAGCTTTTTCTGACATACACACCTATCTCTCTACTGCCAGCTCTCAAAATGCCACAGTAGTAGCATTTTCTTAATGCTGCTGGAATCAAGTAACTGTTGGAAATCCCAGCTTTTTTATTTTTGAGAATAAAAGACAATAAAACAAATCTTCAGTGGCTCAGAAGCAGGGAAAGTAAAAAGAACATCAAATTAAAAAATAAAAAGTCTGTGACTTTAAAGACAATCTCAGTGTCTTGGGAACCAGGCACATGATTTTTTAACTCAAAGTGGCAACACTGGGAAGGAGACACAGCCAAGAGAGTACCAAACTCAGACACTCAAAACACATGTAGCACCTATCAAGACTGAAGCCAATGGAAGAAAACTGGGACGGTCTCAAATACAACAGCATCAAGCCGGGGAATATACCTGTGTAAGAGCTGTACTCCAAACCTGTTCTCTACCCAGGAAAATTTGGGAGGAGGGGAGGCTCTTTCTCTGGCAGGTTTGTTTTGATTGTTCACTACAGAATCAGCTGAACCCTGCAGTTCAGGGTTCAGATTCACATGGACCAAGGCAGAAGCACCCGTAGTACAAAGAGGACCTGTGGGGAGAAGAAATTAAGCAATTCAGGTGGGTGATTCCTGCAACTTGAGCCTGAAAGACACCACAAAAATGGCACTCCCAGCTCCTGAGTGCTGCTGGGAGTTTGGAAGTGGTGGGGGGATTGTAGATGAATACGTAAGGGAATGGGCAGGAGACACCTGAGAGTCCAGGGAAACAGAAAGGAAAGTAAGAGGGACTCAGCACCATTCTTGAAAACACCTTTATTAACTCTCCAGAATTCAGGTTTACCATCAAAAAGGAAAACTGCCACCAATTACAATACCTGTGAATAACTTTTTATGAGGTTTTGAGCATGGTGATCAAAAGCCTACAATTCTTCTTCCCCTCTGCAGAATGTGACAAACTTGATAGGAGATGAGGTGTACTATTACCCCATTGCTTAATGTACTGAACACCAATGCTGCTCAGCCAGTGAGCAAAATCCCTTTGTTTTAGAAAGGACAATTGCAATCAAGGTTGTTCATATGCAGCTACAGAGTCAAAGAGAAGCAGCTTCCTTCTCACTTCCCTATAACATGTTTCACAATGCAGAATGGAAAAGCAACACACTGGATGTTTCTCAGTGGAGAGTCATTTGTCAAGGCCTCAAAAAATACAATATCCAGAAGATACCATTTGCCTCCACCCTCGAGAGCTTAAGTGTGAAATTACTGCACGGAACTGAAGACCTTCTGCCATTTCCACATGGAAGTATTACATTGCAGACTAGCTACATATCATGATTTTTATGTAGCCCACTCTAATCTATGCATTGCCTATTCAATAGGACATGCAGAAATGTGTGGGCTTGGGGAGGGTAGGTTAAAGCATCCCAAACAAATAAGAGAAAATATTTTCTAGTTGAGTACCCACATCATGATTGTGCATTGCTTAAAGGTGTTTACCCCATTTCAAAATCACTTGACATAAGGCACACACATAGTCAGCTATTTAAGAACTGTAATGTGGATTGTGGGGCTCTACGCTTTCATAATACCAAGAAATAATCACTTATAACAATAGATTCTGTAATTAAGGAATCATGAAACAATAAAGACAGCAGTTTCAAGTTTGTCTTTCCTCTCTTTCTCCATCTCTTTCTGTAAGGTGATAGGAGCATGATTTCAGCACATGGAGCAAGCAGAGAGCCTGCAAGTATAAATGGACCGGTGCTCAGAGTCTGAAATACACTGCATTACACATGTGGCTGTTCTTGGAAGTCAACCATTTCTGCAAGTTATTCTCAAGAGGCATGATGTACTATAAGCACTTAAGAAATGTGTTACACTGTGACTGGAACCAAGATGAAATAGCAATATTAAAAGAGATGGTTTAGTTTATGTAGTGGCCAACTATGCCATTAAACTAGAACAATGGAGATGATGGGGAGGCAGGAATGTTCTCCAGTGTGATTTATTCCTTTCCCGTAGCAGTGGAAATTTTTCCTATAGGCCTGAAAATGACCCTGTCTGCCAAATAGAAGTCAGCATTAAGATGTAAGAGTTCTGCTAGATTAGTCACCTCGGGATACTCTGCTCTCACACAGCACAGGGATCTCAAAGCACTTTGCCAGAATGGGTCAAAACTCAGCCTCCCAGCCCTGCAAAGACCATGCCTTAGCATCGTTGTTGTCAGTCACTTCAGAAAGGGGGAAACTGAGACTTGAAGACTTGATTAAAAATATGCAAAGAAGGCTCTGCAACATAGTCAAGAGCGAAACAAAGGCTTCCTTGATTCTATGCTTTACAGGAAACATGCATCTCCCTTGGAAGCATCATTGTTTGCTGCAGCTGAGAGCAACTGGGTCAGGCAAGGCAAGAGGAAATGTTATCGGGCAATGCTTATCAGGCAAACGATAAAACACTATTTCCACTTCTGCCAGCCAATTAGACCTGTTCTGCCCAATGACACACGTGGGAAAGGCTGGCTCTTTTAGAATAAGCCAGGGTTTGGCACTTAAGTCCTGCTGATTTTATACACCTGCATCAGCTATACACTTGGTGACCCTGTGCATCTACGTGCTCTTTGTGCTCCTGTGCTCTGACATTACAGGAATTGCCATGCTAGAGGCTGCCCTATGGCCCACACAGAATATGAAGAGAGCCCCAAAATGTCTCCTGATCAGACCCCTTCTCCACACAAGGACAGTGAGTCCAGAGTCCTCCAAGGGGCCTATGGAGAAGGATAATAGGGGTGGTTTGAAATGTTACCCCTAGGAAGAGACATATCTGACTACAAAAGATGCCTTCTGGACACTGATCTTTTAATGACCCCCCAAATGACATTGTGAAGGCCCAACAGGAAGAACAGACTGAAGCCCCATGTCCGTCCCTTCCCAATCCTCAGCCCTGCTCTCCTCCTCTTTGCGACCTGGCACACTGAGAGTGGGACCACATGCAGCTGCATGGGCTACGCTCTGCACAGTTGCCTCCCTCAAAAACAGCCTCCTACCCACTTCCTTCCTCTGCAGAGTAACGAGGCGCTCTTCAGCCTCGTGCTGTCTCTCCCAGCAGTCTGGTTCCAATCTCATGGATGCCACATCAGACAGCTACCCCCAAGCAACGGCATATGTGGCCAGAGGTCCTCCCGCTGCACCGCAGCAGCCATGCAGGTGCTGAAATCTCCCCCCCACCCTGGGTCCTGAACTGCAGAGTCAGCTCACAGGGACAGAGAGCAACCAGGACGGTTCAATCAGAGCCAGGATCAAGCGCCAGGCAGAAACACACAGATGTTGAGATACCAGCCAGGTGACGTACAGCAAACGCCTCATTTTCCAATGCACAGAGCCCACCTCTTCCTTTAATCTCTCTCAGTGCTGTGGCGGCTCAACGCTGCTGGAAAAGCTAAACAAAGACTAAACAAAGTTCTCCCTCCTGATGAAGTTGTGCTATGAATGACTCATTAGATCCTGACCTCCCCACTCCAAGAAAAAACCCTCCTGACCTCAAAAGTGTTTTGCCTGAAGGAGTACACCCAAAGCTGATATAGTAAAGCTAAGCTTTTGCTGCCTAAAAACTAAGACCTCCCTTCCCAACAAGTGTTTTAAAATAACGTGAAACACATCATGGATTCTGTTCCAGCTTCCACTTCAGTTATTTCCACTTTTACAATGTAAACTATGTCCAGGGCGGAGTGAGGGGTTTTTTGTTTGTATTTTTTCCTCCTAAAAAAGAAACCTACGCAAGAGATGACAATCTCTTCCTACACAAAATCTGTTTGTTTTGTACATATTGCTGGGTTGCTCTCATTCAACTCCAATGCTAATTGTCAAAAGCACAGATACCAAACTTGCTCACATTTCTCTTGCAGTGGGAAGGAAAAAAGGCAGAGATCAGCTGACTGCGTGCAAGCATTTAGCAACCTGCCTGTGCTGTCAGTGCCCTCCGTGAGTGATGGGTGTTTCACAATCGGAAATATGAGCAACTGCCCCAGCTGTGTAGTCCTCAGCCAGCAGCTACAAAAGTGTGGTCCACGCTCAGGAGAAAAGGAAGACAGGACTGCGTCAACACTTTCACCCCAAGGCATGCTCTGATTTTCAGTGGGGCAAGTGCATCTTTTATGGTATCACAGTAGACACCATTGCTAGGAGCAGGAACTGGCACGGACTAACCTCTCCACATCAAGCACTACTAGCTGCTAATCACAAAAACACGAGCTCACAACGTGATAAGGAAGCCTGCTCTTGACCCACACAACTACTTCCCCCCTTTTGAGAGACTGAAGTAATCTAGGGCGCTGCTTTTCTGCTGGGAGAAGCACTGCTCTGGAGCCGCTGTGAAGCTTGGGTATGGCACCAAAGCTCTTCATGGGAGCAGAGGCAAGACCCATTCAAGTGTTTTCACTCAAAATTAAAGCTGCTGCTTCCCAATCCTGATGCTTCCCACAGGGATCAGTCACTGCCCTGTCAGCTCTCTTCCCTGGGGTCTCGACTGCAGCCTGACAGTTTTAAAGGATACCTTTAGAAACACACACACATGCACACACATCCCTTGTCCCAAAGTTGCTATGGTTTGCCTAAAATAAATAAATCCCCAAGACCTGGCTACATTTGCAAGTGATTCAGAAGAATGAAATTGGGGTCTCTGTGTTAGTGGGTCTGCCAAGCCTGCATGACAGCATGCTCTGTACAGCCAGCTTCAGCTGCTCCCACCACTGATACATCAGTTTTGCTCCCCATTGTTTGCAAGGAGAGTCCAGGCAGCAACAGGGGAATAAAAACAAACTGTAAATACAGGATGTATTATGAAACATCAGGCACTGGTTGGAGGATTTGAGGGGAAATAAGGGAAAATGTAATAAATTATTTTCAACTTCTCTTTTCAAACCTATGTGGAGAATCAGTGGGGTTTAACCAGGAGAGTGAGAGTTTAAATTTCGCAATAGTAACAGTGGGCTTGGGTAGGTACATTGTACCGTATAAAACAAACTGCTGCTCTTCCATGCATAAAAGAAGGCAGCAGGAGACAGAGTATCACACACAGTACTGCCTAAAGCATGCTGGCTATGTCAACAGATTATCTCGCTTTGGACTGTCTGGACTGTTACTAATATGCAACTGAATATGCAACCGATCCAACAACAATGATGCCATGAAATTAATTTTTTTAATGAAATTATATTAACCTCTTCAGTTTAATTAGCATGTTAAAAATATAAAAGGAAAGCAGATGTGACCATCACAGATGTGCGAGCTGAATATTAATAACAAAAAGCATCCCCTCCCCCTCGGAGGATAAAGCAAAGTTGGATCAGTCATTTTGCAAATTAAATCCTGAATGTGTTCACACTGTAGCTGTCAATAAACCTCTCGTGTGTGTGCACATACACACACAAAGCTGAAGCCAAAACAATTTTACTAGGGTAAACCTTTAAAGATCCAGCCCTGGTCCAGCTGGATGACAATGCTATAGCCCGAGTGCTCCCCTGAAGCCCTACCGTCCACATTTCTCCCCACACACTTCTAAGGAAAAATTAAATGAACGTCCCGAACTGTTACTTTCTGGAGACCTAACACACGCTACCCTTACGCTAAGGTGAATGCTGGCAAGATGAAAACCAGTGGCTCGTTATTCTTATACCAATGGTGCCACGGGTCCGTGCGCTGCATTAGCACCACATGTCATCCCAGCCACACTCCACTATTCCTACCCACCAGAGGATTTTTTTTTTCTTTTAAAGAGACACTGGTTTCCAGAATTTCACCTGGCATATCATCTCTGCCAGAAAACCACATCAAGAAACAGGACTGTCTCACAATGTCCTGTCGTAACGAGGAATCCTGTCTTTCCTTTTCCCTCAGTATCCCAGCTGATAACTATTTATAGATCCATGCATTTGGGCTCATAGTTCATTCTATACAACTCTTCCCTCTGTAACCTACTCTTCTCCTTGGTCTTATTTATTTAAGCCACCAGTCATCGTTTTAATGCACTCGTAATACTTGATTTCCATCTTTAAAGTATCCTAATTCTGTCTGCATATTAACCCTACGGTGCCTCAAAACACACTGGTTTACTGGAACCAGCCTAAGGCGTCATTGTTTTAAGATACGGCAAGAAGTGTGTGTTTCTCCCCACCTTCTAAAAAAAAAGAAAAGAATGAAAAATAAGTCACCTCCCTAGTTACAGAATTTAGCCTAAAAGCTTTTGCTAGTGCATCTACACACCTGCCCACTCCCCATCTCTGATTTAAGCTACAATTTTTATTGACATATACTAATTACCTGAAAATAAGAATGATCTATTCTGTTTCCACCAGCTGCCAGTTGTCAGCACTGGCTGGAAGTGATCAGCCTTGCTTAAAAGAACAACAAAAAAAAAAATCTAAGCTCAAAAATAAAATAAAAATAGTAGTCATCATAAAAACAAAACCCTAAAGAATGCCACCGGATCTCAGGTGCTGCCGGGCGTGCTCAGAAAGGACTGAAGGCAGACAGATTTGAATGGACTGCACAGTTTGTCATGGCAAAAAATACAGAGATTTAAAGGTCTACCCACGCGGAAAAAGAAGAACCACCAAAAAACCCAACCCCGAACTAAAGAACAAAAATAAAATACAGTCAGAAATGCAGCCCCAATGCATCGACTGTCTGCGCTTAAGAGATTTACAGGAGTAATTTAAATGATTCACCTGCTGCCAGTTTTCCTCCAAGGATGGCAAAGCTGAGAAGTAGCCGGTGTCGTGGACAAGCTGGAGTTCCTGGAATATACTATAACTAGCCAAGACATCCATGCTGCTGCTGAGCAAGACCCTTTCTTTCTGCTTTTGTGTGTGTTTGTTTGCTCGGGTGGGGGGTTGTTTTTGATCATAAAAAAAAAAAGAAGGAGGAAAATCAACCAATGATAGATCCAGCGTCCCTTTGGCTTTGTTTTGTTTCAGTCACACTTTAAAAAGAGAGAGAGAGAGAGAATCAGCGCGGAGGGACGGCGAGGGCCGGGGGCCGGGCCGAGGAGGACGAGAGGCGCCGGCGCGC
>NW_008795918.1:569203-586102 GCF_000699145.1 Aptenodytes forsteri
CCCTCTCCCCGCCGCCGGCTGCGGGGCTGCCCTGCCGAGGCGCCGACACTGGAGGAGATGGGGAAGGGGCCACGCACTTGGTGCCCACCGAGCAGCCTGCCCTTCCCGCGCAGTGTGCAGCCGTGTGCTGCTCTCCAGCCACTAGCGCTCGAGTCCCCAGGGGCTGAGGGTGGCCAGACCGAGAAAAGCACTTTTTTCTCAGTCGCAGATGGCTGGGTAAAGATGCACAGCTGGTGAGGGTGTTGGAAGGGGATAGAGTGGGAATATACCCTGAGCAGAAGCAGCCAGCGTAAGGAGCACGTGCTTGGTGCCTGTGTGTGGAGACCACAGCAACCCAGCTTCTGAGGCACAGGCAGTGCTGAGTGTTAATCCAGCCAGGCTACCTCCAGAAATGGTTGTGTGCTTAATAAGGCCTCTATCGTGGCATTTAATCAGGCTTAGCTGTGAGCTGAGCCCTCTTTGAGTGCTAGTTTGGGTTGGCTAATGAACTGTTTGACCTTAAATGGTTAGTGTGGTGCAGAGCTTCCCCAAAATTGCTCTGGCACTGGGCACAGTTGCATTTCTGCTTTTGGAAGGATTGCAGAACTGAGTGTGCTCATTTAAAGATGATGGAGGGGGTTCCAGTAGTAAAAGAAGTACGTTTTTTTTGTTGCTCTCAAATTCAGAGGGCCCTGTAGTCCCATCAGTTACATTGCCAGGGCCATATCTAGCCACCAGGCTGCTGGTGCCTGAACATCCCCCAAGTGCCCTTTTATGGTGGATTGTTGGCTGTGTGAGTTGGATTGGGTATCAGGGCAAGCAGATGCTGCCAGGGGTTGTTAAGCTATCTGGTTTTAGAGCAGTTGCATCACACTTTTCTTGCCTTAAGTGACTAAGATGTCCCTACTTGCTATTGTCTTCCTCCTGCAAGCAGATGAGAGTGCCTGGGCCAGGCCTCAGCTGGTGTAAATTGGTGCAATGCCACTACTGCATGTCTCATCCCAGGTGTCCCATTCAGATTGATGTGAAAGTATAAGTCAGCAAAACTCATCAGTGCTAATTAGTTCATGGTATGTTTTCTTTCTGGGTGATGAAGACAAATTGCCTTTTCCAAGACTGGATCCATGATAACAATTTTGAAAGCCATGTTTGAGGAAAGCTTCTCAGAATAAACCTCAAAGAAAGCCCAGATAGTGGCTGCACTAACCCCAAATTTTTGTAGGTGCTGGCAAGCAACACTGCCATAACTTCAGAATAAAGTAGAGTAAGCACCGCACTCTAGTTTGAGGAGTCAAAATCTAGAGGGAAAGGGGGAAATGAAGCTGTTGCTGAAGGAACTGCAGTAATCGGGAGAGGCTGGACATAGGCAGTTTTCTCAAATAAATGGTCTCACCTCTGCAAAAACACTTTTTGTTTGGGTGCTTGCACTGCAGAAGCAGCGGAGTGGCTCATGGGAGCTGTTGCTCAGGCTTTGACCCTGAGGCTGCAAGTCTGGATGGTCCAGGGGAAGCTCACTTGAAGACATCTGTCTCCTGTGAGCTGCTTGTGAAAACAATGCCTGTTTCCCAGCCTTCACCTAGGGAGCCGTAGGTTGTCTCAAACAGGGCCATCTCCGGCACCTTTAGCTTAGCAGAAAAGCTAGGTATGAGGCTGGATGTGAATAATAAACTGTCCTTTCTCATAAATACACCCATAAATGTGCAAATGTATGTGCTGGTGGGAAGATGAGAGGGAAGGTTAGCGCAGCAAACGCTGCTGGAGAGGTCCTACAAACCATCGTTACCAATTCCAAGCATGCCTCAGTCTGGCAAAGCGACACCCTTCCTGGGCACCTTGGGAAGGGAAAACTTAAAGACAGGAGAGGAGAGAACTGGACTAAGGTGGTCAGATCTGGAAAGAAGCAGCACTTGGGTATCATAACACAGCTCCTGTACTGAGAGGTTTTATGCAAGAAATACCCATTTCAGAAAATGCTTTCGATAAGCATTTATCCTTAAGAGCTTGTCAGAACAAGGCCATATGCATATGCAGAGGCTTCTTCTGACCTAGGCAAGGAAATAGAGGACAAAAGCAGCGAAGGTTTGTGGTACGAGCTACTTAAACATGTGTTTTTGTCTTCAAATTCTGTAATTCCTGTGGCTGAAAAATATTTTGATGCTATATTTCTGGCCTTGTTTAGCATAACTACCATTTTAATATGTGGAAAGTTTAGTGCTCTGATGTCCAAGCTCCCCTTTACCACTGGCATGAGAGGAGACCTAGCCTGTGCAAGCTATGTGTTGCTCATGCTTTGGTTTATTGCAAAGCTCAGTGTATACAGGCAGCCCAGGAGTCCCCTGTGCCGTGATAGTCATCTCTGCTTGCTACTGAGTAGCTATCATTTGAATCAATTAAAATCTTTCTACTTGTCTATCTTGAACTTTCTGCTGAATGCATGTCCTTTAGGAACAGCCACTTTTCCACCCTCAGGGTGAAGGTTGTTCTCGGTTTTGGAGCTCAGCTGCTTTACACCTGCAAAGAGCCCAGCCGGTGCCCAGGTTGCACTGTAGCTGATGGCCAGATCCGGTGAGCAGATGCTGGTCTGCTGCTCTGGCTGGCTTCAGGAGGAATTGTGTCTGAGGGCAGAATTTTGGCTGTAAGCCTTGAGGTGAAGAGCTGGGCTACAGATCTGGCTGCTTGCCTGGGTGGTTTCCAGGCAGACATTGCATTTTCATTGTCTTGGATATTCTGCTTTGGAGGTCAGTCGAGAAAGCAGAATGGGGTTGTCACTTGGCAGAAGTAGAAAAGTCAAGACAAAAAATGAATGTGGTAATACCCTGGGGATAATGTTGTCAATCCAGCACCTGAGGTAGCATCTACCTGTGCTAACCCAGAGGTAATGGAAGGCAATTTCTACCCAGCTCTTTTGTTTCCCAGGCTGTACTGACCTTACTCTTGGCAGATAGCCACTTTCCCTGCTCCAGTCCAACCACACCACCCATCACAGAGAGCAACACAATCAGACGTGGAGGAGGAGCAATATCTCCCCACTGGTACACAGCTGGGCTCAAGGGCAGAGGACTGCACAAAAATTCAGGCAAAGGGTGCAGGCTGGACCTGCAGGGAGTAAGGATGGGTGTTTCAGCCATAGCACAGATTTGTCCTGTAATGCATAAAGAGAATAGCCTGGATGGGGAGAGGATTTTTTAGGCCAGCCCCAAACTTCATCATTCCTGTGACTTGCTGAAATGTCAGGAAGGTGCAGGGAGGTGGTATGGCTGGTTATGCAATAGCACCGATAGGTCTTGGCACCTGGGAAAAGGGAAGGGGTTGTATTTTTGGCATCAAGGGGCAATGGGAGTTAGTCCTAGTGAAAGAAAACATTTCCTTGTTCCTTCTGCTCTTCTAGAGAAAGAGGAAAGGTGACTTCACTGTTTTCTGTGAAGAGCTTGAATTTCTCATTGCCTACCACAGGACCTCTGGCAACAACCTCTTCTACCCTCTCCCAGTTGGGAGCACAGAATCACCCCCTACCCTTGGCTGGGTCCCTACAAGCCACTGGTGTGCACAGAATCACAATTTTGGTTGCTCTGGTTGCTTTCCCTTGTGATATTTCCAGCCCCGCTGCCCCCAGAAGCAATGGCAAGGGGGTGCATAGTGGGGACCTGACAAGGAAGGCTGATTTGCACGGGACTTTGGAGTGTTGGGTTTGTGTTCATTGCTCTGGTTTGGGCAGCGACAAGGTGCCATAAAGCCATTGGGTAGTATATCAATATGTAGTTTAAACATTTCACTGGATACACCTCCTTTGGTACCAGTGAAACAGCTACACTGAGATCCCCTGTACACAGCTCATGATGCAGTTTTAAACTCCATGGTCTTCTCTGTAGTCAACAAAAGTGCTAAAGCACTTTCTCCTGCACAGGCAAGTTGGTCCAGGTGTCTGAGCTACCAGTTTCTTCTGCCATCACATGTGCATGTTAGGCTGCCAGCTGCATCTCTTCCTCTCCCCCATCTCAGCTCAAGAGTTAATACAGCTTTTCTGTGCTTACAACTTGTGACAGGCATGTTCAGAGGTGTTGGTTCTTCAGTCAGTGTCCCTCCTGAGAGGAAGAGGCTGTGTCTGCAGGTTGGTAGGGTTGAGGTTGCCACTGGTTGTAAAGCCTTGCAAAGGCAAAGGGGAGGAGGAGCACTGAGAAGCTGGCTGGAGCGTGCTGGGATTTGCAGCTGCACCCTCTCCAGGAGTGGATGCAGAAAGCTATTGCCAGGGGAGTGGAGGACTTGTGGTGGTGGTTTACGGCCAGGTGGCATGGCCAGAGGCTGCCAGAGGCACAACGGGAGAGCTCAGAAGCCACCCTGCTGTTCAGAGTTGCCACTTCCCAATACCCAAATGTGTCTGTGTATCTGTATCCCTGTCCACGTCTGATGAGAACCAAAATCCCAACAAGCATGAAGCAGCTGAAAGGGAGACAACTTCCTTTCCCAGCATGAAGCATCTCTCTGCAGGCCCTGGACATCCCCCATTCCCCCTCCCAATGTCCCACCTCCTCGTCAGACCTCAGTTTCCTGGAGAAAGGCCTCTACTCTTGGCCCCACATCCTTCTCCCATCCCTGCACAGCAGCATTTCAGTGACCTGGAGGGTAGTTCAGTATTTCACGCTTCCTTCTGGCAGGTGCAGCCCAGAAACAGCATCCCAAGGGCACAGGGGACAGAAGTGGTTTCCCTTCCCAACTCCATCCCAGGGAGCAGCATGGCTGTAGCTTGCAGCCATCACCCTCACTGGTGCTTGGCTCTGCCTGGATGGGACACGCTGTGAAGCAGGGTTGTGGCATCTCCGTGCTGGGCCTGCATGGGTGGAGGTGCCTCCTGGCCTCCAGTGAGCCACAAGCTGCTCCCCAGATCTGCAGTGACGGAAAGGGACACCAGAGGGTGGCACAGCAGGTTCCGGTGCCTCCCCTCCTTCCTAAAAACAGGCACCATTTGGGTCCCCTTCCCTTTCAAATCAATGCCCTGTGGACATTGCAATGGGTTTAATTGCAGGGCAGCTAACGAGCACCCTCCAGGATTAGAGATGAATGGGTTTAACCCATAATCATAGCTTAGGGCATCCAAAAGTCGCAGTGGACTTTGCAAGTTGATTGCTGGCCAGGCGCAGAAGACATTTGGTGGGAAAGCAAGATGTGCCATCCTGAAGAGGAAACATTATCCAGCTGAGTTCTCTGGGCTGAGACAAAAAACAAAGCCCGATGCTTCAAGGGAAGGTTAGAAATCATAGCTGAATGGGCCTGATCCAGATCTGTCCTGGAGGCTTTTGACCCCCCATCCTGAAAAGGCACCAAGCACATTCAGCATCTAACAGGATTGAGTTTCCACTTTGGGGAAGAAGTCTTCATCTGCTGTGGTTTGTTCACGTACTCTAGGATTTTTGTATTTCTTGTAATCATTTTTACCTTACGGCTGTGGCTGTTGGCATTACAATCAGTCTCTGTCTCCCAGTTTTCAAAGCCAGAACGCAAAGCAGTGCTGTCCAGGAGAGCACTGCAGTTACACTCAGAGCAGTATGGTGATGCGTCAAAGCTTCCAGAGGCAGAGATACAACCCTCATGTTAGTGGTGGGAAACGCGATTTCCTTTGGGTCCCACTGACAGCTCTGAACCCATCTGGATCTAACCGCTCCCTCTGCCGTCTTTCGAGTCCTCCCTTCTGCCCAAAGTGATCTGTATGTTTCTGAACCTCTTGGCAAGGGCAGTTATCATTGCTATTCTGTTGGTGTTCAGCATCTCACATAAACAGTCTCTGATCATATTAGTAGGCTCTCAGGTACTTCTACAGTACAAATAATAAATAATAATGAGCTGCAAGGAAGACTTCTGAGTCTCGGGCTCAGGCTGGACTCTTATGGCTTCCACACAAGCTGTCCACTTTGTAGACTTTTCTGGGCTGCTGTTGCTAGCAGTGCAGCAACGCTGCTGGAGAGTGGCCTGGGAAGGGGGTCCCAGCAGCCTTGGGAGATGCTGTGTGGCTGTCAGCAGATACGAGAAATACACATTTGTGTGCTGCGTCTCTGGGTTAGTGGCCTTTTAATGACTGAGTTGGATCACACTTGGGTAACTTATAGGAAACCTTGCAATAAAATAGGAGAATATTGGCATGGTTCAGCAGATGGTAACTGGGGACTGGCTTGTGTTATTATACACATTACTCTGGACAAAGCGTTGGTTTGTCTTGGCTTTAGCCAGCAAGAACCCTTTTAAGAAGAGCTGGCATTGCAGCACAAGTAGCATATGCAGCAAGGGGGGTTTGCTGTGCACAGCTCTTCTGCAGTGCCGCAACAAACACCCACAGCACTTGGTGCCTGCAGGAAGGAGAGGGCTCTCCAGAAAGCAGGGTTAGGGCAGCATCGCTGGGTTTTGTTCCCTAGACTTTTCACAGATTAAGGAAATGCAGTGCATTGAAAGCAAAGCCTGTCTTCGGCTGGAAGCTGCAAGACTCTCTTACTATGCTGTTTGCACATCCCCTTGGGGTTTCTCTCTTAGTCCTGTTTCTTACGAGAAGCTGCTGAAGACGTGGCTCTCACAGTCAAGCATGGATGTATGAATTAATAAGGAAATGCTGGAGTGCAGGGAAGCAAGCCGAGGCTCCGAGCTCGCCTGCCAGAGCAAGTTGTGCTGGGTGCATGTGGGTGTCCCAGCAGTGCTCGCCTGCTGCTTTTCATGTTCCCTAACAGAGGTGCATGAATAATAAAATACCTGGCTCGGCGCAAGCACACACATACACCACAGCAGTGGTCAGGCTTCATATGAAGAGACTGGAGCCAAACTCAACCCCGGGCCAGAGTCCCTGCTCTGGTTTATCAGTTGGGCTCTGCTGGCATGACACAGGGGCATCACCTGGGTATCAAAGCATTTCCCCTCTAAAGAGCATCTTTTCGAGGACTGCTTTTGTACAAAAAAAGATGGAAACAGCTTTTCCCTTGGGCAGCCTCTTCCCATCCCAACACCAGCTGTACCTCCAGGGCTTCTCCTTCTCTCAACCCTCACCCTGCTTGAAGACAGACCTTTGAACAAGGCCCTGCAGACATAGTCTGTAAAAAAAATTGGTCACAACCAAGCTCTCCTGGGGGCTCAGCCCTCGTCTGCTGGGAAACTGTGGACTGCTGAAAGGAAAATGGATGTTGTTCAAGAGGGAGAGTTGATCTTTGAGCCTCACTCCCACCACAGTCTTTGTTCGTTGGCTTTGATTTCCCTTGAGGGTCTACATGGCTCTGTTGATAGTGTGAGCAGCACTCAGCAAAGCATCTCATACCCGTTCAGCCCGTGTTGCACGCTGCATCGCTGGGTCAGATGGATACCTGGCTGCTGGTAGAAAGGCAGTAGCACCAAGAGCACTCCATTCATCCGGGGTGTTCGTTACACAACACAAGAGCTCATGGGTTAAATGCGAGACAAAGCTTAGCCCAAAGTCACAAAGCAAGTCAGAACCCAGAATAAACCCCGTATCCTCTCAAATTGCAGATTAATGCACAGGGACTGACCTGTAGCTATCGTACCTGCTCCCTCAGACCCCTCTGTGGCTGGAGAAGACTCCTGGCTGCCCACCTTGATTTGGAACTTGAGGGAGCTCGGCTGAGTTGTCCTTTCCTCAGCTCAGCAGGGTAGCCAGCAGTTTGTCATCCCTGCCTTTTCTACGCGTAGCAATTCCTGCCACCAGTGAGTAATTGGCTGTTACTATTAAAGCTATGGGGAATGTTATGAGATTATTTTATAAGGGGTGGGGGAAATCATTTTATAAAGTGGAGGTCACCAACACAGCCTCCCTTCTCCTCTTTAATGGGAGGTAAACACCTGCAGAAGGCAAGCTGGGAGGTTGTTCTTTCTGAGGAAAGAAATGAAGAGGTCATATGGGTGGTAAGTGGTAGGCGAGGAGATCTTAATCTTGTTTTGCAACTCCCTGCCTTGAGACCTGGTTTGTGGGTGGTTGAGGGTAGAGACGGTGGGTATCATCATTCCTGCCAGAGCTTTGCCAAGCAGAAGGTGGGTGGCCGAGCGTAGAGATGGTGGGTATCATCATTCCTGCCAGCGCTTTGCCAAGCAGAAGGCAGGTGCCCGCCATGCCTGGTGGATCCATGCTGATTTCTGAAACCAGGAGCTGAGAGACGGAGAGGCAGAGCCTTGGAGGAGCAAAGGAAGAGGGAGACATGTGTCTCTCCAGAAACTCTTGCAGATTCTTGGAAGCAGGCGAGCGGGCTCAGTGGCTGCCTTGCTCTCTGACATCACTTTTTCTCCATGGCAACGCACAAAGACATCACTGGATTTTTGACAGGGAAGTCACAAGGGCTTGCGTGGCCTGGACGGGTGACGTACAATGCTGCCTTGCCCTTGCTGTCAGTACAGCCTTGCCGGGGAATGAGCCCTCCCCTGTTCAGATGAGAAGGAAAAGCCCCGGCTGCAAACTCCCCACCCTTCAGCTCCTCCACCTTGGGTAGACCTGGGTTCAGCAGGGGCCGCCCGGGGAAACCGAATGTGGGAGCTGAACCTCTGCCCTCTTGCATTTTTCAAGTGTGTAGTCCTGCTGCAGAGAGTGCCCTGAGAAACCATGACTCATCCCTTTCTGGGCAGGGCCACTACAGCATGCATATATTTTTAATCATTTTTATGAATCTATTCACTAAATTCTGTGCAAATTCGGGTGTGTTTTTGGTAAGTTGCCATGATGAAGGTTAGCAGAGTACTCCTGCAAAAACTTTCACCCAGCACTTGTGGTGTTAACTGTGACCGTGACTTTATAAGCTGGCGGGATTGTTCGTGCCGTGCCAAAACTGGGGATGCACAGTCCTTCTCCTTATGGAGAGCGACTGCTGCAGGAGCTCGCTCCGGGTCGCTTTGAAGTCAATGGCAAATTTCCCATTCGCTTAAGTAGGAACATGTGTTTCAAGAAATGAATAATATGAAACTTGAAAAGCGAGGAACAGTATGGTCAGGGCATGGCCTGGTTTGACCTGGAGACTCAAATTGTGTTTTACTGCTACGTCTGCCTCCTTCTCTCAGCCATACAGTAAGCAGTACAAGTTTGATTTTTATTGTAGAGAGCTACATACTATTGTTAGTACCCTACACTATTAGCATTAATTGGATTAGGAATGATAAACTATGGAGGTTTCTTTGTTTTCTACCAGTGATTTCCACTTTAAATTGGGCTTGGACAGAGTGAGTGCCAGGGCGCACAGCCCCTGTCTTTGTCATGCATGTTTTGTCCCTGCTTTGGACAAGCTGGTAGAAAAGTCTAGCAAAACAAAATGAAGTGGTCTTTGGAAAGAAAACCTTAAATACAGGCTTGTTGAAGAAGCTGGTATTTTCTCATTCAGAGCAGAGTAGACAGTTAATAAAATTACATTGAAGTTATTGCGGTGGGTTGATCCTTATGGCTGACATGGTGCATGTCCCCAGGCACAGCGCTCGCTGGCTGCAGGAAGCTGGGTGAAGATCCCCCGAGCCCCCAAATGGGCAGGCACCGTGGGAGGGTTTCAATACAGCGTGGTACTCAGCTTAGCCCACGTGGTCACCCCATGTGTCTGTGCAGGACCGCCACAGACCTTGGTTGCTGGGGCACCAGGAGGCAGTGCTGGGGTATCTAGCCAGGTCTAAATTGTCCAAGTGTCTATTTTAATAAAAGCCACTGGTCATAATGATGGCGGTTTATAAAACAGCGCAGAGGCAGTCTGTAGTGCAGGGCTGCAGCTGTGTGGTCATGGTGCAGGGTACCGGGTAGCTCAGCAGTGCTTTGCAGAGCATGTCGGGGGAGGCTTCTCCATGCAGGACTGCAGAAGCAACACGCCCATGGCCGTGGCAGGCAGCTACAGCCACCCGGCCTCAGAAGGGCACCAGCCACTGCGGGTCCAGCTGTGTGGGGAAGCACTGCTAGGCGAGCCCCTGCCTGCGCGGCAAGCACTGGCACAGTCCTTACCGGCCAGGCCACCATGGCGAGGCCAGGGGCTCCCATCCCCTCAGGACCCACTGCCCAAGGGCTGTGTCCTCCCCACTAGACCGATGGGAGTCCAGAGGGGCATCGCCATTTGTCTTGCCATTGATTGCAGGACAAATGCGTATTGAAACAATTGCCTTTAATAGCTCGGGAGAAGCCGTTATGGTCTGCTCGGGCAGTTATCTATGGATAATGGCTCCCTTTGAGATTTCCGCACTCCTCTGCAATCCCCACACCGGATGCGTTAAAGCTGACCTGCAAAGAAAAATGTTTTATTTTCTCTGTCTTCCTTCTTTTTTTTTAAAAAAAAAAGTCCTTGTAGAGTTTTATGAAATACTGCTGTGATTGGTGTGTTGTTCATTGCTTCTTAGTGATAGCATCAAAGGGTGAGCCTTGCTTTTTGTGGAGTGAGGAGACAAACTTGCTTATATTTTACCTTAGAAACTCAACACTCCTGTTGAGTCCAGCCTCCACTGAATGGAGGGAGTGTGTGGGTCTCAGGCAGGGGGTCCGAATCCTTAACTGGAGGGACAGAGGTGCCAAGTGTGACCAGAGGCACCTTCTCTCCCAAGCCCTTCAGCAGGAGTGGCTGCAAAGGTCTCCAGCAGAAGTGAATTTTTTTCCAAAGAACATGCAGCTTTTTTTGAAATTGAGGCATTTCGTGAGAATGTGCCAATCTGGACATAATTTTCAACAGGAAAGTCAAAGTGAATCATTTGGGGTTTTCTGTTTTGTTTTGATAACGGTGAAATATCTTGTTTTGACAGAGACAGAATTGTCATTTCTATGATGCAAAAATGTTTTACTTCCACCTTCTCATTTTACTACATTTTCTGCTAGCTATAAATACACTGTTCATAACAGTTATTAATTTATCATTATCTTTTTCTAGATGATATTTGATACTGTATCTATTTTTTGATATATGCTGTTGTGTTTTGACATCTAAGCCAGTGTCTTTTTATTTTAGTCAAATGAAACAAAATTAAATTAAGATGACAAAACAAAACCAATTCACTGTTTATTGAAATTAAATATTTTCTTGGTTTTGATTTTTTTTTTCTTCCAGTTCTCCATTTCCTGATGGGGAAGGCAACTATATTCTAGGTGTGAGGCTGTGGAAAGCAGCTGTTTCCAGTCGGTATGCTCTTGGGCACTCAAGTTAAATCAGTGCTAGCAATTAAAAAGCAAGCAAGCAGGTTAAAACAGTATGAGCAAAAATAATTTCCCCTTTCAGTTAATGAGGTTTCACGTGGAAGAAGAAAGAGAGGATGAAATGCTTTGGTGTGACCTGTTGTGTAGCTCCTATCAGCCATAGTGCCTAGGAAATGACTGTAGAATATCCGTGCTCACAGTCCCCATCTCATCAGCTCCCGGGCTGGAGTTTATGAAGTTGTACCTAGAAGCAACGGGGAACCTGGTATGACTTCCCGAGCTAGAGGGCAATACCTCTGCCTCCCACAAGCATCTGCCTTTGGGTGCTGGGGTTTCTGTTGTCAGTGTTGCTAACTTGTTGTATGATGCTTTCACATTAGGCTGTGATAATGGCACTTATACATCACACTTTGAAGATGCTTTTTATTGACGTAATGTGAATATTATTGCCATCGTTTATTACGGGGAAGTATCTCATAGTAATTGAAATACAATATGGTGCCATTAATCACTCTGAATACAAAATGCTAACTTTAAACTGTCCATAGTATATTAAATGCTCCTCTAACCATAAAACAATTTGACTTGCAGTCAGATAGTTTACAAATGGCCGATGTTTAGGATTTGCGGTGATTGACATTTATGTGGCAGTGTTCACGTGCTCGTGTTCCTGAACAACATATTTTCTTTGGGGTTTCTGTGAAGGTGTTGAGACTTGCAGCTTTCTGGTTCCCTGATACAGAGGTGTAAAGGGATGCAAACTGCAGGCATGACCATCATCTGTTTAACAGCATCTCTCCTGCAAACCCCAGGTATGCTGGAAGTCTGAAGCACCTGGTGGGCTGTGTACAGTAAGCTGCCCTCCTAAAACATCACTGGCCTTCTTTCCTTGAGACACCTGGTGAAGGAAAGCAGTAAAAAAGAGGCAGAGCTGGCCTTCTTTCCTTGAGAAAGGAAAGAAGTGAAAAAAGGTGAAGGAAAGCAGTAAAAAAGAGGCAGAAACTCAAATAGTGAGGTTTTAGGCAGGGACTGTTGAAATAAAGCCCATTTGCTTTCATGGGATGCTTTTCTAAATTCTCTCTCCTGTATTGCTTAGAAAGGAAAGGGGTTCCTACTTTTAAAAATAATTTTCAATTAAAAATTAATCCACCTACCAAAAAGGAAAAAATAATGTAAACTGATACCATAGTAAAACTATACCAGTGCCCTCCGCAGTGCTTCGGTCAGTTGCGATAAATCCCCTCCAGATCTGCCCAGCTTCCAACTTCTCCTTACTGCCCACACCCAGAGAAGTGAGCGAAAGCCTTGCAGGAGCAGCTCCAGCCCGGCTCCCGTCTGCCAGGGGTAGCAAAGTCCTCCACACTCAGTGCCCCTGAATTTCGACAAGAAGCATCAGGCATTGGTGTCAGGCCGTGTCCATCCCTGCCGCCTGTGGCACAAGCCCTGTGCGTGCCCAGCGCCACTGCAGCACTTGCAGGAACGGGGCAGGAGGCCGTGTGCCGTGCAGCTGTGTGCACCGATCGCACGTGCATGCACGGCACAGCACGGCATGGCACCGCCTGGCCAGGAGCGGGGCGGGATGGACAAAATGCAGTATCTTAGAAAGCTCAAACATTCGCTGCTGCAGCGGCTGTGAGAAGCACCGCTATTAAATAGCTTACAGGAGCCTCACTTTTTACTGCCTGGTTTTAAAAGCGTACTTCAATGGCATTCACAGGAGGGGAGGAGATGTGTAAGGTCATTTCGCAGGGCACATGTTTAAAGATTTTCCAAGAAGAGCAGAGCAAGGTCTTTCTTCTGGGGAAGGAGGGGCTTTTTTTTTTTAGCTGGAGCTTTTATTGTCAATATGTGTTTTTAATAAAAGGGAAGCGATAGAAGCAGTAGCAGGTGACAGAGCCCGCTGCTGTTCAGCTGCTGACATTTATAAGACAATGCCAACGCCTCTTCAAAACAGACGCTTGCTTGCCACTACTGTATCGATGTACACATTTATTTTATAACCGACAGCAGCGAGATGAAAATGATAATGCATGAAGAAATCCCAGAGGCACAGCCCGGCGGTTTTGCAATGCAGCCTCTTTGCCTTTGGCATCATCTGGAGGCTAACGGTCCTGGATGAGTCAGTATGAAACAGCACGGGCTGCTCTCATACGTACTCAGTGCTCGCTCCTTTTTCCCCGTTTCTGGTGACACCAGCTGCGTATATCTTAATCATGTTGGCGCATTTACATTTCTTTCTCAATTATCTACAGACAAACCTGGGCAGTTACATGGCAGGTGATGGCTGGAGAGCGCTGGTCATCTGTGAGGTTGTGTAACGTGGTGGGCACCGGAGAAGTGAAAAATATGTATACTACAGGCTATAAAAGAGGAGAGGTAACATTCTGAATAGCATATTGGAGCAGAATAAATTTGGTGCACAGGATCAATATAGACTGGGGGGCAAATGAATGGTGGGTGCCAATCTGCAGGCTTCAGCCCCCGTGTCACCAGTTCAGACCCCAGGTCTTCACTGGGGGAGCACTTGGGTGCCATGGGACTCGCACTGAAAGCCCCATGCGTAAGGGCTTCCCTTAGCTGGCACTTAGGTGCCTCCTGTGTTGAGGAGGAGGAGGAAGACTGGTCGTGCTAGGTTAGAGCCCAGCCCTGCAAATCAGCTCTCCGTCAAACATTTTTGGTCGTGTAAGAATAGTCTCCGTGGCAGCAGGCTGACCTTCACTCTGGGAGGAAAGCTTATTCCTGGGGCACGTCTCATAGGATGCTCCTTACCGCAAGGAAATCAATACTGCAATATTATGATAATGTTACGCACGAGCTTTTATTTCCAGATGAAAAATGAAAATAAAGAATATGCCGTACCTATTGATTCTTTGAATTTACATATTTGGATATATATGTTTGATGTCTGCCTTCCGCGTGCAGCTGTTTGCCAAACGTGACAGGATTTGTTTTTTAAACCTGGGGGTGAGTTCTGCCCTGTGCATTTAAAATAAGATTTCTCTGAATTATTGAATATGTCAATAAATAAAGCAGAGGAAGCAGGCAGGGAAAAACCCAGAGGTCCTTGGTGAAAGGAAGTTGTAGACACTGGTAACGGGCTGTTACAGCAGTAAAAAGAGGAAAAAAAAGGGCAACTTAAAAAATGGAAGGGACAGAGAGTCGAATTGAGTATCTCTGCTTTGGTTTTCTCTGGGTTTGATGGTAATTACTAGCTTGGCCCTGGATTGCATTTGTTCTTTTTCTGTTAATTTAATTCCACCTTGTGGTGGAGGGTGAAGGATAAGAGAAACATTTAAATAAATGCCGCAGCAAAGGGAGGAGAGACATCTGAGATGTGTGGGTGTCGCAGATGTCCACGGGATGGGGAGACAGGCCCCGGGCTGGGGGAGCCCCAGAGAGGCTGCCAGCCCCCCGGGCATGAGGAGGGGCGGTGCTGGGGAAACCCAAGGGACCAGTGAGGAGGAGGGGACACACGCACGGCTGGTGGCGGGGCTGGGGGCTGCCTGCTGGGACCTCGGCCCCGGCCCCGCCGGCCCCACCGCCCCGCCAGCTCTTGGGGCCCCCCGGCCCCCGCCCCGCCAGCTCTTGGGGGAGCTGATGAATAAAACATCGCATTTCACAGAACATGTGTCTTCCCAGCCCCAAAATTATAAAGTCCCTTACTCTGCTCTCAAGAGATCTTGCATGAGCAACCATTTAAATGAGTGTTACATTATTTACAAGTTTCGCTATTATTAAATTAATGTTACATTCATCGGGGCTTTTGTTTTGCTTTGTTTTCAAGGCAGAGCTGTAATTTGAGCAACATATTCATCAAGTCTGAAATGGTGGCTCCAATTATTTTAACATTCATTTGCCCATTCAGCTTCCTCTGCATCTGCTGGTTTCCTCCCTGCAACAGCATGTCGAAGCCGGGGACGCATTTGTGCTGCTCAGCAGCAAAACCACCACGAGGGAGGCGATGGGACATGTTCAATCCTGACACGGCCAAGGCCAGCGGGGCTCTTCTGCGGGGGCAATAAGACGCCAGTTGCAAAGGCAGCACGTCCCTGCGTGCAGATTTCCTTTCTCCGCTGGCAAACCCCTCCCGGCATCAGACCATGTGAAGATGGGGCTAGCAACTTCTTAAATTCAGGCAGGGTAACAAAAAAAGGCTCCATCGATCTGCTGGCACGGGAGCCTCAGTAAGGCAGTCGTGTGCATGTGTTGTAGCAGTGCTCGTTGAGGTGAGCGTGGGCTAATTGGTTCAAATCTGAAAGGATGCTCTTGAGTGCTGGGTAAGCAACCATAACAAAGCATCAGCCATTCAGCAAGTGCTGAAAATAAGCCAGAATAGCTAAAAAAAATGTTTCATTATTTATTTTAATGCTAGAAGTGTAAGCTTTCCTGACATGATCGTAAAATCTTATCATTTATTAATGCTCCTTGCTTTGAGGCTGCATCCCATACCATCCCCAGCCTTCTGCTATTCCTGCCGTCTTGAGCCCAGTCCTGCAGCTGTGCCCTCCCCAGCTGTGGCTGCCCGCACCGCTGCCCATCCAATGGGGGGTGCCAGGACTCCCCTCTGCCCAGCCATGGGTTCTCGTAAGGTGGTGGTGGGGAAGGAGTGGGCTTTAAAAAAAAAAAAAAATCAATAACCGTGGTCTCTTTTTCCTTTGTCTGCTTTCTCAGCCTGTAAGATTCACTTGAGCTTTTCCCTGCAACCACAAGAGCTAATGACATGCTTTACTTGTTTTATTTTATTTTTTTTTCTTTCCCGGATGAGACAGGAGGATCTCATCTGATTATTTACCTGCAAGAGCTAAGGCCTCTGGGGTAGGCACAACCCAAACATCACAGGGCTCCCCATAATACTGTGCAAGGAGATGGCCCTGATATGCGAGCATCCTTGTAGGTCCATGCTGACATCCGTGGGACAAGCTCTGGGAGCCATTGGGGACCCTGATTTCTTGCCTTCCCCGGTGCACCCCCTGGGGTTTCTCCACTGCCGCGGCAGCACAGGAGCTGTGGGGCCACATTTCTCAGGGACCAGCCGGAGCATCAGTAGGGTGCATGGCTGGGGGGGGGACAGTGGGGGAGGCAGGACAGCTGTGCTTGGAAAGATAATGAAATGTGGCCCCAGAAAGACCCTCAGCGACGGCTCCTTGGATGTGCCTGCGCTCTGTTCATTAATCTGTGATAATTAGACTTATTTGCAGAGGTTAACAGCGGTGGCACATGGTAATTAACCACTCGTTCACCGCTGAACGACTCGTAAAGTTTCTCACGTGCCACTGGTCTGGCTGCGGGTAGTTTTGGTGCTGGTGGGGTCCTGGCGCCGGGAGGTCAGGGACTCCCTCCCAGGGGGGCACATCCCCCCATACCCCCTGTCTGTCCCTGACCCGCCATGGGGACAGGCTGCAGGAGGGGGCAGAAGGAAAACAAATTAGTGCCCCTCTGCTGTTTGCTCTCCTCCCACCCTGCCTCACTGGCTAGCCAGGGTCTGTAATTTCCCCAGGGCAGGGGCAATATTGCCCCAGCACCTGCAGGGCTGCTGCTGTGGGCAGGTGTTTTGGCAGGGTGGGTGGAAAGGGGCCAACGTGCCCCCCAGTTTTGTAGGGCATTGGATATGGCATTAGAGCCACCGAGCACCAGCCTGCAGCAGGTCCTGCTGGCCGGCATCAGCAGAGCCGTGTTCAGCTCAACCAGCCTGGGCTTAGGGAAGATGGAGCAGAAGGGTGGATTTCGGACAAGATCCCCCCCTCCCCTTTCTTCCCCTCTCCCCCTCTCTACCCCCACACCCCCCCAAGCGAAACTGAGCTAAC
>NW_008795918.1:586679-614470 GCF_000699145.1 Aptenodytes forsteri
GAGGGGTTTCAATAGGCGCCAACTGTGTCCATGTTTCTCTGGCTGCCTGCCCCAGCTGCTGCGGGGAGCGGGGGCTTTGTCCTCCTCCTCCCCACCCAGCCCCAGCCACTGCCACCCTCACCTGACGCAGAAGGGCCCTGCTTGCCAAAATACAGCCACAGTCTCCATGGGTTTAGTTGCTTTGCAGGTCACAAGGCCTGAATCTTCCCTCCCTTACATGGGGTTTATCACAGGTAACTTCTCTTCCCAGAAAGTCGCCATGTGCCAACACCAGCCCTTCTGCCTGCAGACCCCAGATGAAACTCCTTGGCAGTTAGAAATCCTCTCTGCTGCACTGACCCACAAAGTCTAGTCCCATCCTGAGCCCAGCATACTGGGGTCCCCAAATATTCAGAGGACTTCTGGAGTGGGCATCACAGAAACGCACATGGTGGCTCTGCAGCACGTCCATTAGAAAGTGTCTTAAACAAAGGAGCACTCCTGCTGCTGTGGGAGGCAGCGTGTCGTGAGTGATTTTCTGGCTCACTAACGGGGCAAAGTCAAGTACCTGGGGGCCCCATGCGGTGATTTCTATTCCCCTATCCGTGACCAGTGGCAGACCCCTCCAGCGAGGAGGAGAGTTGTGCCGGCTGGCGGAGTGCTGTCCTGCCGCTCCGGTGGAGGCAGTGGGTATTTGCAATTAGTGCCTTCACCCTGGGCTCGGGAGTTTGCTTCAATTATCAATCAGGCGAGTGCAGCTGGTGGCTGGGGAACCTGCAAGACCTGAAGCATCCCTGCGGAGATCTTCAGCCTTTGCCAGAGGCGGGTGCAGCAGCAGGGCTGTGTATGGTGCTGTGGCTTCAGGAGGACCGGGGCTGTCCACTCTGCCCGGCGCTCTGCCCACTCGCTGGCTGGCGCTGGCAGTTTTCAGTTCCCACGCCGATGGCAAGTGAAGTGACAGTCCAGTCCTCAGCTCTGCCAAACCTAGTTTCCTGACCTACTTTTATTTCACTCCACAGTGGTGGAGCAACGCCTGGCACGTGTTCTGTGCTGGCGGCACCTCTGCACACAGGATGGCTCTGCCCCTGCCGACGGGGATGGCACCTTGGCAGCAAAAGCTTCCAGGAGAAAAAAAACATGGGAAGGGAAAAAAAGAGGGGAGCAGAGAGCATCTCCTGCTGACACCGTGCACTCAGCAGTGCCCATCTCACCCTGTGAGACCCACCAGCCCTGCTCTTAAGGGCAAAATACAGCTGTGAGCCAAGGTGAGGGGACTGAAGGATGGCAGGCCCAGGAGGGGCTGCCCTCATTGTTGCCATCACTGCATTCATTGCTGTTGCCTTCAGCTTCAGGGTGAAAGCTAGGTAAAGATGCTGTCACCGTTTCCAGTGCTTTTTTCCTCCCAGGTCAAAAGTCTTGAGCTGGGTGGTTCAATAAACCATGGCTTCATTGAGGTCAGTCGCTCCTCATGTGGTCGCCTCTCCTTGGTGGTGGTGGGGAGCAGAAAAGGCAGTGCCTGGCAGGCTTCAGGCCTTGGAAAGAGGAAACAATGGCAAAGGGAAGCACCTCTGCTGCCGACCTCTACCTTCACAAAGAAATGTTTCCTTGCACCTGGGAAAAATCACGTGGGAAAAAATGTCTTTGCTCACAAGTCCAGGGCTGGTTTTTTCCTCAGCCCCCTTCAGCCGCTTGCTCTCGTGCTTCTCTGCAGCAGTCCCTTGCAGCTTTTCTGTCTGCCTGCTCTCCCTGCCCCAGGCCATCTCATGGTCATAACCCAGTGCCTTTGCTGCACCATCTCCCATTGAATCTCTTGGGCAGCGTAGGTGTTCGTGCTGCCTTGTGTGGCTGGGGTTTGCATATTCTGTTTATTGTTTCAACTCTTTGGGGTATCAGATAAGTTCCTCAACTTCTTCATCCCAAGTGACATGACAGAAGAACCTCCACGGGTCTAATGCACAGCTTTGCATTAGAAAGCACAGGCTTTCCAGTTCACAGAGTATGCCCTCGTATCCAGAAATTAAAAGCAAAAATCCTTCTCAATTAGATCGAAACTTAAAAACTAGCTAGATTTCCCCTCAACTGGAAGAATATCACAAGTAACATGTCTGGGAGGCTCCTCAAATCCTGGCTCTGGGCAGACCCACCAGGAGCCCAGGCATGTCCTTGCAGATCTTTTTTTTTTGGTTCAGTGACAGTTCATTGAACAGGAGATGAAACATTTCAGGCTGGCGTTTGTCAGTGAATTTCTGACTAGCTGCAAAAATGAATGCTTGCGTCTGGAGGAAAAACATAGATAGGCACATCTGTAGTGATGGGAATAAGCATTTGGTCAGGAGGACAGTTCTCTCCCAGCTTGCTGGCAGTGCTCAGGGTTCCTGCAGTCCAGCATCTCCCTCTTACCACCTGTCTCAGCAAAAAAGATGGTGTGGATTCCAGCACACACGGCCCAAATGCAAGACCAAAGTGCTGTGCTGGTGCTGGCTGGCCAGAAAGGGGCATGTGCTGACACCTTATCTGCATCCCTCCAGCTTGGGGGTCTCCATTCAGATGCTGGCCTGGTGTGGCATGGCTCCATCTGCAGGCTCTCAAGGGCTTTGTTTGGGGACCACAGCTCTGCTGCTGTTGTAAAGCTCTGCCGCTGAGGACTAGCCAGTGCTGCTATATTTTAATAATAATTTGGCTGATGGCGACTTTGAGTGAGGGTGGCACTATGGGACAACATAACACCTTATTATAGCAGCGAGGAAGTTTGCAGAAGCACTCTGGAAATGATGCCAAATGATAAAAACACAGTTCAGGGGTTAACTGGAGACCTTCCTCTGAGCCACACTTCACCCCCTCCCTGGAGCCCATCAATGCATCCACCTGGATGTGCTCAGCACACACAGAGGGAAATCGTGTTTCTGGAAATATTACCGGTGACCTCAGTTTTCTGAGGTCTGAACACGTAACAGAGCATTTGCATTTTTTTCTTCCCTCTCTAGCTCCCCTTTTTTTTTACAAAGGCAAAGTGGACCACGAGAGCAATAGTAACTAGACCGGGACAGCAAAGGAAATGTTTAGCAGCATGAGTACTGACAATACAAACCCATCTTCTGAGCCACAGTTCCAAAGAGTGATTTTCTGTAAAAAGATAGAAATAATGCCAAACAAAACCTGTTCCTTTGTGAGGCCTGCAGAATGATAATGAGTCCAATGTTTCAATTCTTATTACATGAAAACGGTTTCCCCATTTTCCAACCAGCTATTGCAAAAGGATTTGCCATTAGTAACAGAAGCAGCTTCACATCTGGTCAGGGTTCCACCGTCAGACAAAGGGGAGGACGTCAGCGAGGCATTAAATGTAGATAATGGATTATCAACAGGGAGAACAGACCTTCGGGGGAGTGGGTGTGGGGAGGCATGAGGGGATGGGGCATCACGAGGCACAAAGGCCGCGAAGTGAGACATCTGGAAGGGCTGCGAATAGCTCTAGGGGGACTAGTGCTCCCTCCTTGGGCGGCTGTGGCTGATCCCCCGATGCCTCCCAGACATGGCAGTCAGGGGGGAAATCAAATACTAACTGGTTCCTGCTCCCAACCTGTGTGAGGAAGAAGACGAGTGAAGCAGCAGGGAGACCAGCGGAGCCAGGAGAACAGTAGGAAGCCATGCAGAAGCCAAACACTAAATTATTAGTGAGCATGAGTAGCAAAGCTTTCAAAGGCAGCTTTGACAGAGACACTAGCAAAATCCCGAGGGTAAGGAAGAGCCTTTGTTAAAATTAGTGTAAGACCCAAGAAGCAGCTTTGGTGGATTCGGAGAGCAGCCCTGGGACAGAAGAGGGTGAGTGGGAAGGAGCCGGGAGACAATGAAATGCCTGGAAGCAGCGGCAGGGAGACCTAGCGGAGCTGAACAAATCCAGGGAGGAGGAAGATTAGCAGTTAATTACGCTGCTGTCCTGCCCAGGAACCTCCAGCCTGGAGCAGGACCCCCGGCATGTGGCAAGCCCAGAGCCAAAGCCAGCAGCCTGTGCAGCGGGTGCTGGGAAGCCATGCCCAGATGAGCACCGCCATTGGCAAACACTGGTTCATGTGGAGCGCCTGGAGCAGTGGGGCTGGAGCATCAGCAAAGGCTCTGCCTGTCCCAGGGCACGGGGAGTGTGCCTGAAGCCCAGCTCTGAGTGTCTGTCCTGGCTGGATCCTGACTGCTGGATGGGCGTTTCATGCTCCCCCTGCCCCTTCCCCTCTCTTTGTGCCCTCCTTCCCAGGGGAAGACAGCCAGGGCAGAGGGGCGGTACGGGCCCCCTGCACACTGCAGCTGGCATGGTCTCTGCCTGGGCAGCGGCGGACCGGGGTGTGCTGAGCGCCAGAGCCTCTGGGACTGGGGTGACAGGCGGTCCTGCTGCTGTGGGACAGCAAAAGCGAGCACTAGGCATATGGCCACATGCCTCTTTGGGGATGCTGCCTTGTTGGGAGAGGAGTGTTCCCTTCCCATGGAGCACTGATGCTGGGATCCCTGCTGCAGGTCGGGGCCCTTCCTGGACACCTGCTGCCCCTCTGGCAGCCTGGGGGATGGGCTGGTGGCCTGGTGGCCCCGGGAGCCTCTGGGTGAGGGAGAGCCCAGAGAGGCCCCCGTATAAACCAAAAACTGGAGAGCAGGAGCCAGAGCCAGGAGAAGCTCAGCCCCGAGGCATGGGGAGGGCAAGCTGGAGAGGAGACGCGATGGGAGATGAAGGAATTGCTTTCTGTCCACAGACCTTCACCTTGCCTCTGACACTGTAGTAAGGACCGCAACTGGGAGGGAGACACTTAGATAACCAACAGGAAGGGGAGACCCCCTGGGACAGCCTGAACTGCTGGTTATTTGGCATTTGCAGTATTGCTTCAGAGACCTCTTCGGGATCATAGGGTCTTGTGGTTGGTCTCTCCGGTGTCTCCCACAGTGCAAATGCCAACCAGAGCTGGTCCTGTAGCCTCTCAGCCCCCCTCAGTCCCCAGGTGTCAGCAGACCCTGGTGGCAGTAACCTTGTCCCCTCAGGAAATCTTGCTGGAAAGGAAGACATGGAGGGATGATGGGTGATGCCTGGGGAGCTGGGCAGAGGAAGCCCCATCTTCCCAAGCAACAGCTGGGGCTCTCAGGCCAGGAAGCATGCCGGGTCCACTGCCCACGCCAGGACCCCTGGGATCTCAGGGGGAACGTGGTGGTCCCAGCAGCCATCCATCATGCTGGACAGGGCTGGCCAGCTAAAGCGAGTGGATTTGGTCGAGCTCCATCCCTGGAGGACCCCGACAGGGCCACTGTGGACCCGTACCCCACTCTGTCCTCACCACTGTCGGCAGAAGCAGCATGGTTTAACAGCAGCTTTGGCTTCGCCTCCTCTGAAAGATGGGCCCCGATCCAAATCCTACTGACGTCAAGAGGAGCCTGGCCCCGGCAGAGCCTGCTCAAGATGGTTTTGGTCTGGTGAGAGCTCATCAGTCACACCAGAGCTCCAGAAACCCCAAACAAAGGGTGGCTTAGTGCTAAGTATTTGTATGGCCCCGTTGCCATAGTGTCCAGGAACCTCAGGCTTTAGACACAGCCATCCTCACAGCAGCCTGGAGAGGGAGGGATGTGTCTCTGGGTCCCAGGCAGGGAAACAGAGGCACAGAGGCCATAAATCACTCACCTGCGGCTGAAGGGAAGGAGAGCTCGTGGGATGTGACCCTCCCAGGTCACAGGGCAGGCCAGTCCCTCCCAGCCTTTGCCTCCCCCGTGCTTGCAAGTGTCAACAAAAGGCCAACATCTGAGTCTCTAGTGTTGCTGAAGGCCACTTTGGCATCTGTCTGGTTCTTGCATGGACATAGTGATGCCCACGGCCAGGCAGTGCCACGGGATGGGACAAACAGGCGGGAGCCATCACTGTACTTGCTGGAGGACAGGAGCATGGGAGGGGGAACAACAGGCTGTAAACAAGCTATGGCAGCAGCTTACCAGGTCTGGAGGCTTTTTTTGGAGAAGGCCCAAAGATACTGCTTTGAACATCGGGCACGCAGCACACACCGAAGGGAGGCTGCCTGACCCGGGCAAGACGGGTGGCTGGAGGACACAGGGAAGGCAGCCATGGGCTGTAACAGGAGCTACTACAAGGATCAGGCTGTCTTATTTTGCAGAGATTGGGCTCGCGATGCTAATGCTCTTGGTACCTTTCCAGCAGCATAGGAAACAGAGGGATTTGCAGGAGCGTCCGGCGGGCGTGACTCAGCACAGGCAGAGCTGCAGCAGCGTCCCCAGCCCTGCGCCACTGCCCTCCTCCTGCCTGCCAGCACGCCTGGCATGCTCCATCCAGAGGCAAGCACTTAAGGGCTGGCAGTAGCCTTGGCCCCTGACAGCAAGGACTGGAAAAGGTGGGGGCATCACAAGGAAAACCTCAATGCACCGAAGAGCGGTGTCAGCCTCATGGGGAGTTGATTTCTATTAGTGATTAAATTCCCTGACTGTTTTTACTGTCAACTGTATAGGTGTACACCCGGGGTCAGAAATGACCCCAGCTCTTAACAGTGGCTCTGGAAATAAGAGAAGGGCGAGAGGAGAGGGGTGAGGGTGTCCGTGCAGGGGTGACAGGGATACGGCTCCAAGGACATGCACACAGATCGAGACAAAAGCCTGCACAAACATGTACAGGCTTCACACCAGTGGCCTCCGACAGGAGGACAGCCACGAATCCTGCCCCAAAACAGGGTGCAGGGGGTGGCTGTGCTGAGGAAGGGATGTGTTCATGGGAGGACAGCAGTCATCTTTGCCTGTGGCTTGTGGAAGAGCAAAAAGCCCCACACAGCCAGGGCAGCCCTGGGGGCACCCGGGGCCTGGGACTGGGTTTTTCTTATTTGCGTTGCTGTCTCGTAGGTATCTTTTCTGTATGAGAAAAGTGCTGGAGGGGAAAAGCTATTAAAGATTTTTCCTGTTTGCTGTTTTGGCTGATGGAAGTGATAGTCGATACGTTTTGCTGAAGCAGATGGAGGATGAGGCCATGGAAAGCGTACCGTAGCAGGGGGAAGGATGCTGAGGCATTAACAAAGGCTGTTTATCCAAGATGTCAGTTGGTCATTGAAATTAAGTGATGTTAATAACAAAACAAACAGAAACACTGGACAGCAAACAGCCTGCTCCGGTCACCTCTCAGCAGCTCAGCCCACATGGTTATCATTTTTGTAACCACACCGTTTGCGAGTCCTTTTGCCTCCCCAGAGTCTTGAGGTAAAGCAAGGATCCACATTTCTAATGCCAAAAAGTAGCTTTATAAAAATACCTACTTCCAGGTCTTTTTATTCAGCACAGGGAAGGGAACACTGGGCACGAGCCCAAATTGTACTTTCCTTTGTGGGTCACCTTTAAGAATTGAACAAATGGAGGATCTCAACATTAAAATAGAATATGACTGGAAACTTCATCAGTGACTGAACTCCACTTGGCATGCCTCCGACCCTCCCTGCCTGCTCTGCTCCCTGGGACACAGAAAACCTGGAGCTTCACAACGCAATATTGTCTGGGAATCTGCACTGGCCACTGGGAGAAGGTCCAGGCATCCGCTCGTCGTGCCGGATGCACTGCGCTGCTGAGATACGCCCTGACCTTTACAATGCTGGGCCTTTGGGGGTTAGGAAAATCCTGGCCTGGCTGAGGGAAAATCCTTGCACAGAAATAAGCTTTGCAAAGGCTCCCCCTTGCTGTGGGGCTCCTGCACCGGCCGGTGCCCCCACAGTGGGCACAGCCACTGGGGGAAGCAGGGATGGGGAGAGGGCTCTGGGGAAGGGGTGTGCAGCAAGAGAACAGCCTTCCCACCCCACCCATCCCTTTTCCTATCAGTGATGGGGGAAAGTGCTGATCACCTCTGGGGCTGCTGTGTACCTGCTGGGCGGCTCTGCCTGCCAGCGGTTCAGCGAGCAGGGCAGCAGGCAGCTCCTTCTGTGTGCTGCCCTCTCTCCAGTAACTGAAAATCTGCTGAAACAGCTCCTTGCCAGTGTCTCTCCATGCACCAGAGGTTGTGCTCAGGCTGAGCAGCCGCTCGGAGGGGAAGGGGAACCCAAACCACCCTCGCGGTGCAGTCGGGGCCAGAGGGCCTGCTCGGGCATCTTCCAGCTGGTGCCAGCGGATGCAGTCCCCCCTGGTGCCACGTCTCATCCCTTCCTGTCAAGGACAGGGCTTTTTCTACTTTTGCCACACCATTGCAAACCAGGACGGCAGGGCTGTTGCTTGCAGCAGGAGTTGGGGAGAGAGGCCTTTTGCCTCCTGGCTGACAGTGGTGGGAAACGGTCCTTGGGCAATGGCCCTTCGGGCACCTGTGGGAAGGGGCTTGGTGGCCTGAGCCCACCTCTCAGCTTTTGCTACCTTCTTCATCTTGTGCTGCAGTAGCAACCAGAGCCCCCAGCTTAAATCCCAGCAGGTATAGGATTATAGTGTCCTGCAGGTTAGATGAAGCTGGGCAGTGAGGGGAGAGACCTGCCTGGTGCCCCAGCTTGCTGGGCATCAGCCATGCTGCCACCCCCCACCGTCATGTACTCCTGTATCCCCTTGCAGGCTGTGCAGGGGGGCCTTTCCTCAATTTCCTTGCTGACTTCTGCCCGAACCCCCAACACCAGGGTCCTCTCTTCCTTGACCCTCCCTCCTCTTACCACCCCCTCCGACTCGTCCCAGGCCTGGACAAACCGCACTCCTCCTGCCCTCACTCATAGCTGTGGCTTCCCCTGGCGACTGCAGCATGCTTACATCCAGAAAGCATGTTAAATAAATCCTGGACATAGCCAGATTTATAACTTAATCGGCTGGTTGTAAAAAGTTATTTCCCTTTTCAGCCCTTGTGCAATAGGCTTGCCCCTCCTCTCCTCATTTATCTGTTACTATGAATATTTGATGGCTGATTGTAATGAGGAGTTTAAATACCTAAATTTATTCTCCGGTACAGGCGCACTGGCTGCTCTGCTGATGCCGGGGAGCTGTGCAGCAGCCTGGGGCTCGGGAGGGCTGGCGGGGCTGCGCAGGGATACAGGGGGCCAGGGAGCCCCCACGGGCCAGTTTGTGCTGTGGGGCGAGACCCTGCAAAGGCACAGCCGGTGGCTGGGCTTTGAGAAGGCTTGGTGAGGACAGGAGGTGGCACTGCTCCCAGGGTCACCCCCGCTGCTGCCCGCACGCCTTGGTGGCTCTTCCTTTCCCTCCTCTGCTCTCCCATCCTCACCATGTGTCCCCATCCCTGCAGGGAGCACTTCTTGCCTGTCATCCTGTGAGGGGACGAGGGGCTCACAGCATCGTCCCTGTATGGCAGGTCAGCCAGCGGAAAGGAAACGTATGCTGACGGTGTTTGCATGGAGGACATTAGTCTGTAGGAGAAAGGGAAGAGTTGCCTTTTTTCTCACTCAGTCCGGCTGCCAACTCTGCAAATAGATGGCCACTGCGGCCAGGGCTATGGTCTTGTGTTGGGGCTGGCTGGCTCTGAAACACAATGTGAGACAGGAGAACAAAAGACCCGCGGTCCCCACTCCTCGCTGGCTCAGCGGCTTGTGCGCCCAGATTTGCATGGATGTTTTCTCCCGGCAGGTCCAGCCTGCTCAGGCGTTGCCCGTGTAACACGTCTCTTGGCAGTGCCGCCACGTTTTCTCTCCCTCCCCGCCAGACACACACCGAGCCCAGACAGCCCCCACGGAAGGACACGAGCCCAGTCCTGAATTCAGCGCCTTGTGTCGCATGCGCTGCACATGGAGGCAGGTTTCACTGAGATCTAAGAGCATCCAGCTGACTCCATCCAGATTCATTATCGGCACCTAGGAAAAAAAAATCACATCGAATTGGTGGGTATTCAGCCTGTTTTTCTTCCCATTCCTGGCTCCCTGCCAGAGGAGCAGAGCGAAGCCAGCCCTGCCTGCCCCTGCCCACACAAACCTGCCCTCGCTCTTGCGCCAGTCAGTGAAGACTTAGTGGAGGGCATTAAAAATACAGCGGCACTTTACTTCCATCCGTCATGCTGTTATTGGGAAAACAGAGCTCGTAGCCAAAATAACGGGAGCAAAATGCCCTCTGGAGTGGCGCATCTTGCACACCCCGTACGACCCCGTGTTGCTATAATTTGTCAGGGGACAGGAGGTCCTGCAGGAGCCCAGCCTGTCCCCATGCGCGGGGACTTGCAGCTTGCATTGCTGCCGCCTGCCCTGAGCACGGCGTGGAGGCTTCCAGGGCATAAATAATTCAAGAGCCGTGAAGAGGATTTCTCCCCCCCCTTCCTCCCTTCCCTGGCTTATAACAAATGTTAATTTAATCAATCGGCAGTAAATCTGGCTGGTTGCTGACTCACGGCAGACGGTGCCCCTGCGGGCTGTAGCAGTAGCTTCCCTCCCTCCTTTGGAGAAGAACAATGCGGGAGCCTGTTTCCTTGCTTTTCACCCTTTCCCCTCTTTTCCTTCAGTTGGTACCAAATGGAGACAACTGCAAAATAGGTCTGAGGCTGCAGGCAGAGGCGCCGAGCTGGCAGCGGGAAGCCCTGGCTGCTGGAGACTGGCTCGTACATGGCCCTGGCTGTACGTAATTTGGGGCTAATGAGGCCACAAGGTGCACGGGGCCAAAAGGGAGGCAGTGGTGCAGCGCCGTGCAGTGCTGGCACTGCCAGCAATGCTGGTATTTACCGGCACCAAGGGGCCATTGCAATATCCGAAGCCCAGCAGGTGATGTTATCCAGACGAACGGAGCGGCTTACCGTGCTGGTTGATCACATGTTTCTGAGCCGGAGGGAGCAGGACCCTGCCAGGGATCTGCCCCCTGCTGCCCCCTGCCCCGCTCCTCATCCTGCACACCCCCGGCTGGGCAGGCGGGAGCAGGGCAAGGCCGAGGGCACCAAGGCTTTTTGGGAGCATGGGACAAGCAGCGTTTCAGCAAGGGGATTGGTTTTAACAGGGGAATTACTTGCTGGTCATCACCTGAGGTGGTGGTGCTGGTGCCTGCTCACCCAACTATGGGTCTTACTCCGTGCCTGGTTGAGGAGGTCGTTTAGAAATGGGAAGAAGGAGAGGGACAAATATCCCCGTGATGGGCTTGGCACCAACATGTGGCTACCCGAGGGCATTAGCCTCTTGGGCTGATGAAAAAAGAGGAAAGCAGCAAGACAAAACTGTCTGGAAACAAATATAGAAGTTCCGATTACTGCTAAACAAGCTTACTTTTTTGCACTTTTATCAATCTCCAGTAACTTTTTGACCTGTGTAACAGTGGGACAAGGAGGATGCGACGAGACCAAATTGGAAATTGTACGTTGAAATGTTTTCCTAAATGAAAATTGGTTTACAATGAAATGGATTTTTTTTCTGCTTGAACATGTCCATTTTTGCTTACAAAAAAATCAATGACAGCTTAAAAAAATTAAAACATCTCTTCAAAAGTTTAATGGGGGAGAAAAAAAGAAAAACCCTTCTCTGATGAATGTACCATTTTCATCAGATAAAACCTATTAATATTAGCTAGAAAGCTTTTACTTAGCAGGTTAAAAAAAAATTACTCCAGTGGCCTTTTTTTGCTGAGATCAAGAGCAGTATGTTTAATATCTGTTACAGCCTCTGTGAGGAGAGTAACTTTTTGACCTGTGTAACAGTGGGACAAGGAGGATGCGACGAGACCAAATTGGAAATTGTACGTTGAAATGTTTTCCTAAATGAAAATTGGTTTACAATGAAATGGATTTTTTTTCTGCTTGAACATGTCCATTTTTGCTTACAAAAAAATCAATGACAGCTTAAAAAAATTAAAACATCTCTTCAAAAGTTTAATGGGGGAGAAAAAAAGAAAAACCCTTCTCTGATGAATGTACCATTTTCATCAGATAAAACCTATTAATATTAGCTAGAAAGCTTTTACTTAGCAGGTTAAAAAAAAATTACTCCAGTGGCCTTTTTTTGCTGAGATCAAGAGCAGTATGTTTAATATCTGTTACCAGCCTCTGCAGGAGACTACCTCCTGCCTTGGCAGGGGATACAGTCAATTATCTAATAGGTCCTTCCCGCGGCAGAGCGTCAGGCTGCCGCGGTGCCACCGGGGCCGGGGGGGGGGATGAAAACAAGGGTGCTGCCGGTGCCACCCCAACGGGCACTGCAAAGGGGGAGCTGTGTCAGGGGTCCTGCAGGGTACTGCTTCCCCCTGGCACCACAGGGCTGTGAATCAGCAACGCTCGCTGTCGAGAGTGCTCTTTCGGTACATTGATTTCATATCGCACAGCTCCCTAAATAGTGTGCAGTTTTTGCTCACAAAGCTTTGATTCGGCTAATCAGCAGGATTATCTGCTGCAGCATGTCTTGGGGCTCTTGGAAATGAAAGGAATTATAAAAGTGTATTAATATATTACAACATATATTTGCCAGCGGCTCCTGCCCAGCGCGGGCCCTGGCACCCCCCACAGGGGACGCTCGCACCGCTCCCAGCGCCTCCAGCATCTCCCTCCTTCCCTGAAGGGTCCACCTCCACGCAGTGTTACAGT
The DNA here is from genome assembly GCF_000699145.1 of Aptenodytes forsteri. Taxonomy (NCBI): domain Eukaryota; kingdom Metazoa; phylum Chordata; class Aves; order Sphenisciformes; family Spheniscidae; genus Aptenodytes; species Aptenodytes forsteri. The sequence goes on from NW_008795918.1 coordinate 599,125, forward strand.
TACTCTGTGCTGGGGTGAGACTGCTGCTGTAATCCCATTTATTATCACTGTAAGCATTACCTGTAGTATTTATCTTCGCAGCTATAGGAGGAATGAACGTCCCTTCCTCGAAGAGCTCCGTGTCAATGCCACCAAACCCAAGGTAGCCCGGGTAATGGGAAGTCATACCCTGACGTCCGGTTCTGTTCGTTTCTTTGATGCGTGCGACTTGAACTTCTGCAGCACCGCCACAGGGCACATCAGAACAACACCATCCCAGTCTGCGCAACACCGATGGGTTTCCCCGTCCCTGTCCAGCTGCTAATCATTAGCAGCCAATGGTTTGTTTTAAGGAGGCTCAGCTCTGGGCTCCAGAGCATGTTTTAATGCATTTTAAATTGCCCGGTGCTTGCAGTTGGTTTCCCTGTCCTCCAACACATGGTTTCCAGGGCAAGTGCCACCCATTGAAGCAGCCTGTCTTTTCTACCCCTACATGTGGCCCTGGTGTTGTGGAGTAATTAATCCCTTCCCCACGGATGCAAACCGCTCTTGAGGCAAAGCATGCTCATGACGTGGTTTCTGTATGATTTTAAAAACCTGCTTTTAAACCTGCTTGTAGAAACCTTGGATTTCTGCTAGACCACGATGCTCTGGAGGGGACCTGCATGGCAATTAAAATGCTACCGTTGTTCTGTTTCAATTAGAGGTCCTCTTAATTGCCAAGTCTTCAAGGTTTTTAAACTAGCCTCTGGTGAAAGACTGCAGCAACGTGCAGAGATAGATTGTATTCACATGTCACCTCACACTCCAGCAACCATCGGAACAGCTACTCCACTGCAACCACACCAGGCTATCACGGCTTGCTTCTTTATTTCTTTTGTCACTGTTGTTCATTACCAAAGAGCTCGGCTGCTGTTCAACAAAGCACTTAAGGCCTTGCTTCATTTGCAGTGAAGTCAATTCCTTTTTGTGGTGCTGCAGCATGTCTACATTAAGGATTCGTGTGGAAAGCACACCAGATCACCGCTTCTGTCGCTCCTCCCAGTCTTCCAGCAAGCTGGAAGTGATGCTTTACCTCCCAAAGCACTGCAGAGAGCAGGGCTGCTTAAAAAAAAGTGTTCATATTTCACACAAATTCTCCAAAATATGCCTATTTAATTGAATTTGCTCTTATTCAAAATCAGGATGAGCGCATCCATACAGATTCTTACATTTATTTGACCAGCTAAGGAACAGTATGATATTGTCATCCCAAAACTTGGTTTAACTCTTGACCTTCCTTTTTTGGGGCATTCCCACTTTAAAAGGAAGGAGGTGCCGCATTTCCACACCTGCATATCCACAGCACATCGTCTGCTGCTCCTGCTGCTTTTTTCCAGAGTTCTGCCTGAAGAGATCCAGGTGCCGTGGGCTCCCTGGCCTCTGCCACGCCAGCATCACCAGAGGATGGCTCTCCTGACAGACGGCAGCCCAGGGGAAACACCATTTGGTGCAAGACTGAATGGGAGGGCAAAGAGGAGAGGAGCTGCAGATAAATTACACCAAGGTGCAGCAATGGTGCAGGGTGTGCATTGCTACTGGCCCTGCTGCAGCTCCTGGCATCAAGGCCGCCCCGGCACGTCCCTCAGCAGCACGCGGGAAAGCTTCTCCCGGTCAGGTCTGATCCCGGCGCTGTTGCAGAGCCCTTTCCCAGCCAGAGCAGCCACCTAAACCACACCAGCGCCCGGAGCAGATGGCGTGACAAGGACTTTGCTGCTCTCTTTTATTTCAGTGACGCTTGTCAGCATCAATCCCCTACCCAAGGAAGTTTTGTCATCCGTATTTATTAATATTAACTTCATCCACCCACCCCACCCCCAACTCCACATTGGGATAGATCTGCCTCCTGCCCACCCGATGGGTTGGTGTCAGAGCAGTGCTCGCCGGGGCAGGCTCCCTGCCTGCGCTCAGGGATCGCTGAATGACGGCCCCCGTCACCAGCCTGGGAGGGAGGGTTTCGGTGCCCCGTGGGGTGCAGCCCTTACCCCCCACCTGCAGCAACCCCAGGACACGGGGCAGCTCCCTAGGGTCATTGGGATCCTGCAAATTGAAGCTTTGCGGCACTGGGGGAGGTGGCTTTTACCCCCGTTAGTCATCCACCAGCCTCCCTGTCCCTCACACAGCTTTTTATTCTGGCGGTGGTTGTACCACCCATGTCAAACGCCTCTACTGAAAATAAATAACCCCAGATTTCTTCACCTGAACTGTGAAAGGGGACAGAGGAAAGCACCCTCCTCTGGTGCTTTTGGTGGTGCCTTTATGCCACCGCCCCTCAGTACATCATTTCTAAAGGGACCTGTATCTCTGGGGGAGGCACTTTGGGGAGAAAAAGAGTTGGACTGGTCTAGGTGACTGGAGGTAAATTATTTCCACATGCACAGAGGTTACTGCCTGCCTGGGAAGGGGATATGGAAAGGAATCGGCGCAGAGATCCTTGCAGCTTACAGCACGCAGAGAGAACTGTTGTGGGAGGAAGAGGAAGGAAGTTTGCAGAGATGAATCTGGGGAGGCTGATTTAAATAAATCCCTTAGAAGGGTTTTCTCATAGGATATGTATTTATTGGATCAAGAAGGCAATAAACTGACCAGATGATCCTTATCGAGGCTCTGTGCTCGGAAGGAACAGGGCCACTGGCAGCCGTGATAACATGGATGACCTCAGTGATGATTTGCTTTGAGTGAAACTCTTCTCAGATGCCCTGTCATTCAGCCACTCTCCTTGCCATAAAAAAGGCTAATCAATGCAAACCACATTTTTTTCCACCAGCGTGTGCCAAAGCAGCCAGTGTATTGTACAGACACAAAACAACAACGATGCTTTCGCATGGCTTGAATTAGATGGATGACAAGAGCTACCAGGGGGAGTCAATTAAGCTGCAACCTTGGAGTCAAACTTGCAGATTTTATAACAGTGCCTAGTAAATAATGGGTACTTGCACATCTCCTTTCACTAAGAGGCACTAGCATATGTCTTTGAATATGTTCTCCTGGTAATTGCACAGGGAGCGTACACATTTGGTCCTGTTGTCTACTATGAATAATGCATAGTGAAGGGGGGGAGCCAAAAACACCGAGCTGCTCATTTTAGATGGACTTTTTTATCATTGTTATTTAGATGTCATAGCCATTCTCCTAAAGAGTTGTTTGTTTCCTTTGTTGCTGCAAAAGTGCGCTTATTTAGGAGGGGGGAAACAAAAAATAAACCACGGACTAAAGCTGATCTGAGATTATCCATGCAAATTGGCAGCTGAGATTCAGATGTGAAAATCTACCCCCGATAAAAATGACTAAGAGGATTTCTGCTGAATTTCAGTTTTCTCCTGACTCACTAATCCATGCTGGGGGAAAATCCTCCCATCCGGTCTCGTTTAGGTTAAGTAACATTAATAATCTTAAATGGAGGGCGGCAGGTATCGGGATCCATTTTAAGTGCGTGGTGCTGCTGACTGCCGATGTACTGCTCGCAAAGTGGAGGCTTTGCTTCTCCCCTCGGTATTTCCCACATCCGCCTTAAATCAAAATGGTTAATCAGTACAGACGGCTCCTTTGCTCTCAACCTGCTGGGTTTTTTTTCTTAAAACTCCCACTCAAAAGGCAGAGTCAATTCAAAACCCAGGAAGCCTAAAAGCTAAGCAGGCTGCGCAGAGAAAATACAAAAAGTATGTGTTTGCAGGCTGAGATTTGAGCCTCTCGTAGGAGCCAGAGCTCCAGCTGTGTCTGGATTGTACCTTTGCAGTATTAGCGCAGAATGGGAACATCTTTCGGAGACATCACTGTGCCGGCTCTGCCCGGCGCCAGCAGCCATGGCAGTGGGAATGCAGTGATGCTTCCCAGCCACGCGCGTAGTTCAGGTTGCCATTTCCAAGGAAAATTTGATGCCGGTTTAAAATCCAGCTTGCTAGTTAGGTATTTACTGTACACCTGTTTGCATCATACATAATATAATACAAGAGTTACTGCCAGCAGCGATGGTTAAACTTGTGTAAATGCATTTAAAGCAGCTGAGGTAGATGTTGCACAAGTCGATGCTCATGTATCCAGTACGCAATCATTTGTCCCTTGTAACCACCTTTATAAGCCTCTTTATAGCGCGTGCAATACAAATTGCTTGCTTCAGTTCAGTTAAGCTAAAGTAGATTGTTACTTATTAATACAGAGAGCTTTTTTTTTCCTGTGACAAACCTGCTTGAAGCCCTTTGGGGATCCTGAACAGCGTGTGCTGAGGTGCAGCTCCCAGCGGGGTTTCACCTGGGGCTTAGGATAAATACACACCAGCAGCTATGGCTCTCAAAATGTTGCTTAAGACAGCTCAGCACGCAGGGGTGCTGGACCAAAACCACGGGTTTCCTCCCTTGTAAAAGGACTGAGGATGCCATGCGGCTCTGGGTGTGGGCAGAGGACAGTCGTATAAGTACCCCTTATTGCGGTGGCAGGCCGTGGAGGGAGGGGAAGATGCTCACACCAAACGCCACCCGAGCACCCAGGCAGGGTGGCCACATGGCACCACGGGGCCGGGAGTGCTGCCCCGGTGTGGGGCCAGGAGCAAGGGCCAGAGCAGCCTCCCCGCATCACCACCAGACCCCTTTGGACACCCATCTCAGCCATGTGGCACGGGGGCTGGAGAGGAGGGAAACAGCCATTTGTGGCTTTTCTTGTGTTTTTCAAGGGGTTTTGGGTCCGCTTGCTTTTAATTTCATTAAAATCCCAGATATTTGGACGCGTTCCATGGCTGACTGAAAAATGAGGGGGCTGGAAAGGATTATGTGAAAAAGTTGTCAACATATTCCTCTTCCCACACTCTGCTCTTCCCCCAAAGTGCCCTGAAAACTCAAAAAATGTCAATCAATAATAATTAGCCCGTCAGACACAAGCGAGAAAATTCAGGCCCGGGAGCTGCCACGCCACCCCCCCCCAAGCATTGCCGTGGTGCGCTGCGACGCCGGCGGGTACCGCTGCCAGCCTGAAAGCCTCGCTGGGGGCGTGGGAGGATTTGGATGCGTCTGCGGCCTCAGTGCCAGCTCTGGGCACCGGCAGCCTTGGCAGCGGCAGCCGTTTCTTCGGAGCGGCAGCCGTTCTTCGGATGCTTGTAGCCCGCAGGGATGTGGAGGCTGCAGGGTGGCACAGATGTGCGCCCAGGCACCCAGGCTCCCTCAGGGAAGACCTGCAGGGGTTGTGGCCGGGTGGCTGGGGGGGGGGCAGGTGGCAGCCCCCTGCCCTGCAGCTTGCTCCCCTGCGTGCCTGCGGGATGCGGGGGATATGGTCCTGCGGCCAAAATTAGCATCCAAGCAAAGTTATGGTCAGGAACTGTCTTGCTTGGACAACCTGGAAACATCAGGGCTGCATTTCATCTGCACCCCTAAGCACAGTTGTTGACACAGCAGCATTTTTTAATCCCGCAAGACAGCTAGTTTTCAGGAAAAGCTTAGAAAGAGCTGCCAAGGCTTGTGCCAAAGACATTTGGGACTGAAAGAGCATTTCTGCCCCCCCACTGGCGAGTGCAGACCCCACCACTTGCTATTAATCACACGTTGGTGGTGCCTGGCTCCAGTACAGGTTTTTTTTCTCTAAAGAAATTCCCCCGAACTAATGCTGTTTAGCTGGAGTGTTCCAAAGGCCTGAATGTGCCCAGGAAGGCGTCCCTGAGCAGAGGGGCTCTGCTCTGCCAGAGGGAGCAGGGGCACTCCGGGTACAAAGGCCGCTTGATGTGTTTTAACATTTAGAAGCCCAGAAAAAGTCTGTGTTTTCTGTAGGAAAACTGCCATTTTATGGTCATCACTAGATTTATGAACACACAAAAAAAGGACCCGGCTTACAGGTTCAACTCTTACGACGGTCACCTTTTACCTGGCAGCAAACAGGCAAAATGCCTTTAGTCTTCCTGCCTCATGGTGGGATTTCACTGGACTTTGGACTCTCATGGTGACTCTTGCTCATATCTGGTGGGTGCATTTGCTCAGCTGTGAGGGGACCTGGGGCTTCCAGTTTCTGGTGGCTGTAAGTAGCTAAAACCGCCCTGTTTTCCAAACAAAAACTGGCACGCACGCACATGCCCACATCCCCGCACGCACCCGCGCTGCAAATGATGCAACCGATGCTGGAAGTACATCAGGGTCCCAGAGGGAGCCACCAGCGACTGGTGCTCCCGGAGGCTGTCGTCTCCAGCTCTCCGCAGCAACAAGACGCCGTGGTCGGATCACCATGCTTGGGGGACATCACAAAATCGGGACGAGCGATGTAGCTAGTGGAGTAGCTGATATGTTTCACTTTGAGGACTCAGAGAAGGTTTTCATGAGATTTTAATTATCCTGTGTTTTAATTATTGATCGATCGGTCCCCCAGTGAAGCAAGATTGCCAAAAAGGGGGTTTCAGGACAGAGTAAAGCCCATCTGCATCTCTCCAGGAGTTAGTTGCTCGAGGCACATTCGGTAGGGCTGGTCCGGGACAGAGTAAAGCCCATCAGCATCTCTCCAGGAGTTAGCTGCTCGAGGCACATTCGGTAGGGCTGGTCCCTGTGCGCTAAAATACAGGCAGTACGGAAAGGAGGTTGGTTCATTACTAAACACACTGCAGGCATCAGTCCATCAGAAAGGGATGCCTTTAGCCTTCGGCATATTTCCCAAATCCTAGGACTGTTGGTCATCAATATTCAGAGGCAAAGATTACTGCCTCTTACCCACGGCCAGCAGCAACCTCCCCTTTGCAGAGTTCGGGCTACCTGAGCCCCAGCGCTGATGCACAGACCTTCCCCACCTCTCTCCCCTTCTTCTGTCGCCTCCTGCTGCTCTCCTCGCTTCTCCTCCCTCCCGCTCACTGCCCATTTGCTGCCCCTCTTTGCTGCCAGAAGCCCCATCCCACAGTGGTCCCCGCAGGCTGGCACCCACCACAGCCATGCAAATACTTTGGTTTCGCAGGGGAACCAGCCCGGCTCGCCTGCATGTATGTGCTGCGGGAGAAGCAAAAAGCCCATTGCCCGCAGAGGCGCCATTGGTACCTGCCCTGCCGGGGGGACCGAGGCCATCTCTGCCCCATCCCCGACGACACTGCCAGGGCTGTGTCGGGGGCTGCTGGAGGGGTTGGGCACCACATGCAGCTACACACCTGCACCTGCCATGCTGCCCAGAGCAGAAAGGAGCAGTTGCGCATCTGTGCCCGGCATACAGTGCTCAGGACAGACAGATGGACAGGTACAGCATCCCGAAACCTTCTCGTCCCACAGGCAGTAAAGGCAGTGGGAGGGCTCATGCTCTGGCAAGGACAGAATGGCAAAATTGTCATATAACAGCCCATTTCAGCCATCACATGGAAAGGTGGGAAAGAGGGGACGGGGTGAAGCACTGGCTCTTTTATTCCTAACCCCCCCGAGTGCCCCTGTCCTCCCCTCCTCCGGGGCCAGCACTGCCCAGCGGGGTCTGCACTGCCGGGTTGCATCCTGCACCCTCAGGATGCTGGGCCATGGCCCTGCCCTGCAGCTCCCCCCTGCAAACAGGGAGGCACGCACTTCGGTTTAGCAGCACAAGGAGTCCCACCGGGGTTAATTATAACCCCTAGGATTTTATCAACAATTAGCTCAGCACAGATCGTCACATTTCTGCACGGCACAAGCTGGTATAATGGGCTGGGCTGGTAATAATGCTGGCTACTAATTTTCCCTGGCATTTCCCATTATAAAACCTTGCTTTTTGTCACTCACAGCGTTGTCGAACTTTTAACCGTTTAGACAGAAACTCTCCATCCCAAGAATCTGCCTCCAAAGGTTTTTTTTATGTCTGGAAAGATTTAATTCAGGCTAAGAGAACAGAATTGCTTCACTCATGGAAAGTGCACTCTGGTTGCAGGCAGCTCTGGGCTTTTCCTACTTTAACTTTGGCAACTGAATACTTTGCAAATGTGTTTTTTAGCATACGTAGCCCATGTGACTCACTGCTGAGCAACCTCAGGGGTCGGAGGGACTTCGTGTTGTTCCCTGACAGGGCAGGAGGCGGTCACAGCACCTTGCCACCATGGCTTCTGGCTCATTGCTTCTCTCTGGAGCCACCAGCACTTGAGGTTTGCTGCCATTAACTACCGTAATGTCCGGCTGCTTTTTTCCAGCACAGTCTGTACTGATAGAAACCCAGCGCTGCAGCTGGGTGTTCGTATCTCGTGCGGGTCTGTACACACGGCTGCTAACGCAGGAGAAAATACTGGCAAAGATGCCACCTGTGTAAAAGTGAGGAGGCACATGTGCGCTGTAGCAGTGGCACAGCAAAGCCCAGCAGTGTTGGGGCAGAGCGGCTCTGGCCAGGGGGTGCCCCAGTGGTCCCTGGGTGATGGGACCGGCCAGACTGCGGGGATGAGGGGAGCTTGGGCAGGGAGGGTGGGATGAGCATCCCTGGGGGAATCGCCTCCCCTGAAAGGCGTCGGGGAGGAAAAGGAGGGTTTGGGCTGAGCAGAGGCGAAGGGCAGCGCATTTCTCAGCACCACATCGCTGCAAGCACCTCCGGGGAGCAAAGGGGTGAAGACTGGAGAAAACTGGGAAAGAAAGGGGAAGAGCTGATGGGGGAGAGCTAGCAAGGAATGAAAGGACAGGGTGGAGACATAGGGCTGGGAGGATGATTAGCACCAGATGGCAGGTATCAATTATTTACCATTTATGTACAATAAAAAAATACACTTTAACGATGGGAAGAGCACAAAACAAGCTCAATAGCAATTCAAAAGCATATGGAAATAAAATGCGGCAATTTAAGGGGTTGTGATAAATGTGCATCATTGGTTGTAATGCCCCTGCAAGAATTACAAATGTTAAGCCTTAGTGAATTACACTTAAAAATAAAAGTAACATAAAAAAGAAATTAGGTACACAAATAACTTTACATTCAGGCATTTATAAAAGAAAATCTGTTTGCAGCAGCTAATTAGAAAAAGGGCTCTAATGAGCCTCACTTTTCTTTACCTTAGAGACAAGGCTGAAATGTTAAACGTGGATATAGGTATGGTGGGTGCCATTAAAAACTCAACTTCCCTAACTTTCCAGTGATTTCAGAAATGAGATATCTCTTTTCCAAAGACGGGAGCTGAAATTGTGGTGCCATTAAAGCTCTGCCGTGTCTGGAGAGGCCATCTGTACCTCTCTGCAGATGCCTGGATGCTGGCACTGCCTTCCTTTAGTATTACCGCTATTACTCAATTGCTGTATCAATAAATTAATGTTGACTGGTGGGAAAAGAGGTGGCTACCTTAAGCTTGAAATGTGCAACTCCCAGTGAAGATCCTGCATTGCTGTAAGTGGTATTTTTTGGTTTACTGTAGGATGGGTACCATTTGAGTTGGAAGAATGATCTTACCACGGTGAGCGGTGCCAGTGCCGCCCGAGTGATGCACTTTAGGTAAAGCAGTATGTCAGAAACAAAACAAGGAGGTCAAAACAGATTACTCATTTCTAGTGGATTAGAAACTTTCCATCAAAATATCATTAAACTGATCACTTCCCACAGAGCATTTGCTTTTCACTAAACAGCGCTTTCTAACCACAGTGCTCTAAAATGAAGGCAAACCAGCAGTGCTCTTTGGTCTGCTCCTCCCCTGCCCAGATTGTCGTGAAGGACTTTGAAGTTCTCCACAAATGACGTTTCACTGGGCAGAGGCCTGGGGAAGGTTTGGTCTTCACTTAAATTGCATTTCCCGCCCTCCTTTGCTAAGGAGTGCTGGTAGCAACGAGAGCAATTGCTGAAAGGAGCCAGCCTTATGTCCTGCAGTTTCTATTGCCGAAAATTGTGTGGAGAGGGGGAACATGTCCCATGGAGGCTGTGGGCGATGATGCCGATGGGTAGGGCAATGGGCAGGGTGATGGGCAGGGTGGCTGCTCCCAGCCTAGGGAAGTCTTGCCAGGCAGGGTGACAGCGGCAGGGCTGCAGGACGCTGGTGTGGACCACGACCCGGCCATGTGGATGGAGCAGGGAGACGCCGCTTGCCCCAGAGTTCTTGCATTCGGCTCGCAGGCCGGCATCGCTTCCATATTTTTAAATATTTAATCTTTGCAGCCTGGTTGCCATGGGAACCTTCACGCCGAAATCTGGACTTTGGGTTAATCAGAAGGATCCTTCCCACGGCTGGGCAGGAGCCGGATTTTCCCCCGGTGCGGTGCCAGCACAGCGCCGTCCCTCGCCAAAGGGGTTAGCTCTGCCCCACTCATGCCCAAGCGTATTTTAGTATCAGCCCCTAATACACTGTCACCAAAGTCTTGGGAAATCCCCTCCCTAACACTCAAATAATTCCTACTGGAAGTCATGGGCTGCCTCGGAGTACTTATTGTGGAAAAAGCTCTTTTCCACGAGCAGTCTAGGAAACGGCTGTGATGCCCGGTCGGACGCCATGGGCTGGCCCTGCCTCCCCCCGCACATGCCTCTGGGCTTTTAGCGCACGGTGAGAGAGCTGAGGCCACGAGCTGCCTTCTGCCCGTCGGGGGGAAAAGGCCTCCGAATTCTCATCGCGGGTTGAAGGCAATCATTCCCTTGCTTGTTTCAACACCTCTGCGAGCAGCAGGGACTCGGGCTGGGAACACAGAATAAAGCATGCAGGTTATCAGCAGGGCTCAGCCTCTCCGCGTTGGCCAGTATACACTGGTGTGTGTGAAAAGACAAGCCCACTTAGGAATTTCATAGTCCTTTCACAGACTACCTTTTTCGTCTCTTTATTTTCTGGTTTGTGGTGGAAAGTGCTCGGCGTGCTGCGGAGCACGAGCAGCCCCACCTCGCGCACGCTGGCAATGAGATGCTTCCCTCGATTTGAGCCCCCTCCAACAGACTCCCGCTCCCGCACGACTCCCGTAATTCATCCTCCAGCCAAGGTACTGGCAACCACAGTCTGACCAAAGTACGGACTTCTCATCTCATACAGGTGTCCCAGTTACTCCCCATAGGTTGATCAACCACAGGAGGTGTCCGAGAGTGAGAGATGCTGGCAGAAACACAGCAGCAGCCACGTCCACGCTGCCAGCAGCACAGGGGGTCACGGAGCAGAAACCAGCGTTACACAGAGTGTTTTACTGCTTGTAACGACTGGGGCGTGTGTTAGCCAGATTGTTCTTATGGCCTCACCCCGAGTTTTTTGTTTGGCATGGGGGATTTTACGTTACTAAGCCCTAATTGGGAGCAAATCAGTGGCTCTTGCTCTGCTTTCCCAGCCACTTTCCCCTTGTGTCACTCGGGGAAGGCAAGGTGTGACCGGTAACCCCTGCTCCGGACCCCTGCCAGTGGCGGGGAGAAGGAGAGGGCTCCCTCCGCATGGCCAGCACCGCTCCTTCCCTCTCTTCTATTTTTAGATGTCTCCTCCCACTCTTGTTTAAACATATTACCTAGATCCATAATATTTGCCAGCTGGGGGTAGTAATGCTGGCTCCCAAGGTGCCTGCGGCATTTACACAAAATTAAGCAATGGAAGGAAACCGTCTCAGCAATTATGTGAGAGATGATGGTGAGCCAAAAAGAAAAATATATGCAAAAGGTGTGCTCTCCTGCCAACAAATTAGGGCTAAATTACAGAGTCCGGGAGTCTTCAAATAAGTTAAACGTTGTATTACAAATTTAGTTTCAATTAACAAATTAAATAGGAAAACAAGCTAGCCTAGCAGCTACCACACGAGGGGAGACATTTTGCAGCAACGACCTTTTCTCCTGTCACCAAATGATACAGTTAAAAAAAAACCCCAAATTAAAACAATTTCCTCAGTGGCCACGCTTTGCAGCCCTCCTCTGCTCCGAGCTGGCCCAGGTGCCGGGGCTGGCCGGCAGTGGGTGAAAGCCACACACGCCTCTCCCAGGTCCTCTGCAGGCCTGCTTGAGCCTTGTCACGTGCTGGTTATTCCACAACCTGCGTGCCTCCCAGCCAGGGCCAAGACCCAGCCCTGTTCGGGTCCGCTCCGGCAGTTTGCAGGCACGCCGGCTGCAGGAAGCGGGGCCGGGGCACGAAGCATGCCCCCAGGGCCTGCAGGTTGGGTGCCATGGCTGTCGGGAGCAGGTCCACCCCGCCGCGTCCCCTCCGAGAGTGTTTCTGCAAACAACCCGCTGCTGACTGCCCTTTTTTATTACTTTACAGCACAGTTTTTCCTCGAATTTTATGGCATTTCATTAAAGCCGCCAGAAGGTGATACTGCCCCCTTTCCAGAAGTGAAATAAATTCAAGTTTTATCGCTTCTGGAAATGCTGGAACAGCTGTCAGGACATTTGATGGATTTTCTCAATTACAGGACTTGTGGAGCATTTTATACTTACATCCGCACTGAAGTCTAATATACTGTACAAGATGTTTGTTCCCCCCCCGCCCCTTATCTCTTTGCATCTCCCTTCCTAATAATGGTCAACTTGTTATTTTTCTCTTAATTCCTTTTTTTACTGTAACCTTTTTTCCTCCCTGATAATCATCTAGCGTTTTCCTTCTTTATTTCCCAATAATGCTTAACTTTTCTATAAAAGCAGGCGGTGACCCCAGAGCTGGCGCGTGCCCCCGTTGTGGCTTAATCAAAAGAGCACACAGCCCCCATCTTGGCAGCTTTTGGGTTGGGGAGCTTGGGGAGTGGGGCTGAGCGAGGAGGACCGACTCTCTGGGCTGCCCTGTGCCTTCTGGACACAATTTCCTTGGAAATAAATCCCCTCTCTACCTCCTCCCTGATTTTGGAGCTTCCCAGTGCAGGCAGCATCCCAAACGCAGGGACCTGTCCCTGTGCACAGGTCCCCCATCAGGGCCGGGGAGTGCAGGAGGCAGCCCACGGCCGTCTCCACCTTCTCCTAAAGACATCCCTGCCAGATGAACGCTCATTTCCCAGCGCTCCCAAGGAAGCCCTTCTCATCCAGGCTGCTCCGGGGACTGTTTTCCAAGTGGTCTATATGAAATCATTTCTCATGCTCTTCTGTGCCCCGTTGTGTACCTGACAGGCTGTATCGGCTCACACGCCGTCATGAAGACATGCCGTATTGATAGAGGCATTTCTCCACGTTGCGTCTTTCGGCGAGAATGCCCCACCGAGTCCCAGGGATTGATGGAGAGACGTATTTTACCAGGGTGAAATTATCTCGTCTCACCAATAAAATGCATGAGGATGCCAAATTACACCTCTCCCTTCTTTCTGGCTGTAATCCAAAGTGGAGCGGCAGCTGAGAGTCTGCAGCTTCCCGAGGCAGCGAGCAGCGCAGGGGTTTGGACGGGAACATCCCCTTATGGGCAGCCACGTCCTCCCCCCAAGATGAGGAGAGGGCTGAGGGCAGCAGAGCCGAGCTCCGTTGAAGAAGGCTCCTGCTGCTTTGCACCTTAAAATCGGCATTTAAAATTGGTGCCTTCATCTAAGGCACAGGGAGAGGAAATCCTGCAGAAGCGAGCGCCCCAGCACTGCGACTACCGCTAGAAAAAGTTGCAATGGTCAAAAAAAGTGCATGTGTATTTTGAGAGTTGCCTTATTTAACCCAAAACTTCATCTTTTTCAGACGATGGGGGGAAGGAGGAGGTGTCCACTCCCTCTTGGAGCAGGAGTGAAATAGAGTTGAGATGAAGCCGTAACCCGTCCTAGAGGAGGTCCAGCATTTGTACCCTCTTTTTGCAGCTATCAGGCACCGCCTGGGTTTCCCACCTACTCCCCACAACCCCCACCCCCCACCCATGAGAGCTGACAGAGGTCTGAAGGAGTGGCTCCACACAGAACACTGCAGATCCTCAGCAAATTTCCACAAGCCAAGGTGTGATCCCAGATTTATTCAAATTGGAACAATTAAGGCAATTAAAGGCAAAGAAGTGCTTGGGGAAGGGGGGAAACTACTACCAAACAGAATTGCTATTACGGTCTATCAAATTGACACAAAAAGATTAAAAACCTGATTTACATTTTAAAAAAAAGAGGAAAAAAAAAAGTCTAGCGTTCCCTAAAATAGATAACACATCCTGCTGAGAAAATCACTCCACACATAAAAGAGAAGCAAAGGTGATTATATATAACAAAACTAATCTTCTCTATTGCTTTAATCACCTCAGACCATTTCACCTGCTTATTTGGAAACTGTTAACCTGAGAAAAAAATTATTGTGAGAACGTCCTCATTTCCAGCGCTGCGCTCGAATGGGCTTGTTTTCCTAAACATCCATCCCCGGAGTCTTTAACAATGGCCATTGCTCTGCAAGATAAATGTTTGCTTAAGACTATTCTGTAGTTAATACATATATTCATGACTTGAGCACAATGCAGCAAGGGAAGAGGGTGCTGGGAAGCCGCAAGAGACCTGCCAGGGCCGTGGCAGGAGTCTGCCTGTCCTGCCACTGCCGATAGCCAGCAGTAAATTTTACCCAAATTTTAGGGGAGTGTAGCGTGTGGGCTGGTGAGCGGCCGGGGCACAGGGTGCACAAAGGCAGCCCTGCACATTTTCTTCCCAAAATCCTGGCTCACAAGGTCAGGATGGAGCTTACCTGGGGCTGTTCACAGAGCTAGTGACGTGAGCATCTGTGGGATGAGCAAGAGGAGGGGTGACCATCTCCCATTTCATAGGACGCCTTCCACCCTGGAGGCTCTGAGAGCTCCTTGCATGCCAAAACCACCATCGCTGGGACCCCGTGGCTGGTCAGCAACTCGTACCCGCACCCTGTAGCAGATCAACACCAGAGAGGGACAACGCTGCATATGGCAAATATTGAGAGGCTTTAGGTTGGCAGAGTGGATTTACCCCCACAGTGCCATCAGTGGGGGTCAGTCTGGCAGAGCAGTGCGTGCACGCACGTGTGTGCACATGTGTAGGTGTGCGTGACTTACAGCAGCACCCAGGTGAGCGCAGAGCCCCTGCGTGCCCACGACTGCCCCCCCTGCCCTGCACACCAGACCCACACACAGCCTGCAAGCCGGGGGCTCGCTGCCGTGCTCGAGGGGATGGGAAGGTGCAGTGACGGGCACGGGGGAGGAAGCACTGTTAAAGCAAATGGGTTTCATACATTGATGCTCTGGCTTCTTGTTGGGGTGAGCTGGGAAGAGCCCCAGCTTTCAGGTCCACAAGGTGTATCAGCAGCTGCTGCCTCTCCACTGCCAGTGAGAGCGGGAGCGCCTTGCTGGGCTGCGGGGACCTTAACACACTATGTCCACAAAGATTAATGTGTTGGCCCTCTGCCATATATGCATGGTTATCTCAATATTAATCGTATTTGATACTGAGATGCAACACCTCTTTTGCTAAATCAGTGGGCTGGTTTTGGCTGGGATAGAGTTAATTTTCTTCATAGTAGCTAGCATGGGGCTATGGTTTGGATTTGTGCTGGAAACAGTGTTGATAATACAGGGATGTTTTCGTTACTGCTGAGCAGTGCTGACACAGAGTCAAGG
>NW_008795918.1:614845-628780 GCF_000699145.1 Aptenodytes forsteri
TGAGTGAGTGGCTGTGTGGTGCTCAGTTGCCGGCTGGGGTTAAACCACGACAATCAGATATAGTACATTAAGCACCAATTCTTTCTTTCCCCAAGTAGTAGCTTGTGAGATTTTATAGGCGGTTTATTTTTATATGTCACAGCTTTGATCCAAAACCCCCTGAAGCCCATGGAAACCCACAGACGCGGGAGGTTTTGTGGCAGATCTACGGCAAGTAAATAAACACGTGGAAATGAGGCTCTCAAGCAGCAGCCTGGGCTGGCACCGGGCACTGCTGCTGTCACAGGCAGCTCCATGTTGTGGCGGTAAATTCTTACAGGTATCCATAACTCATCCCAAATGCCTCGCTCATTTTTCTTACACATGCAGTTTCACCATGATCTCCAAATTCAGGGCTGGCATGAATGATACGTGCTATCCTGGGCTGTCAGCAAGGACAGGTAAAAAAATTCCCTTTTCTAGTTACTGGTATACAAATCAGTTTAGGCAGGAAATACGTGCACTCCCCTTTCAGAGACGAATTACCTCCAAAACCCGGGATATTCAGAAGAGGGGAAGACATCAAGCCCAGGAGCACGGAGGGAGCGGGAGGAGCATAAGCATCCTCCTCCTAGCCGTAAATCACAGAAATTGAATTAGATCATCTCAAATTGAGGGACAAAAAGCCAGTTATAGATCCATTTTGCAACGCCAGCCGACATGGCTTCCATTTGTGACTCGCTGAGTGACATTACTTATCCTGAGTGCTCCTCTGACAATATAAGCACTTAATGTGAAGACGTGTAAAATTACAGCAAAATGAATGAAACCCTGGAAATTATGTAAAGTTTATCGGGTTGCTTTTTTTTTTGCTTTTTTTGCTTTTTTTTTTCCTTTTTTTGCCTCCTCTCAATTTCTGCCTTCTAAATGAGGATTTGGGCAACGCATCAGCTGACAGTGCCTTCCCGGAGCAACGGGCTGTTCTGCTCTTGATGCATCTGAGCAACTTGAAACTAATACTGGCGTGCACTGAACGGCGAATAGACCTTCATGTTGATGAGGCAAATCCTGCAGCACTTAAAAGGAAGCTATGCTGAAGTGTCCCATGTATCTCCGTCTTCAAAGTGCAACACACTTATGGAAATTACAGATGCTGTGGTGCTATTTGTCTGGAAAGAGACATTACAGATGACATATGAACCTGATTTCTCAAACAGATGAGGTCTATGAGAGGATTAAGGAAACATCTATAAATTAAGATGCAGAATAAAGTTCCTGCTGTCTTCCTTGGCCTTTCTCTCGTTGGCTCAAGAGTCAAGCACTCACGACTGCATACTTGGCAGAGCACCAGGCATCCCTCCCTTGCCTGCTGCTCTAAAATGGGCAGATCTCATGCTGTGATCCCCCTTCGGTAGAGCAGCAAAACGCCAGCGCGCAGGGCTCTTGGCAGTGCCCCCTCCACAGCCACCCACAGCCAGCCCCTCGGCAATCAGCCCCTGCGAGCAAGGCGTCCAGCATGAAAAAGAAATATTTATTTTGAAATTTTTTTTCTTTTTCTAGCTGTGCACTGTAAACCCACGTGGTGCCCATTCCTGAAAGCCATCAGAGGTAGCATAGAGATGTCACTCCGGCTGGGAGCGCAGGTGAGCAGGCAGCTCGTGGGCCTGGGATTGCAGCCCACAGTCCCCACACCAGATGGGGTATCCCTAGAAAAGGTGATCACCTCATTTCAAAACCCACATGGAGATTTCTGGGTTTCTTCAATGTTCTTTGTGTGTGAAATAGGGTTAAATGCAAGGGGAGAAAAGTTTGTCTTTCTCTGCAGTGACCCCAGGAGCGATGTAATTAAATGCGTATCACAGCCCCATTTGCACTCTGCAGCAGCCCCTCACACAGCTGTTCTTCCCAAGGAGACAAAATGCAGTAAGGGAAATCAAATTCCTGCTGCCATCTTCAGCTCTGCCCCGATAATGCATGTGCAGCGGGGCTGCGCGGGGTCAGCCATGCTGGGGTAACCCATACCCCCCCAAAGCCTCCGGCAGGCAGATCTCATCCTGGCTGTGCCCTGCGCTGTGCCGGGAGCAGGCACTGGCTGCTGAACCAGGGACCTGCGCCAGACAGACACCACCCCAAAATCAGCACCCAAGAAATAAGTGTCTAAAGTCCCAAGATGTTTGTATGACTCTTATGGAGCATTCACAGTGACAGAGCAAATGGGAAAGCATCAAAATATTTTGATTTTTCTTCAGAACAAATTTGTTGTTGTTGTTGCATTGGATGATGCAAGGGTGAAATAACTCCAAGCCACGAGGGGCTGTCCCAGCCAAAACAATCTGGATTGATCTGAACTACATCATTTTCCCTGACTTGGTCAGAAAATACACTGTTTGTATGACTCCACAGACTGTGTAAGAGAAAACACAGTAAGAAATCACTCTTTTCTTTATGAGCACAAATCTAGGTGCATAAGGTCAATGGTAGGAAGGCAAATAAAGGGAACAGAGATAACCTGGTCTGACCGAGGTTACAGCACATGCCATCGCCGGTACCCGTGTTTGGTTGAAGTAGACTGTTGGCCAGCACTATCCCCTCGGGACTGTACTGTCTGCACAAGGAGTTAGGAAAGAGCAAGAGGTGAAGGAGCAAGAGGTGAAGGAGCTTGCCTCTGTCTTTAGGCCCCCACCTTTCCTGACTGCAGTGGAAGCTGGGCAGCGGACGCCGAGCTGAGAGCAAGCCCCAGAAAGCAGCCTGGGAGCGTTCAGGCTGCAGCACGAGTCACCTCACAGAAGCCGGCTGCAAGTAATTTTCCTTTTTGTCAGCACAGTCTGCCTCACAGGAACAAGGAAAATCTCCAAACCTGGAACATAAAAAAGGCATCAAGCAAAGACACAAAGGTATTTCCATTTATTTCATTGCAGATAACGGGTGGCAGCTACCATTTCAAGATCAAGTCTTGCTCTGCTGAAGACCTCCAGCTGACACATCACCAGTCATTTACGATCTGCCGTTAAACATATACAGTCATTATAGCTCTTTTCTCTGCTAGTTGCAGCCTCAGGACTTTTTGCTTAGGCTGCACATAAGTTCTTGTTTGGAAGATTTAAAAGGAGAAAAAAAATAATAATCTTGGTCTCCCAGAAGCTGTCTCGTGGTGCTGGGGAGGCGGATTGTGCCGGTGCCCCAGCAGGGTAGCAGCCCCATCCCACTTAGCACTGGGCACGGCGTTCACACAGGCGTTTCAAGGGAGAGCAGGGCAGAGGTCCCCAGTGCAGAGCCCCAGCAGGAAGGTGCCACTCCAGCCGCCCCGAGCCCCTAACCAGGCTCCTCTGGCCCCGGGAATGGGGGCGGCTGTGGGAAGGATCGGGGAAGCAAGGTCCTACCTCTGCCTGGGCTTTGTCTTTTGACCTCACTCCTGCCCTCCCAAAAGCAAGACCAGATCTGCAGGGAAAGGTGATACCCTCCGTTGGACCCGCTGCTGCAGTAAAAGCAGACGGTCGAGCTTTGGGACCGCTGGCCTCCCACAGGCCCCTCAGCAGCCGCCCCTGCCCCACGCTGCATGGCAACACGGAGAAGGGCTTGGCCCAAAGTTCGCCTGGTTTTCCCAACTGCATCCTTTGTTCAGATCAGAAATCTCACCTCTCCCTACAAACCTTTCATCACTTGAGATGCCTCCCCACAGAGATGACATGAGAGGAATGATGGGGAAAGAAATGATCAAAGAATGCTATTATCAGGATTTTTGGCAGCTGAGCTATGATTCCAAATGTAGGCACGGCAGACGCTGCTCCGAAGCACCGACGGGCTCATGGCTGTGTAGCAGCCCACACGTGGTGAGGTGTCCTTAGCAAGCAGGGATCCAGCGCAAAGAAATCAGTGCTGGGAAAAAAAAGACTTCTCCCCAAGACGGCTGACCTGGGGTAGTTCATGTGAGCTAGTCTAACAGAGCAGACACCATCATCAGAATTTTAACTTGGTTAAGTAACCAGCATCCAGCCCAGCGCCCTCTGCAGACAAAGCTAACCCCAGGTTATCTGGACTTCATAGCTGTTTAACCCGAGGTTATTCCTCTTGGACTGGGGTTGGCGTGCCCTAATAGAGCTCTGATGCTGTGCTTACAGAAGCAGCATTTCCCAGGAGTTAGTGCTTTCTCTTGCATTTTTGGGTTTCGCTTCTGCCTTGCTGAGATGTTTGTGTCAGCCAACCCATGAAAATTTAGCACTAAAATGGTACCGTGCTGCATTGTTTTCTCACTGTATAGCTCATGATCCCTCCCATTCCTCACAAATCACAGTAATCGCAAGGGCTGCCAAGCCTCCAAGCCAAAAGCAGCTTTGGGATATTTATCCCACCTTTTTGTTTGACATGTCGTAGTTGATGTTGTAGCCATGATGGAAGCGGCAGTGAAGGCAAGCCCAGAGAATGAGAAGAGGATGAAATTCGGTGCTCAGGAGCACAAAAACTGCTGTAACTCGGGGGGGTCTTATGTCAACCATGAGAATCTGCGGTGGGAGACATCAGGAGAGAGGTCAGACCTGGCTATGGCTTTGCAAACTACAAAGTTTCTACTGCGTTTCCATTTGGCAGAAATCAAGATTCATCCAGATGTGGTTCACCAGAAACTCCAAATTTCAGTGAGAAACCTGGATAGATAGTGTCCAATTTGTTCCTTCTCTGCTAAAAGCATCCATGAATGAAAGCAAACTGTTGCCATGGATCTTTACATTGGTTTTATTTGTTTGCTTATGCTCCCAGAAGAGCTAAATGTATTTAGCAGATTGAGAGAGGTGTGGTGGGCAGAGGGCTAGAGATCACCCATGCCCTGGAGATAAATAAAAGTGGGGAAATATTCTCCGCCAGGCAACCTCAGGTCCCCACGTGCTGCTCTCCGGCAGCATCCTGCTGTCCTCCTTAATCTCTTCCTATGGATAGAAATGGGCAAGAGAGTTCCTCTCTCAGAATAACTTACTCTCCATCCAGGGCAGAGTCTTTCCAACATGACACTATTCAAATTAAACCACAAATCTTCTTTTCTAGGGATAACACTCTGCTGTCTTCCCAAACCTGTTCTCTTTTTCCTTTGCCATTTTGACACCATTAGCCTTCTGAAAGTGCTAGCACACACACAGAGATAATACTGTTAATTTTATTGTGCTTGGAAAGGCACAGAACAGCCTAAACTCAGCTAGCTGCTTGGCTTTGGCTTTTCCCTATTGTATAATGCCCTTTTGTATATAGCTCTGCGTGGCAACTCATTTATATCAAATCTTACCAGTTAAGGGAGGAGGGAAAGGGGGGCAATCAATAGTTATCTTGCCAAAGAGACCTGAAGTCAATAGCCTCCCCTTTTCCTGTGGGCAGGGCCAGTGTGACAGCTCATGCGGGCACAGGCTGCCTGCTGCCCAGCCAGGGTGAGCGCGCCGTGAAGCTCGCTGCTCTGCAACCCAAAAGCCGGCCAGGAGATACAAATCCTCGGAGCAGGTAGCGCGGGCCAGCCAGCCGCCTGCAGAGCACTTTGCAGTCAGCTGCTGCCTTGCGGCTGGGGGGGGACCGCGAGCATCTCAGGGCTGTTGGTCGTGGCTGAGGGTTGGAAACATGAAACGTTTGTAGCCCTCAGGGTTAGGGGGAACAGCAGAACGGGAGGGGAGCGTGCACTTCCACAGCTGTAAGAACAGAGGCTTTCCTAAAAAAAGGATGCTTTGTATTTAAGCTGCAGGTGAGGAGCTGCTCTTCAGACACTAATTTCTCATGCAGATTTTCATGCAGACGGTTCCGGGGCCTTTTCCCCAGCCCTCAGCAGCAGCTCACTGGGGCCCGCCGGGAGCAGCTGACAAGGTGGGTGCACGTTGCAGCATCAGGAGTCCCCGGACAACACTGAAAATGCTGCTGAGCGAACTCCTAGCAGTGGCATGTGGGCATCACTTCAGTGAGACTGAGGGCCATCGTCCCAAAGAGGGAGACACCGGGTCACACAGGAGCCTCGCAGAGGGCTGGAGGCCACTTCCCACCGCAGCCCTCACCTACCCCCCGGAGATCACCCCCAGGGGGAGAGACAGAGGGGAAAAAGCAAACATTTGTCTCCCAATCAACTGACCAAGATTTTTTAAATGAGTAGATCCTCTCTCTACGCACAGTTTTTACTTCAAGCATGGTGTAGAAAAAAATTGATTTGTTTTTCTCAGTCCAATTCCCTTCTGTCTAATAGGTCTGTTGTAAATGCCAATTTTACTGTCATTTACACTGTGCCCATCTGAGCTATTTTATCAATAGTTAAATAAGAATACTTTAAAGTAATGTGATTTTTTATTTGAATTCCAATTTGTGTTCAGATGGTTTGACACAAATCTAGTAAGGAAGGCTCACTATTTTCATAGAACAAATTAAATTATATGTTATATAGCCACACAAGTAAATATGTTACATAATTGGATAAATAAATACTTGTGATTAGATACAGCATCTCATTCTTACCTACACATAATAGCAAGGCTAGTGGAAGTATTGTACAAATCACCGTGCTTTAATAGTTAGCAGTCCATGAAAATCGACCTGAAAGACAATAGGCAAGAACAAGAACAAAAAAAGGCTAAACCTAGTTATGTGAACCAAGGCTTCCTGCTTGCCTGTTTAAGTGCGATTCAAATCAGCTTAGAGTCATTTTCACTTAAGCCAGTGCATCTGGGCAGAGAGGTCAAAGCATTAGTTGTGCAGAAGATGGCGGTGGTGGATAAAAGGTGATGATCCATCCACTGCTGGTGGGATGGACGATGGGGATGTGCCACCAGTTACAGGACGCAGTTAAAGCCTGCAGAGCCAAAATCGGTACCTGGACAACCAAATGGTTGAAATTGGCAATTTGCAGGGAGTTTGAGAGAGAGTGTCAATCTCGGTTTGTGTTGTCAGACAATGCTTTCCTCCTGACTATGGAAGAGAAAAATCAGTTCCTTTTAAGCTGATAAACACAGCCCAGCTGGGACCCAATTTGTTGTTTGGATATTACAGGCTGAGAGACAGACCGGAGTCCTGGCATGTTTTAAAGAAATTGTGTCTCCCTCATGCAGCTAAATTAGTAATAGATAGCACACGCCTGTGATGGAAACCAAAGAAGGCTAATGGTAATCATCCTGCTCTTCCACCCACCCTCTTTTTTGCCCGCATTTTGCTTCAGATCGACCTGAACTACTTTTTAAGTGTTTCCATTGCTTTTTCTCTTCCAAACAACCTCCCCCTCTTTCCCGCAACTCCTGCAACCTGACTTTATAGTAAACGGACATGCTAAAAATTGGAGCTGTTCAACATACATAGACATTTGTTAAACCAAGACAGTGAGATAGTGATCCTGAAACCAAGCACCACACGCAGGCTCCCCTCTTTCTGCCACCACTGAAATTATTCACCAAATTAGTGTTTGCTAGCTTCGCATGGAGGAAAGGCAGCTAGGGAGGCGTAAGATTTATTATATCAAAGTGTGAAAGTCAGTCTAAATCATATTTCTGTATGATAGGAACTGACTCAAAACCAGCAGGCTGTGCCTATAGAAAAGGGGTATTTACCAGCAGAGCGATGTAGAATATACCACCACCAGCAGCCACCTGTAAGCTAAAATGTGGGCACTCAGGGCCAAAGCTGAGGGTATTTCCAAGAATTATTCCCCAACAATTTCCCCTCCTCCTCCCCATTTCACTCTGACAGCAGTTACCGGGTTTGGTTTGGCTTTTCATTTCAGCTTTGACTTCCACTGGGCCTCATCCAACAGCTTTTTCCTCCATGTGCAACAGATGAAATCCCACTCCCATTCAAAAGGAAAAGCTCTCCGACCAGTGGGTTACTGGGAAGCCTGAACTCCTTCTCCCTCATGCATAGGGCTGATGTTGCCTCATAACAGCAATCGCTTCATGGCATGCAGGGTCCCGGGTGTACCCGCAGCGCCTATCTACGCCAGGTCAGTATCCCATTCATATTATATTTGCCATGTCTGGTACTTTAATGAGTGCTGATAATATCAGTCATCCTTTTTTCTAGCTCTTAAAGCAACAGTAAGTTTTTGAGTATACAGCCCACAAGCCGTGAAGTATGTGATAAAAGGGCTTAATAGACAAGAAAGAAGTCACCATTGTTTGGAGCGTAAGCAGGTATTTATAGCATGTCTAAGCCCCTCCTGGTCAGCAATTCATTTTAGTTCTGCCTCCTGTGTGACAGTCTGTCACCTGAAAACACAAGATGCTCTTCAAAGCTTATGTGACCTTTAGAGGTTCAGCCCAAAGCAGTTTTGCTGACATCTGGCACACGAGGGACTTGCCATAAGATGAAATAACAAGAATAACCAAGCCTCTGCAGGGCCATCATCTGTCGATCCCAAGGCAGGGAAAGCAGCACAGAGAAGGAGGGAGGCCGAAAGGCCGTACCTGAGCTTGCACTGCAGCGCCCAGGCAAAGTCACACCTTTGCTAAGTCATGGAGGGGACTGAGATAGGGGCAAAGAAGGTATTCTGGTGGGAAGGGGGTTTAGTGGGAATACAATTCATCATTTATCTTTGGATAAAAAGTGGGGCCTGCCAGAAGACACTGGGACTACATGAGTCAGGATGTTTCTGCAATGAGAAGATGCTGAGTGAAGAATTTGGTCTAAATTCACAGTTAACTCAGAATAAAGTAACCAAAAATAGAAATGGTTAAGCAGGGATTAAGCAGGGGTCAAACAAAGTGAGAAGAAATTCAGCTTAATGAGGAAGACAAAGAAAAGTGAAGCTATAGTGGCAAGAAAACAATGACTTTCAAAAGACATTTTTCATGAACTGAAGGAAAAGCCTAGACTTTTCTGTAGTCTGCATGGGAGTTGTTCAGATGGTGGGCTAGGCTGGGCTTGCTGCAGTGTGCTCGGGGAGCCAGGAGATGTATTTTACTGGCTATGCTTAGGAAACACAGCACATTGTCAAAGCGTTGAAAAGCTGCTTGCGCTCATCTGTTCCTGCGCTCCTGCCCTTGAAACATCCCTTCTGCTTCTGGGAGGATGATATTTAAGAATTCAGAAATGGGCTGTTACTTAGCAGAGAATATAACCAAAAGTGTTCAGGGCTCAGAAATTAATTGCTACGCCAGCCAGAGCAGGCAAATCTTGCTGCGGCAGCCTGCATGCCGGGGAAGCTCCTCTGCTCCATGCAAGGTGAGGCATAGCAGGGAACGGCTGTGTCCCTGGCTCGGGACGGAGGATTTCCCCTCCCCGGCTGCTCCATCAGTGGAAGAAATGTGATCCTGCTCCGGCAGGATGGTGCGGCAGCGGGGCTCCATATTTCAAACAGCAGGGGTTAAGCAAAGTAACCAATTTCCTTGGACTAATTGAGCATGCAATCTGCCTGCTTGTAAAGCCTGTATTTGGCCAGGAAGATTTATTACTTTTAGCAATGATGAATGTCCAAGAGCAGTGAGGGCAGACCTGAGCTGCACTTCATTAACTTTAAGTGGGATGATGTTGAAAAACCATTTCTATTTTTGGTTACTTTGTTCTGAGTTAACAGTGAATTTAGACCTACTTCTGTAATAAAGTGCTCAGAGAGTCCAGTGAATCTTGTTCTCTGTGGCAGATACTACACCTGTAGGGTTTTGTCCTTATCCTGATGAGTAAGTAGTTTTAGCTGGTCCTGAGAGGCTATGAAATGATAGAAGACTGCTCTGTACGGGAGTTTGAAGTTAAGCCTCCATCTATCTCAGAAGCAGAGACCGAAATGGAGGACTGACATGCCTGTGCCATTGGGTTTCAGAATAACACCTCTTTATTATCTTCATCTTCTCCTCAGAAAGTCATCATCAGTTCAGTGCTTTGTCTGTGCTACTGAATGGCCACGTCCATCACAGGGGTATGGTGGCACCCCCTACCTTCCCCTTCATCTGCTTTAAAATCAGTTGCTCTGTTTGTATAGGATGGAAAGTGCAAATGCAATTCTCCTTACACTGAAAAGTGCTGGACACTTTACTAACTGCCTGATGTAACATCTGTCCCCCTCCACATTCATTATTTGCAAATACTCTCCTTTTCTCCCTTTTCTTGGGAGAATATCCATTAGTGACTGTAGCTGTGAAGCCCCAGAGCACGCCCTGCCTTCTTTTCTCCCCAGCAATACTTGTGCTTAATGTCATATTTGTACAAAACACCCTCTCTCTGTCCCTGCACTGCAGGACCACACTGGTCCTCTAGAAATTGTCAGCAAGTATTTGATGCTGAAAGATTATTTTGTTATAAATCATTCCCAGAGGTGACTGTGGCCAGTAAAAAATACTTTTGCATTGCTCTCTTTACAGTGGTGTGTAGACTGAAAATGCATGTGTATCTGTGTTTCCACAATAATTATTATCTTGCATGCTACCAGCGTCAGCAGTGTTGACTGCTCCAGATTGCAATGCATGCATCGCGGCTCTGCCCCACCTTACAGCCAAGCGCAAACCTTTCTTGATCACCCGTTAGCCTCTATGAGCCCTGGGCCATGGGCAATCAACCTGCAATGCTGTATGCAAGGAGTCCACTGCCCAGGATAACCAACCTGGAAGCTGCAAAGCTAATGAATTTGCCTCTGAGGCTTAATTGTAAGAAAAGTAATTAATCTTGCTTGGTTTCACTCATCATCAAGCAAACTTTTGCTGATGAAGAAGAAAACTGCTGAGCATTCCAATTCACTCCCCAAGTCAGCCTCTCCCTGTTGGACTTTGTGGGTAATTGGCACATCATTACTATCCCATTTTCTACAGATTCCCCAAGAGGAAACGGTGAAAGGAACCGTAGATGTTAGTGAGGGGAGGGGGTTTTGCAGCTCAGACTTTCACTCCCACTCCCAGAGAAGTTCTGGGTTTGCCTAGTGTCCCGATTTTGTTCAGATCTGATGAGAGGAAAAAAAAAACAGAAAACCTGTAAGGGAAGGAGGAACGTGCAAAACAGCTGTCAGACGGTTTCACGGCAGTTGTGTTTGAGATGTTCAGCCAGCCCTGCCACTGAACTGGTATGAGTCAGGGCTGAATCCAGCTTCCATCCACATATGGTCTAAGCCTCAGCCATGGGGCAGGAGGTGAAGATACCAAAGACACACAACATTGGGTGTAATCTCAAATCACTTCAGGCATCTGGCCTACCCGAGGCATGTGTTTTAGTTTGAGATAAATTGCTCTCTTGAGTTCCCTGTTATATGGGGAGCCTACACTAGCCGGCAGAGAATTAGCCAGTGCTGCATGATGCCCTTTGCAAGCTCATCAGGGAGCTGACAGACTTTCAGAGAAGTGCTGAGGAGCTGGCCATGAGTGAGAGCAGGGCTGGCAAGGATCAGCAGGGCACCAGAGTATCAGCCATGCCCTAAACGGGCAGCAGGATCAGAGCCACGCAAGGAGCTGCCTGACTACATGAGGGCAGCCCCTGGGACCAGGTGTAATTCAGTCCTACCAGCGGCACTCTAATCACACAGGTTAAGAGTGTGGCCCAGGTTTCTGATGGGAGCCATTCACTGAGATCTGGTTAGTGCATTTTAGTTGCCTTTCGATGACCGGAGTTTATTCCCTTAAAGGCTTATTGCTGTGGTTCTTCAGGCTTGCTGCACGAGGGCGAGCAATCCAGTTCTGGGAAACATGCACGGGTGGAGAACATACATGATTTTGGTCATTTGGGGGAGCAAAAGAAGATGATGCAACGCAAACATTAACACAGAAGGGAAAGAGAAGGATGGAAAAACAGATAAAGAAATGCATGACTCAAACAAGAGACAGTCAGATGGCTACATTTGTTCCACTCATTATAAGTATTTTCTCACAGAAAGTGCTTTACTCCTCCTAAGAGGAGCGCAAAGGCTGATCCCTTACGCTTTGATCTCAGAATCACTCCTTGAAATGCAGGAGTTTTAGCAAACTTTAAAATCCACACAGCAAAATGTCCATGTTTTAGCTGAACTAAAACATATTTTTTAATTACCTAGTTTGATTTACATCTGTGTATGGTTAACAAAACGCATAGAAGATACTTTATTAAACACATTAAAATATTAAAACTCATGCAATGGGGCTAGAGTTCAAATGTCAAAACACTATCAAAAACAGACCTCTACCTCAGTATCTAGTGGACTGAAATGAGAAGGATGTGACTGTGAGACAAGCCTTTTGCACCTCTACCGGCGATTTGGAGTGAGAAGCATTTCCATTCACTGTCAATGAATAGACCAAATTAGAAACACTGACGTTAGGTTTCTTGCCTGTCTCAAAAGCTTTAAATGGCAGAAAAATTCTGCTCCCAATAGGAGTTGTAAAACACCTATTTAGTGGATCGAGCTTTCATATCCTAGCAGACTCTAAAAAGAGAAAATAATTTCAAAAAATGATGTCAGCTGTACACTGCAGACAGGATCAGGTACGAGCCAAAGGCACAGCGCAGGTCCACAACACCCAGGGGAAGAAGCAGGCATGGGGAGGGTGGCATGCTGTGCGGCAACCTTGGAGCTCCTGTCTGCAGGCAGGTCAGAGGGAAAAAGCGCAGCAGAAGCGGAAAATGAGCTGCGGCCCAAGCCATAGCATGTGTTGTCAATAAAACAATGTTTTACCTGTTTAACTTGAGCTGCCTTTTTTTTTTTAAATGTCAAAAGTGGGTTTTTTTCAGTTTATTTTAGAATAACTGTCATCAACAAAATCAAAGGCAAAGTAAACCTGTAATCACTCCCTGCACCGTCTCTTGTAATTTTTGATGGAGTTAGATGAAACTCAGCGTAAGTAAAATCAGTTCAACCTTCTTGAGAAAACAAGACTTGACAAGAGCAAAACTAATTTAAATCGTGCACCGCTGTCATCCGATGCGGTGCCTCCAGCAGTTACGGCCTCGCAGTGGTGTCTCACCGGGTGGCCGTGCCAGGCCGGCTGCAAAAAAGAACCAGATTTGGAGCTTCAAATCTTGTTATGTAGTGCCATCTTGAGGTTTTGTGAAACGAAAATTACTTTCTTCAAGGCTATGTATAGCTTTTATGTGGTTGTAGTTTGAGAAGTTCGTTCTTCGGGGTGTATGATTGGGTGCATTCGACTGTGTTTGTGAACCGGAGAAGACAGGGCTGGACTCATCCAGCTGGAGCACCAGCCAGCTCGTTCCCTGCTCCGTGGTGGCATCACCTCTTTGAAAAACCTCTCCTAGAAAAAGTTCACCTACCCAACATTTAAAGACACAGCCATGGACATCACGCTGGCACTGCAGATGAGGTTGAAGGCCACAGTACGTGGCTGCTCCTCTTCTCCAAGACACAAACCCATATCTCGTCCCCTGCACTGTCGTGACAATGTCTGTCCCTCCTGAGAGGTGCCCAAGCATGGAGCTGGTGCCATGGGTGCAAACTGCCGCTTCGGCCGCAGCTGCTCTGAAAATTGTGGGCTTACAGCTTCGGTGCCTGCTGTCTGCACCTCTGCCAAAACAGTTTTGTCCCTCCAGCACCGGTGGAGGCCAGTTGCTCAGGGCTGGGGGATTTCATGGGGATATTTGCATCATGATGGAGCAGCAGTCACCCTACGCCTGGTTTTGGGCTGCCAGGACTGGCCACAGGACCAGAGAGGGCAGGGAGCGGGATGAGAGTCATAGTCCAGAGTGAAAACCAGGCAGTAAAGGAAGGTTTAGAGAAGCAACCTGAAGGACACAGGTGCTTCACCACGTGGGGAGGGGACGGTGGGGACGCCAAGCAGCCGTGAGGCATCGAGGAGGGGCAGCATGGCCTCGCCACAGCGCCTCACCCGCTGTGTTGTGCCTGTGAAGACAAGGGGTAGTTGGGTCTTGGGGTGAGAACCGGGGGCCTCAGGAAGGGGGTCTGGGAGGCTGCCCTGGCAGCGGGGCACCCAGGGAGGGGATCCCCTTGGGGTGAGGGGGGCAGCCGCGCGGGGCCTGGGGCGGCAGGTCCCCCGGGGCGCCAGTGTGTGCGTGGGGACGTGCTTGGTGAACTCGGGGGGGGGCCCGACGCCCTTA
>NW_008795918.1:629922-660130 GCF_000699145.1 Aptenodytes forsteri
CTCCTGCGGGGCCGCCCCGACCCCCTGCGCCCGCCGCTCCGCGCCCGGAGAGTTTCACTTCCCCGGTGACCCGAGTGCGCTGTATAAATAAATAAACAAACTCTTGCCGTGATGGAAGCGAGTACGTGGGGTGCTCCTAGGCTCTGTAACACGCTCCTAGGCTCTGTAACGGGAAGTTTTTAATAAAATTGTGCACAGAAGCTCGGGCCAGCGCTTGGTCTGGTGGTTTACTTTTATTTGCAGCGTGGGGCACGGCCGTCTCCGGGAGGCTGTAAAGGGGGTAATGGTACTCGGTCACCCAACACCGCGCTCCGGGGAGATATCGGAGGGAAGAGCTTTAAGCCCAGTGCGCAGATCACGTAACAGAGATACGGTTCCCTGTCGCTGCGTTCTTTCTTTCCTCTTAGTATTTTTAACCCAAAGTGAACTTGGGCCTGGCCGTGGCTGGTAAGTCTCGGTTTGGGGTTTGCTTTTGCCGGTTTTCCGCAGACTCTCAGGTGCTGCCCAGCGAGCAGGATTTGACCTCTATCCCTGCTTTAATAGCAAATGTCAACTCAACTGCCTTTTCTACCTTACACCAGCCTTGCCCTGCTGCAGCTGTGGTGCTTTTTTCCCATTTTGTTGCCTAGAATAGAAGACATTATTTTGACTTTATTTCTACTTTCAAAACCTGGATATCTGCATTTTTGTGTACAGCAATAAGTAAAAATGACATGGCAGTTTTCTTTAAAAACTTCTTTTAACTGAAGATTGTTACACCTCTCAAATGTATACAAGGATAAAAAATTTTTATAGGTCATATGACTTTTCTTCCCCAAAACATTTTTTTAAGTCTTTTTTTGTTTTCTTCTCCCTCTTAAATGTTGAAATGCCTGCATGTAATCTGCTTCTGGAATAACACCTGTCATGAAAATATTTTTTTTTTCCTGGGGTTAAAAACAAGTTTCCTATTTCTTAAATAAAGGACTAGAGACTTATTTAGGAATATCGGATATCTCTGTTCAGTCCCATCGTGACCACCAAACACTGTATTTTGAAATACGGGAATACGTGCTTCCTTTCCCTGTATCAACAAATGTGGATTTTTACAGTAAAATGTGAAGTCACTGAAATAAGTTTTTTATTCAAGACGGTATTTGTGATTCACATGTGTAGATAGGCCTGGCCTTCCTTGTATGTGAATTTTCTGGTTTTTGTCACTTCCACCACTTCTTTTGAAATGAAGGCTGAAGGTGCTCTACATCACTTCACTCTGAATAATATCAACATGAGAAGAGGGTTTCTAAAGTTGTAATTGATTAATAGACATCTGAGGACTTCAGTAAGCAATGTAGCTGTTGATAGTGATTAAAGAAAGCGTAGTGGTTGGTGTATTTCATTCATTCTTGGTTTGATAGAATATGCACTTCATTTCAAATACAAAAATGTGACAGTAAATCCTTGCTTCTTGTTTTTTTGTAGCTTTAGAAACACAACATTTTATTCAATTTCATAATAGAGTGGAAGACTCTCAGATCCATATTTTCTAACACAGATCTCTGCATTTCCTCACCAGCTTTGTGTCCTCACAGATCAGAGAGAAAAGGGAGCAGAGAGGTGGTTGTGTATTTGCTAAGCATCACTTACAGGTGACCTAAAAGGAAATATTTGTATGTAGGAAAGAAGAGTGTAATAATTTTTAATGCTTTAATTTCATTGATAGAACATTAGTGTTTAGATTAGTACTCAGCTTTGTGTCTGGATCTGCAATAAATGGTCTGCATCTGATCTTAATATTTTTTTTTTTTTTCTCCCATACATTTGGTGATAAGGGTCTCTGCTACCCTGGGTGAAAAAAAACCAAACCAAACCCAAAGGTCTGAAAGGGGAGAGAGGTCTGTTGATACAGAAAATTTAGAAACATCTCATTTAGACTGTCAAGTCATCAATCTGTCTGTTTCCTGGAAGCCTGCACCAGCGTAGCTATTGCTGGTACTGATGTCAAATATAAAATATTCTGTAGTAGCTGATCTTATTCTGGAAAGTAGCTGTTCTGCTGCAGTAAGAAGCAAACAGCCTCTTCTTGCCTAAGTGCAGCTACAGCTCTGTAGGTGCAGATTTTGATAGTAGACAAGGCCCTGACTAGGAATTTCTGTTGACACCCTTGTGAAACAAATGGGATATTCACACTTCACCTCTATTTTCGGATCTCAAAGCAAGTGGAGATCAGTTACTCATGCCACACTTCTCAAGGCTTTTGTGCGGTGAGAAGGCCATGCTAGCTTTCTGCCTGTAATCTAAAGTTAGTTTCAGGGGACATGACAGCAATCCTCGTCTACAGAAATAACCCTACTGAATTTGGTTTGAGGTCTCTGGTGCCCTACCTGCGTACAGTTAAAGTTTCATGACAAGGAAGTGATTTTTCTCTGAATCAAAAATTGTATTGCCTCATCTGCAGTCTGTGTGGTCATATTTCATGGCGATTATGAAAACCTGAGCAATCTGCGGTTAACGATCTTTGTACGTCTCCCAGCATGAAGGCATTGATACCTATTTTATTCTTCAAAACTTTTAGATCATTTGGTTGTAGCACAATTAAAAAGGTGAGTGAGAACAAATACAACACCTTCCATTTTTCCGTGTTCCTAAAACAGCCTTGTCAGCTGTGCGGGAGATGAAGATGTGCCAGGGTCTGGTTGGTCTTTTAGGTAAAAAAGCATTTGAAAACAGACAAGGATTTTCTCATTTCATGCTGCTGCTGGTTTTTTTTTCTGGCAGTGCTGGATTTAGGGTATCCTATGCGAAGTGGAGCGAATAGAAAACCATAGGTGGTGGAAGAGCCACTTAAAGGGGAGAGGGTAAAGAATTTGGAGGAAGTGTGTTCCTGTTTGGATGCGTGTATATGTTTTATATATATGTAAAACATATATACATACATACAAGTTTAAAGCAGCGCTGATGCTTGTGCTCAATGGTTTTGAGCAAAGTGCATAGGTACAGGTTTCTTTTACCACTTAAGATAATAAACATACCTGTTTTTCTCCTGAGAGTATTGTGAGATCTGATGTTTATCATAAATCAAGCCCATTAGGTGAAAGATGGAAAATTAGTTCCAAAGATGGGAGAGTCCTGCCAGTTGCTGTTCTGGATTTCATTACTTTTCAATTGGTCTCTCAAGACAACACTAGCTAGTTTAGACAAGAGCTGTGGGAAGCCTTATAATGAACTACCTTCATGCAGAAAACTGAAACAAAAATGTCTACCCTTGATGTTTTCACACATTTTGGAGGGGAGAGTTCAAGCGATGTGTAAAAATCTCTGATCCTCTAAGTGTTGTTCCAGCAATAGCTTGTTTGGTCAAGCAAAACTTTTTCCCCGCATTTGGAAGAACTGTAAAGCTGGGTCATACTTTCCTCTTCTGGCAGAAACTTTTTCAGATAGCTTTCTAAACTTAGAGAAGAGCAGGTTCTTTTCTTGAGCAAACTCAAAAAAAGAAAAGAAATCGTAGCCTGAGAAATCCAGGAATTTCTGAAGTTTACTTCCTGATGGACTGAAACCGTAGTTCCACATACTTTTTTTTAACAGTAATATTGGCTGAAGCAACCTCCATGTCTGGTGATTTGTTCATGTCTTCTCTATTGCACTGGCGCAAATGTTTGGGCTACTGCATGGTAGTCCTAACTGGGGAAATGATCCAGCAGGGTGAGGGGTGGGGAGCCTGATTATTTTTCACCTGCATCATTCCCTCCCCTGATTGCTGCATGGCTGCACAGTAGCCATACCAGCATAATCAGGGGAAGGGATGGGGCTGGAATGAGCAGGAAGATAAGGGCAGCTCAAACAGCAGTGATGCTAAATGAGAAAATGCAGCCTACGTAAAAATTTTTAAATTATTGCTGTGTTTATAACTAAGCTGGATGGCATAGATCCTGTTGTGGTTCTTCTTGTTGCAGTGCTGCATCATTTAGCTAAGTTTAAGTTTTCACATGTGCTAAGGATGAGCAGCAGCTGTTCCCAAACTTTAATATCATGTATACATACTGTTTGTTGTGCTACTTATTTACTTGGCTTAAACACCTTTTGTGTGTTTTTTTTAACTACTATTATGTTCACTTCCTCAGTCCTGTTCTCCCATGCTTTGTTCTAACTTCTAACCTCCTGTCACCGTTCTCTGCAGCTCTTTGCTGCAATCTTCTTAATCATCTCTCCAGCAACTCTACAACCTCCTGTGACGTTTTGGCTCCAATATGACATGCATTTTTCTCATATATGCTACCCTAAATCTTCTCTCGTTCTCTACTGCTATTCAAATATCAAATGGATTTTGCTTTCCGTTGCACCTTTCCTAGGGCTTGAATGTAAAAACTCTTCTCATCTAGCTTATCTTTTATACCCCATGGAATAATGGATGGGAAACGTTATTTTCTTGCCTTTTTCTGATGACACTTCCTCTGGCTCTATGTAGCTGGCCCAGCCTCAAACTCTGCTGGTGCCTGTCCACTCCTCCAAGTGACGTGCAGTATGAGCAGGATTTGTAAATTTATGCCTTTGTAGATTGTAGAGAGCTTTCTCTTGGAAAAAAGCCTAGGGCATTACTATAGAAGTAGGACTCCTGCCCCTCTTCAGGAAACTCATCCAAATTTTTCTCTTTTGTGCTGATAGGAAAATTCTGGGAGATACCGAGGGAGGGAAGATGTGAAAAAGGGCAGTGTGTACTAATGCCACAGTATAATACCAACAGAATTCATCTGTTGCTGTGGTTTTGTTGGAGCTGATAACAACTGTATGTGGCTCTCAAGAGACAGACATCTTACTCCTTCCTTCTCTCCTGTTTCTGGTTGTATGGTGTTCGCCCATCCCTTACGCTGGCTGTAGTGTTGATTGTATGTAAAAATCTAATGAGCCAGTTCAAATCACTAACCCAGGAGGAAACGGTGCTTTTTTGTCAGGTTAGTTTTCTTCTGTGTAAGTGAGCTGAATCGGTTGGTGATTGAGATGCTATTAGCACCAATACTGATGCAAATTCACAGGGAGACTGTAGGGAAAGGAAGGAGGGGTACACAACTTTCTCCCTTCAGCAGCAGAGAGCTGGGTCAGGAGACCCATCTCGAGGAACTGCAATACATCCATGATTTGGAGTGAAAGAAGGAAGAGTCAGGCTCTATCCGTGGTGATCAGAGCCCCGTCAGTTTCTCTTTGCAGCTAGGAAAGCTAGAACACAGTAAATGTCTCAGTTGAAGAAAAAAAAAAACAGGAGGAAAGTTTCCCTCTTTTGAAAGCCTGGTGACACCTGTGTGGTTGAACTAGCTCCTCCTCATCAGAGGCAGGTTTCAGTCTTCCCAAGAGGTTGGATCAGGGTAACTCTTAGATCCCTTTCTTTATGAGGAGCCCAGTCAGATGGGGAGAATTATATATAACATTTCTTTAACCACGCCCAAGTTGAAAGATGAAGCTCCAGAAGGGGTCCACGTCCAACACCTTGGTGTAAATCCTGTCAGCTGGCCCAAGGCACCTGGGTGGTGAGCTCGCTTTAGTTTCACTGTTACTATAAACTGATAGATGCCTTGGCCTGTCTTCCTGATCTTAAAATAATAATTGTGGCTGAAACTACTAGCATGAAAGTTGTAGCGTAAGGTTAATGTGGAGTGTATAACCAGTGCACATTATCCTGGGCTGGGTAGAGGAAGAAGTTACCTGCTGCAAACAGCTGCTTTGTCAGTTGTTTGTGGCTGTTTGAAAAATGCATCTCTCTGCCCAATCCTCAGAAAGCTAATGTTGACTATACAAAAAATAATCATCCTGTTTCCAGCCTCCCACTCTTAAGCAGAGTCATCAGTAAAACAATAATAATCAAATTACAGAACATAGATGTTTTCTTTTCTTCAGCATTTTTGTTGACTTCCCGCAGTCTTATGACATCTGTACCCATGATTTGATCTACTTTACTTTCATTGGCAGGCCTGGCTGCAGCAGGGTAGACTCTGCTCCACCTTCCCTGTTCCTGTTCCTGTGCCAGCAGCACCGGTATGGCTGACTGTGAGGCAGTGACGTGAACTGGATTAGAGAGCTGGTCTGGGATAAAAATAAGTTGCATTTTCTGGTCTGTCTGTAGTGCAAATTGGTTGCCCAGTCCCATTTACTACACAGCCTCACAGGCAGCTGTAAAGGTGTAAATAAGAAAGAATCTGGAGGAAAGCAGAGCCTGAGCTGGCAGTGCTGACAACAGAAATGCTTGTAAGACTGTAGTTGCAGAAAGCAAAATGGAGATTTTCTTTTGTGTGCAACACACTGATGCAAAACATGGGTTCTGTTTCTTTCTCTGGCTCTTTCTGGTTCATCAATGGCTCCCGTTGCTTACTCAGGGTCATCGTTCTGACCTTCAGCGTTACCAGCAAGTAACATCTCTGTTCCATGGAGACAGCCGTGTTGACAACAGGTAATGCAGGTCTTAAACTCCAGTTAAGTATTTGAGAACCAAGATAAATTATTCTCTGTTTGGAGATGATACTTTTGCAGAGTAGATCTGCCTGGCAGGCATATGAGAGATCTTTCTCATTTAAGAAGCTCTCCTGCACCATCCAGGCAAATATAAAAATACATGAAAAATAAACCAGAATCCACTCGGTTGATAACATTAGTCAGAATTATTTTACTACAAAATTTGGTCACTGTTCTGTTTCAGTTGGTTTTTAGGGAGAGGGTGGGTCATAGATTTAATTTTGGTGCATTAAGCAAGGTAATGCGTCTGCTATTGCTTCAAGGCTAGTGCTAATTGACCAAGCAATGATGATTTCAATATAACTAGTAAAGCCAGAGCAATTTTAGGATTTAAAATATTTCCAAGTCTGAGCTGTGGCTTACACCCCAAATCTTTCGTTTTTAATGTTGCAATAAATTTTCTGAATAGGATGCATTCAGAAGTTGGACAAGGGCAAGGTTTGTAAGGAAGTGCTGTTTTTCTTGTGCATACCTGGGCATACTCTACTGCAGCACTCCAACTGCAGAAAGAATTCAAAAGTTTTCACTTGAAAGCGTTGAAGCAAAAAATAGTCTATACTGCCTGTTAAGAAAGAAACAAAGCTATTAAATCATAACAAAGTATGTTGCTTGTACAGATACAGGTTATTTTGAATTTGTTTCAGACATTTGACTTTATATCTGGTAATTGTCAGCTTTGTATAAATAATTCAGTCTATCTTACTTTCAGATGACCAGTTCTAAAGATAATCTATTAATAAAACAGTGAAAGCATTGGTCTGAAACATCCATTTTGTTGTGTTTTCTTTCTGAACTCATTAGAAGTGTTGTGGTTTTTTTAAACAAGACTTTCCAACTTTTACCAAGTTCTATAACTTCAACTACTCTTATGCTATGGGTTGAACTCCAAGCATCAAACGGAATGGGCAGTGTTTGTTTTAATAGTTTATGCCTATAAAGCTTGCAGCATACATACATGAAGTGGCATTTTTAATGAATTACTCCTTTAGCCACTGACATTCAGAAGTGGGTTAGAAACATTAGCAATGGAGCTGTTCCTTCTCGCCCGCAGACAAAATCTCAGCACAGACACAAATTCTACCTAAAATTCTCTTGTCAAGTTTAACTATGCTGCTGATAATACCTAAAACTCCATGCTTGCCCTGAATTTCTTAACTGATTTGATAGTTCTCTGATACAGAAGAATGATGTGAAAACAAGTGTGACCTGTATCACTTTGGGATTCCACCATCTGACCCTTTTCAATCTGCAGTATTTTGCTGAGGTGACCTACAGTATTCAAACCTCAGGCTTTTTTTTTTTAGTTTTTACATGAACAAAACAGATGGATAATGAAATTCAGACATCTGATTTAATGTTTTAGACCAAAGAACTTCAAATACTGACAGTTGCTCTCCCTCATTATAGGATGGGAAAGGAAACATTTACTCTATTCATGGGAAAGTCCCCTGAATTTCTGGGACTTTCCAGAAGATTGTTTGAGAATATAAAGTTACATTCATATCACATTAGAATGTCATCTTTAATCAGTGTAATCTCTAAGAACTTTCAGTCCAGTCTTACAGTATGCTATTCTGATAAATGTGACGTGTCTGTTAGTATTTTCACACTGTAAAATTAACAGAGACTCTGGAAACAAATTACTTTGGAATGGAAAGATTTCAGGTAATAATAAACATGTTTATATCGTTATCTGTCTTTACCACATTCTTGCATATGCTTCCATTAAATCATACCTGGTAGGTAATTTAAATTATTACAATTAAGGAAACACCTGTATGGAGGTGATTCCTTTCTCTATTACAGGTAAAAGATTACTATATGTTGTATTCTTGGCCTTCGGGCTTGGAGCACTCAGGTTAACCAGACTGATGTGAGTCTGTGTAATGCTCTGGGGTTTATTTTTATTTTTTAATAAGTTGTTCCTGATCTGCTCTGAGTACCAAAAGAGAGCTGGGTGATCTTCTATGTAATTTCAAAGTAGCTTTAGCTTTGTTCACTTCAGCATTTGTCATGGACCCAGTGATGGAGACTATGCGAATCTCTGTACCACGTATATAGAGCAAAGCCTGTGCAGGAGGCACTGTTATTAAATACCCTCGTCTTAACAACATCATAGTCCTACTTCACTCTCTCTAGGAGAGTAACTCTGTTGAGCAGTCAGTCATCGCTCCTGTAGTTGTTTGCAGAGAACAAGTTTCAGTAGTTTCCCCACCTCAGAGAGAACCGTTTATCTCACACAAACATGTACAGAGTCTCTCCCTACAGAGTTGCATGCTGCCACAGGTTTGGGACTGCAGCAGTTCCTCCAGCTGATGCCTCTGACCTGGGATGTTTAAAGGTTGCTTGGTACGTGGACAAAGATCCTTACAACATGTCAGAACATTGTCAAATATTTCGTGCAGCATTTAGGTGGGTCTTACTCTGCCAGAATGAATGATGGGGCAGTAAAAGGCCACAAGACACAGAAATGCATATGGAGGAGAACAAATATGATCCATCTGAATGTTTCTGGCAGGTCAAGTGGAAATCTCAAGTCCTGACAGGTCTACCCAGTGGAAAAAAGGAACACACGCACCTTCTTAGATGGATCTTAACCTTGCTAACTTGGCATCATTTTCTGCTCCGAATGCTCCTTTCATTTTTGGTAGGGACACGGTCTTCTTTTCTAACATCATCTCCCATTTTCTCCCTGTCGCTGGGGAAGGAGAAGGTCTCTGTCCGCTTGCAGAATTAGCTTTCCTTTCCGTCACTCTGGACTGCCTTAGCTCTTCTGCTGGAACACCTTCACGTGCCAATGTTTGCTATGAAAGGAGGTGGCCCAAAATGTTCTGCTTGTTGACCAGCACAGCAGGATAAATTATTTATTTGGCATATCTAGATAGCTGGGTGGTGCCAGAGCACTGTTTCTAACTTGCTCTCTGTGCCAGCCAGGTGCAACCTACCCCGTTATGCAGGGGTCATGTAGCTGCTTTAGCGTGGCGCTGAGCCCATGCTGACAACCCGTACTAAGGGGTAGGGTGTACCAGCTTGGGCACAGGGCCTCGTTAGCAGAACAGAGGGGTTAGTCTGTTGTACCCATTGCTGTACTCACATTACTTGGGTTCAGGCTGCGTTAATACACCCAATGGCTTTTAGATGGGTGCTGGTTCACGTCCAGCAAGATTTCACCACGGGCTGAGCAGGTGCTGTCCCCACCTTGCCGTGTGAGGTACCTGCTGCTTGCAGAAGTGAGCACTACTGGTGAACTGCAGCATCTAGTAGCATCACAGGGGCTGCCTTTTGGAGTCACAGGCGCACACACAAAAAGATACCTCACTAGTCTTAGTACAGATGTAATCGTATCTTCCTTTTTTTATTAAAAACTGCCACCAGACTAGTGTGTGGTCACAGTTTAGCACTGAAGTTACAAGTGCGAATATGAGAAGTGGCTGGCTTCATGTCACTGCAGTCAGTTGTGCTGAGAGGTCAGCTTCAAATCTCATGGAGTCATTCCTCAGTTCTCCACCCACTGCTGTTTCAGTCAAAGGTAAAAGGAGAATTTGACTAGGGCCGAAAATTAAACCTCATCGTGAGTGGCTATGCTGATTATTAATTTGCAAGACCTGTACCAATTGCAAAGAGCTTATTTCTGGAGTTCATGATGTATTCAGTGGGAGCATCAGCTCCGACATGCTGTCATAAAAAATCATTTCATGCCCGTATTTTATGTTGTGTTAAAGATGTCTGCGTACAGATGATACTGTTCAGATACATTGTTGTGATAATTTTTGTTAAGTAACCAGCAGCTACACCTTGCAAAGTGAGCCACAGTACTTTCAGCAGACACATGGAGGAAAGAGGCGTATATTTTGACAATTTCACATGGTTTCATTTTTGTGAAAGGAAAGCTTTCTACAGTTAGTAGGAATTACAAGAAATCAGCATAGGTTGAAAATTAGGTGCTTTTTATGTTCTAAAAATGTCAGAGAAAAGATGGTAAGCTGTAGTAAAGTGCGGTCAGTTTGTATGTAAATGCACTGCATAAATACGGTATTGGCAACAAATGTGTAAGAACTACAAGATGTGCTGAATTCTCGGAAACAAGCAAGTCCTCATGAAGTCTTTGTGAATAGGTTGTATATACTGCCCAGGACATTCTTAAAAATCTGTTTTCTCTAAAATTCAGTTTGCAGACATCTTTTGGGGTGTTTTGGGGGGTTTTTTCTACACATATTCACTAATGGTGTTTATAAGTAGTTGTCACAATTCTGTTGCACATTAAGGATTACAGCATGTGAATTAGTCCTTTAATACCCTAAGTGCATTCAATATGAGGACAGAGCATTTGTAAATAGAACATACTTATGGATTATGTTTTCGATAATAATAATAGTTACCCAATGACTTTATAACCTTTCTGGGATTTGTTTTGACGTTTTGTCTTAAGTGAAGTCGGACAGTATTTTGGGGGAATTTCTGAATGCGAAGGGGATAAGACAGTGGAGAGGCATTTGCTCGCTTTTCTTTGTTAATGCCTTTGGAAATGCTTGCTCTGGTCTCTCGCCCCCACCTTCTACTGGGCTTTTTGCAGAACTGGTGTATTCGCATAAGACCTATCCCAACTATTAGGTAAGGTATTATAGTTTAAATAGGAAAAAGGGGGGGGGGGGGGAAATATGTATATTTTTTTTTAGGAGAATTATCCCAACTATTAGGTAAGGTTTTATAGTTTAAATAGAAAAAAGGGGGGGGGGTAAATATGTATATATGTTATCAGTAGAATTAAAATATGTAAGTTGTTTTATTTTTAAACTGGGCAGGAGAGTTCACCCTTACTTGTAGTGCCCAATTCACAGTCTGAAGGGAAAGGTTCTAATTCAGTTAGGTCCCTTGGTGATTCTGTATTGAGCAAGAAAAGGACATATAGATTAAACTTGAATTAAATTATGTGCATGTACCAAGTGCTTGCTGGATGTTTTTGTATTGTTCATAGAATCTGTGATACAAGAAATAAATTGCAGTTAATTGCTGTCAGAGTCTCTTTTCCTTTTAAAAAGCTTGAAGGCAGAAACACTAGATACTAGTACAATGCCAAGAGTGTGGAATCAAATCAGGAAAATCCAGCAGTGAAGAGTGTTTAAGCAACTTTCACTCACATGCCTTACCTGTGCATACTGATTCACCATCTGCCTGGTAAATGTCAGCTTTCTTGTGTTACGCTAACAGAAAACAAAATCTAGAGGTGATCGCTGATTTGGGTGCTTGCCGCTGTAGCTGTGAGATTAGATTTTTCGTCTTCTGCCCTTGCTTTAAAATCTGCCACTGCTTTTTCTTTAGTGACAGGGAGATTGAGCATGCAACGCAAGTAATTTGTTCCAATACTTTCATCATTTACATATCTAAATCTGTTAAGTATGAAATTTTCACTGACTTTGGAAGGGCAGCTACAACTGCACTAGAAGTTTTGTTGGAAAAGTCACGAGCCAGAAAAGTTTGTTACGCATAATCGAGGCTCCTGGTTGCATTTCTTCTGTGATCTGTATGAAAATACCACATTGTTCGCCTCTCTTGCATTGGCTGTTACAGCGTGTATTCAGTCAGCAAAGAGTTTTCAGACGCTTCAAGTGTCATATTGATGGAGACAGAAGTGGGACTACAGGTATTACATTCAGCTGATGGTCTGATTCATGGAATCATAGAATAGTCTGGGTTGGAAGGGCCCTCTAAAGGTCATCTAGTCCAACCCCCCTGCCATGGGCAGGGACATCTTCAACTAGGTCAGGTTGCTCAGAGCCCCCTCCAACCTGACCTGGAATGTTTCCAGGGATGGGGCATCCACCACCTCTCTGGGCAACCTGTGCCAGTGTTTCACCACCCTCAGCGTAAAAAATGTCTTCCTTATATCTAGTCTCAGTCTACCCCCCTTTAGTTTAAAGCCATTCCCCCTTGTCCTGTCACAACAGGCCCTGCTCAAAAGTTTGCCCCCATCTTTTTTATAAGCCCCCTTTAAGTACTGGTAGGCTGCAATAAGGTCTCCCCAAAGC
Source organism: Aptenodytes forsteri (assembly GCF_000699145.1). Classification (NCBI taxonomy): domain Eukaryota; kingdom Metazoa; phylum Chordata; class Aves; order Sphenisciformes; family Spheniscidae; genus Aptenodytes; species Aptenodytes forsteri. Next base: position 642,426 of record NW_008795918.1, read on the forward strand.
CTTCTCTTCTCCAGGCTGAACAACCCCAACTCTCTCAGCCTTTCTTCATAGGAGAGGTGTTCCATCCCCCTGATCATTTTTGTGACCCTCCTCTGGACCCGCTCCAACAGGTCCGTGTCTTTCTTATGCTGAGAGCTCCAGGGCTGGACGCAGTGCTCCAGGTGGGGTCTCCCCAGAGCAGAGTAGAGGGGCAGAATCACCTCCCTCCATTCTGCTTTGTGCGGGATCTCTTTACAGTGAGATTCAATTTTTCTTGTAAGTTCAAGATCAAATGCTTTAACTTCAGTAACTTTTTCCAGCTTTTTATTCAATTTGCCTGGCAGATTGCTGTGTGTGAATGCAAATAATCTGAAGACTCTTCTCCATTTTTGGCATTTTCAGTGGAGGTGGTTGTTGAGGCTGTTCTTTTACCTCCACTTCCCCTCGGTTTGCCCGGCCCTTGCACTGCCCTGACCCAGAAGCTGGCTTGATCATCAAGTGGCTATGTGGTGAACCCGTTCAGAGAAGTGGTAAAAGGTAGATTTAAGACGAAGCAGCAAACATAGGTTGTGTTCATAGTATGGCGCACAGTCTTGTCACCCAGAGGAGAGGGCAGGCAGTAGCAAACACCCGGGGGGCAGCAGCAGGGGCAGTGCCAGCTTGGGATGACAGAGAAGCTCTGGTGTAAATTGCAATTCCTGTGCCAACCCACTGTAGTCATTAGTGACAGAGAGAGATAATTATGGGCCTGTCTTGTCCTGTTGAGCATTTATTACTGATTATTTGAAGTCCCATGTGTTAGCTGTAAATAAAATTATTTTTCTCTGAACATTTTCCATCTGGCAGCCATTGAATGGAGTTCATAAAGCAGCTGTTGAGCCGTGGCTGAAAGGGCTGCCATACTGCAAGGTAACAGTGGAAATGTTTACAGATTTCATGTGAATGTCCTCAGTAATTACACTTAAAAGGTGAAAACAAATAATAGCGTAAAAGAGCAGTGTTTGATGACCTTTTCAGTGCTTTCATGGTGGATCTGTGGCTTTATAAAGCCATATATAGTAAATACAGTGAGTTGAATTCCTGGAACTTTGGATGGCGGAGCTGTATTTGCTTCCTGAACAATCATACTGGCATGCCTGCTATGAATAAATCCGAATACAGGGCTTGAGAAACAGGCATTGCCTCCGTTTCCCTTCCATCAGCCCCCTTGCTGCCCTGGCCCTTCGCTGCCATGAGCGGCTGGGTGGCTAGATACTGAACTGGATCAGGAACCTAATGTGGCAGTAGAGATGGCCTCTGCAGGTGACAGCTGGGTGAATGACTGCATGTGGCGCAAGTCAGGCTCAAAATGGGCATAGGTTTGTTGGGTCTCTGCTCTGCACTGGTTCTGGAGGCTGTCATGTTTTTCTTCAAAATCTGGGTGTGTACTTTAATAAAATAAAACCAGAAGTCATCATCTAGCTGTGGAGGAGAAGGAGACTTTAAAGCGTGTCACTTGGTAAAGCTGTGCTTGCTTGTAAGCAGGCTGTGACAGTATGTCTGAGGTGTAAAGTGAACAGTGTTGCCTCAAGGTGTAGTTATATTGTATGGCCAATAACTGTCAGCATAAGCATTAACTGATCACAGTGAATTGTCACCACGATGTTACTAAAGACAAAGAAAAGAAATGCTTGTGGAGAGAGGTAGTATGTTTTACTGTGGCAGCTGGTACAACTGAAAAGCACAGAAAGCTTTGGGGCATTCAGGACCTTCACATACAAAAGTGGATGGAAAGTTATATCTGCTGTAACAGCCACAGTGAGGTATTTCGGTTCTTGGATTTAGTGGTGTTTGCAAAAGGACCTCCACTCTTTTTCTCTGCAGAGCAGGAAAGTTCTATGGCTCATGTGAGCAAGGAGAAACCAAGGAGCAGAGCCTAACGTTCAGGAGAGATGCTGGAGTTCATGAGGATATTTGGGATAGGAGATAGAAAAAGAAGTAAGAAAGCAAGATATACCAGCTGTGGGAAGACAGAATTATATCTTCCTGGCTCTGTAAGCAGGTGGGAGGCGTAGTAACTCTGCTCATGCTCTGAATACACAGCATTGATGCTCACTTTAAGTAAGTAACAGATTACAGGAGTTACCTTTATCTGTAGTGCACCTAGTTCAGCATCCTGTCTTCAAGATACTGAAGATCAGTAGGTACCTCAAAAGGCTATTAGAACCTGCAAGAATTACATGTGGCATAATCTCCCCCCTCATGAAAATCTTTATTTGAATTTTTAAGGATTAGAGATTTATTTCAATCCTGACTCATAAGGTTTTATCTTCCTTTCAGTTCTGCACTTTTTGTGGTATGAAATTACCACACTAATTCTGGATATTCTTGGATATTCTTGTTATCCATGTGCATGTCTAACCCCTGTTTGAATCCTGATAAATCGCTTAGCAGCAGCAGCATCAGTGCTCTATTTGTGCAGTACATGAAGTATCAAATTGCATTTTTTTAATAGATATTTTTAAATTTTCGTTTTTATACTTTTAAATTTGCCACCTTTCAGCTCCAGTGTTCTTATAATCTGACAGTGAATGTTTCTAGTTTACTTACCTTGTTACTATTTAAATATATTTTTTAGCGTTTGAAGCATTTCTCTCCTTTCTGGGGTAAATATTACAATTCTATCCAGTCTCTTCATACAACAGGTTTTCATTGCCCCAAATGCTTGCTTTCTCTGAACAGCCAAATTCCACAGAACCCATTTTTAAGATGGGCTCCCAACCTTTGCACTGTAATCCAGCTGATATATAGGGTCCATCTATGCAAATAAAATTTTCAAAGATTACCCTGTATCTCATTACTGTTGCAGTCTAACACTTCACCTTTTCTTTTCATGGACGCATGTTAAGCAGAAATCTGAAGTGAACTGTCTGCAGTAGTGCCTGGGCCTCTTTCCCAGGTTTATACAACTAACGAGACAGGTTTATTTGGATTTTTGTACCGTGTGTGTAGTTCAGTTTCCTCTGCATTCTGCAACTGTTTGTGTTTATTAACATCTGTCTTCTGCTGTCCTGGTCTAAATTCAGCTAGTACAGTTAGTTATCTTCTGCTGAACTTCTTTCTCCCAGTCCTGATTTGGCTAAAACAAATTACTGGGTGTCAGCTGAACATTTTGCTGTTTGGCTCTTCACCTCCAGAGTTTCAGATCATTAGTAAGTATGTAATTAAGAAAGTATTAGTGAGTATAATACTAGCTCTTTTGAACTAGTAAAGAAAATTGTGTATTGCATAAAAGTCACAAGTTAAACCATCTCTAACCAGGTAATCTCATCAGCTTGCTTAACCTGTGTTCAGAGTTCATAGCCGGGGTGTTTTAGGCAAGCAGGCTCTGGTTTTCCAACTCTGGTTGTTAATAGCTAACTGTTTTTTCAGTTAGTTTAATTTAGAATACTTGGTTCAAGATGAACTACAGCAATTACTTATTTTTTCTCAAAGTGGGTATGTGTGTCCTCTCCTGACAAGATGGAAGGTAGCCTGGAAACAGAGGAATGAGAAGAAAATGCGCTCCCGCTGCTCCCATATTCCTTCCTTCCCCTGGACACTTGTTCCCTACCAGGACACTTTCAGATCCCCGCCTCCATTCGAGAAGTCCTTGTGTGGTGGCTGCCAGGGAAATCAGTGCCAGGGAGCAGAGTGGACCACTGTGAACGGGGCAGGAGGAGCAAAAGGATGGGGTGGCTGGGTGGGCCTCAGCACCCGCAAGAACAGAAAGACACTGGGGTACTGGTCAGTAAAGCTTGTCTAGACTAGGGATATATGAGAGCTTAAAAAGGAGTTGTAAGGATTGGCATTCATTTCTATGTGTGGGGAGGTTATGGTTTCAAACCAAACATTTCATCTCTTACTTTGTAAACTGCAAGAACTAACAGGAATTGACAACCTTAATTTCAGCCATCATGGTCTTATCTGTACACACAACTTAATAAGTATTTATGTTCTAGGTGCCTGGTCTTGTATATCTTGGCAATCTTAATCATACCATACTGTTAAAGCAAACATGAAACAATGTAGTAAGCAGCGTATCTGGAATATGATGTCGTGATGCTCAAAAATCTGATTCCTTCTTTTTCTCACAAGTTATTGTAAAAGGTAGTAGTAGTGAAGATGTTAGAATACAAATACGATGATGTATAAGTGCAAGGTAAATTGGACCAAATTCAAGAGTACTTAGAACCTGCAAATAACATGAGACTAAGAGCTTGTTCAAAAACTAGAAGTCACGTTGGAAACTTGTTTAAACTGCATGTGTCAAGATGTAAATCTTGCAGGCAGCTTCCTGCATTGCTTGGTGCTTACTGTATGTTATGAGGAGGTTCCTTTGAGGTGTTTGCAAGTCATGTTAAGAATTTGATTTCTAAGATGTTGGTGTTGTAGAGGACCTCAAGCACCTCAAACAGTTAATGCTTTTGCTGATTACATATGCAAAAGATGATGCAAGTGTAGAAACCAAGCTTGTAAAACCGGAGGTCCTTTGCTGAATAGTGTATGAGAGGATTGGAAATTCTTCCTAGCAAAACATTGCATTTATCAGCAGGAATTTGGCAACATCTACCTTTGCAAACATTCCTAAATACCCGATTCAAGAGACTCCTCACTTGCATATTTCATCTATTTCTAATCCCATTTGTATAGCAATTGACTCTATACTGGAGTCACGATTTCTATCAGCAAGCATTATTAGTTTTGCAATGTACTTGAATTTGTAGCTGGGAAATTGTTTTTTAAAGTTCTTTTCAGATACTTGTCTGGGAGATGTTGCTGATGCAAAAGATCTGCTCCTGAAAATGGTTCCGATGAGGTAGTCTTTTGGCTGGAATCACCATGATACATGCATAGCAATTGGGAGAAAGTTGTTGATTTGCTTATCTTGGACAAACTGGCTGATACTTGCCAAAAAAGTGACAAAACTAGATACCTCCTTAAAAATGATAAAAATCAAAGGGAAACCTGGGTAGTCTGGTTTGTGGTTTGCACTTTTGAAAATGCAGGATACTCAAAAAAAAATTGGGCATATAACATGGAGGACTAAGACTGTTGAAATATAACTTGTATGTTAAAGTTGGGATAGAAAACCACTTAAACTGTTGTCGTTAATGAAGTCTTTAAGAACTGTTTAGTAATGTATATTACAAATAGTAATAGTGCATGGGTTTTCTTTTGTGCTTTCTGGAAGATGAAATACAACATGGAGAAGACTTGGTACTGTAGGAAAGAATGGGGTTATTATATTTGCGGGGACACAGGCTATTCCTGAAATTCGTATAAAAATTGTAACTACTTAAAATGCAGTGAGTTTACAATTAATTTCTTTCATGGCCAGTTTACCAGTATATACATATAGGTAGAGTATTACTTATCTGTGAGCATTTGTCAGACTAATATCTGGTTTATGTGAGACAAAAATCATGGCAACAGGGAGAGACATAACAAAATTCCAGGTGCTTAGAAGAATTTAATTTGCTTTTTCCAAAAATTTGTAGGTTTTCTTTCACTGTTTTTAAGGAAAATCAGGTTTAATTCTTTTTCTTCTTTTCGTTTCCTAAGAGTTTCTAAACTGATGTTGGAAGTAAATATTTGGTACTTAAACATTTCAGTGTTCACACACAAACACAAAAGCTCATTTGAACAGTCACTTTCAATACTATACAGATTTTGATTTATATACATTGACTTGCTTTGTTTTGATGTGAGATGCAGCTACTACTTTGAAATGCTGTTTTATCTTTGTTGATTAGCAATCGTTTACTGTAAGACAGAAATTTCATATAATACTCAGGGTTGAAGTGTGACTCTACTGCTTAGGCAACACATCTCCAAAGAGTATTCTCTTTCCTGTAATACTGAAGTATAGTTTGCAGTGAAATGGACGTTTCCCTGACTTTGTGTTTAAAATGAAATGTCTTGAATGTGGTCATGGTACCACCACCTGTATTGACACTTCTAAGTCTTTTCCTCGGGGTGGGGGGGACGGGACTAGGGGGGCAGTAAAGTTGAGCAAGGAGAGGGGCATTTCTCCTTCTTTCCACCTTTCTTCTGATCTGAGCACCCCTCTGCCTCCAGGCCCTTTCCCAAAGCAGAAATGCTCTACTGGTTGTTTTGCTCCAGCTCTGAAGAGAGGAGTGCTGCCTTAGGGTAGCCAGAGGCTTGAGTAGATTGGGCAGCACAGGGCGGTACACAGAATTAGCATTGTGGCTATGGAGGTAATATCCATTCTTAATATTTGGTATTTGGAGTTCTGTATAATACAGTGGTATTGCTATATCACCATTGGGAGTATTTCCTTGTATTTTGAAGTTATTTTTTAGATATTAAGTATTTTCATATCAGTATTTAAAGAAGAACTGAAAAGTAATTTTCACAGATCAGTGCAGAATTTAACATTCATTGCACTCTGCCTACATGCATAGTTTTGGAAGTTATGCAACCTCTTTTTATAGAGTTGTGTATTCTGGTGATCTAGGCTTGCTCAGTTATTGCTTAGAAATATAAGTGTATTAGGAGCTATATATGATATAAAACTTAGGTCATGACAAACTACTATGTTCCTCTAAATATAAAAATATTTATCTGCAGTAAGGTTCAAGTAGAAATGGCTTCCATCGTTACATATACTGACTTTAAAACTACGGAGTAGAAAAGCTAAGTTGCTGTGACGTAGGGCCATACACAGTCTGGTTGTGGAAGGAATTTGCATGGAGATGTTGCATATTTAGTTCAGACAGAAGAAGGTTGAAAACTTAAGCGCCCAACACAGAAGCAATTGCTATTGGTTATCTGCAAACTGCAGTTGCGGGGGAGAGGGAGGGCTGTAGCAGGGCATATTGTCACCTTGGCACTCAGGGAGTGCCCTTCCTGACAAGTGCCGGTCGTTATTCCAAATTGCGGAGGTACTAGGTCATCATAGTGCAATTGCTCAAGCAATTTTTTTTAAGATGAGCAAACCACATTTTTTCTGATCTCATTATTGGAGGAGGCTGGACCTGTTTTTCAGAAACATTACAGACAGAAAAATCAACCTGAGGCAGACACCTGGCATGAAAAAATTTTGCCTGAATGCTAATAGTTTGGCAACATTTTAATAAGCAAATGAAAACAGTATGTAGTAATGGGAATTCAGCTGCAGTCATTGCTACCAGATCCACCAAGAATAATGGACTTGCATACCAACCCAGACTTACGCCAAATATTGTGATTGTAGGTAACTAAATGACCATGGAATCTGGAGCAGAGAACCAGCAGAGTGGAGATGCAGCCGTTACAGAGGCAGAAACCCAACAGATGACAGTACAGGCACAACCACAGATTGCAACGTTAGCCCAGGTATAAAATTATACGGTGTAATAGTTTTACCTATTGGATAATTTTTTTAAGAGGGATAATGTCTGCTCATGGGCCTGAGAGAAGGTTCCATTGATACGATTCTGAAACAGGTGCAATGTATAGTTGCTTTAATATTTGTCTTCACATTTTTAAAGCAGTAGAGATTTTTAACTTCCCGTCGCACTAGGCTGTGTTAGTTCTGAAGAACTGTATGTGTGTAAACTGTGTAATGTTAACAGAATAATGAATTAAAATATTTCTAGCATTCTTTACCACAACCATGCCACTGAAAGGTATTTTTTTCAAAACATGTAATTTACTGTCTTTTTTATATTGACTGGATTGTTTTGCTGTTATGTTTTCTGTTAGAAACTTGTCTATAGCAGGCAGTTTAATTCTGAAGAAAACAAACTGAAAATGTAGATAAATAATGCAGCAAATACAACATCTTATCAGATGGGCTTAATATTGCAAACATTATAATCAAGTGGAACAACCTGGCATTTGACAGCTCGTGTTATCCTGTTGTCTCCAGAATTTCACAGAATTGTTGGCTGTTTAGAGAGACAGAAGTAGATCATTTATTATCCCCAAATTATTTTGGAGAGACAAGAAATGCGATCCCAGCTACATCTCTAATTTTGGAGCCCGGTTTCATTCTTGGATACACTAATGTTTGGCAGAAGCAACTCCATTGTGTAAATGAGTACAGAATCTGTTCGGTTCTCTTCTGTAACCATTTCATTTTAAAACTATTTGCAGTCTGCAAAGAACAAACAGGTTTTTTAGATCTTATAGTTTGGGGAATTGAGTGTCTTTTAGGTGGCACAAGTGTTAAATCACTTATCATTTTATAAATGATTAATGTCTTTTTAAAGTCATTACACCTTTTGGTAAACCAGAGATAGTACGCTTCCATTCAAGTGATAGTATAGGGATTGGAGCTGTTGAAATGCACAGGGTGATTTTGTTCAGTGAAGCTGTAGTGTGAATTTACAGGACACCAGCTGCCCTGCACCAGCTTGCCTCTTTGGGCAGTTTTCTCACTGTCTAACTTGGGCACAGGATGTAGGTGGTGTGAATAACACTTCAGTGTGAACTGAGTGGAAGTAGTTTATTTCTCTTGCAAAACCAGTAAACTGCTTCTCACTTGGTATGCATTAAGATTTAGTCCAGAGAAGCAAGAATGTTTTAAATTTGTGTGCTAACATACTAACCTCCAGGTAGCTGAACTTGCAGATATGTAGTGGGTTGAATGCACTTTACTTGGGCAAAATTACCCTGCTACTTGAATGAGAATTTTTTCCAAGTAAGAAAAAGCTATACAGCTATGGTTAACAAATCCATGTGAACCACAAAGAAATATGTTATATTTTTCCTAATTTTCTCTGTTGTCATTCACTGTATTATTTACACCGTAGCTTTTCCCCAGGCTTTATATTCCTTGTGGAGGTGATATAACAGTCTAAACATAATTCCTTGTCTTGTTCACATCAGTGTTACGTTATTACGATATTTTTAATATGCGAAGTGGCAGCGTTTGGCATTAGGGAGTGCCCTCAGAGGCTTAGGCAAATCTAAATAACTAATTATGTCAATTTAATTCTTTCATTATCTCTTGTAAGGTCACCCCTCTTGTAAACTTAGTTTAATTGCTGCATTTTTAGTGAGTTCAGGGTAGTTTTCAGAGTCAAAAGGAAACTCGTTCCAGTTCCACAAGGTATGAGTCAGAGACATCTGCGGAAGTTACACTCTGCTGTTGGCTTAATCCAACCGCAGAGTGGCCTCCAGTTGATGAGCTTTGCTGTCATTGCCAAAGACTGTTTAGTCAGACATGCATTATTAAAAAAGGTTGCTTTGTAAAGGAATATAATTTGCTAGAGGAAAGTGTGCTCATGTTAATCTCAGCCCCGGTTTCTCTCAGATGGGAGTTAAGTACTGCCATGTAATGCTGCAGCCATTTTCATAAAAAAGGAAGGTAGAGGCAAACACAAATTTGTGGATTAGGGAGAGACAGCTGTGGAGGAAAGAGGTCTACATGTAATTCCTCTTAATTTTGTTGTTAAGCAAGATTTCCTTGTAAGTGGCGGATGTTTATGGAAATTCAGAGATCAGCTACTGCAGCTTTTTTGAGAACCACGTGTTCATGGGGACAGCAGAGGATTTACTTCTGCATTTGGTACATAGCAGCTTTTTGAGATTAGGTAGGACAGCAGTGCAGCCCCTTCTCGCATTGTAGCTACATGGATCAAAAATTCCTGAAAATGCTGTTGAACACTGGAGGATTGTTAAATTTTCCAAACTTGGGTATCTAGGAGAAGGCTGGCTAGTCAGCGACCCATGACCTGGCTGAGGTCTGCCAGAGCAGCTCACGCTTGCCTGCAGTCCTTCCCTGAAGGCTACAATGGTGAGTCAGGCGCAAACCAAGGGCCGTGTGTGCTGGTACGGCAGCCCTGGCACCCTCCTGCCTTTCAGGAGCCCCCAGGCGTGAACACGTGCATTGTGTCACCAGACAGTTGCTGAGTACTGGATGTGCACGGGGGCATCTGCCCAGCCACGTAGCAACCTTGGTGCATGGCCCTTCAGCCACCCATAATAGTTCTTGTGACCTGCCAGAGTGAGACTTCCCCGCGTGACATGAACAGCTTCGCGTGGGTATCGCTGTCCTCGGAGCCTGAGCCCCTGCACAGGACATGTGTGGCTGTGCACGCAGTGCTAACGTACCGTGCTGAAGTCATTAGCGTATCCCTGTTGGCATAGCCACTATGCCTACAGGTCTGTGCTGGAGAAACAAAGTTGTGTTTAGGAACTGAGGGTTTAAAATGTGGGCCATTTTTCCTCATAGAAGTAACTCTAAGACTAGAGTTTGTGTTGACCCGTTACACTGAATCACAATAACTGCCTACAAACCATTTGTTTCCACTGCAAACCCATGGGTTTTCTGTCTGAACACACGGTCAGTTTGCTTTATTTAAATGGACTTTTCCAACTGCTCAATATGGTTTAGTCTCTAGAAAGTCTGAAAGGTGTGACTCCCTAAAAATTTTAACTTCTTACATCTGGCAAACGCTTTGCATTTTCTTGAGTGAGAACAAAAATAGCTCCACTCCCATGTTTCTGCCTTTGACTCAGCAGCGTCCGTAGGAGTACACCCAAGTCCTCGCAATATCTAACTTACTTAAGCAAAAGGTAATAATGTGTTTTTATTAGGTTACCTCAAAATAGAGACAGTTGTGTTTTTCTTGTTCTTGTCAGTGGTTTTACAAGCAATGTTTTGAGCCTGCAGAAATTCTGCATTAGATTAATTTGTAAAGTAGGTCAGATGTTGGGCTTAGGCAGTTCAGGGGGTTTTATGTTACGCTGAAACATTTGGGTCATCTAACTGGATTCTAGAAGAGACTTAATTCTTTCACCAAAAAGTGTTCTTGGTAGTGAAATAAGAAGATTTTGCAATAACCTAATTTATGCTCACTGTCTCTTCTTTGCAGGTATCTATGCCAGCAGCTCACGCAACGTCTTCTGCGCCCACGGTGACCTTAGTTCAGCTGCCCAATGGGCAGACGGTTCAAGTGCATGGAGTAATTCAGGCTGCCCAGCCGTCAGTTATTCAGTCTCCACAGGTCCAGACAGTTCAGGTACTGACTGAAGAAAATTCCTATTACGTGAATTGGGCCTTTTGAATAGTCCTGCCAGTTCACTGGTTTCTAATGTGTTTGTGTTCTGGATTGTGTTTTTGCTTATATAAACTTTAAGAGCATGTTGAAGGCAAAAACGGTACAGTATTTGCTACTCTGTGACTTTTTTTCTCTTCTGGTTTAACCACTTTTCACTTTCAAACATTGCTGAGTTTCATTTCCCTCTAGAATTTGGTTGGTGAGTTTAACGGCTTCATGGTTTTTCTTACAGTATTACTCTACTTTTTCTCTCTACGGTATTTTCATACATCTTTATTAAGTAAGAGTTCATACTATTCTGAAGTGAACAAAAGGGATTTTTTTAATAATGTAATCTTTAATCATTAATGAGGCTGATATTCTGGGACGAGAGTCTTTGCTACTTAGAAAATATTTGCATTGTTTTACAAAACAGATGTCTGTATGTTAATGGTCCTTAAAATAAACCTATCAGTCCGCTCATAAAAATGGTTTTAAAATTTGCCTGTTGAATGTTTGTTTGCTTTGTAGAGCCTTAGCATTTTCTCTTCTGTAAAGCAAGACAGATAATGCAGTATGATGAGATGGCTTGAAGACACAGGAGACAAGTAGTCTGAAATCTTTAAAACCTGTAACTTTTTTTTTTTTAACCACTTTAAGCCCAGTGTTACTGAACGCAGAAAGAGAAATCGCTTGGCATACAGCAGCTACACAGGGCAAGGACTGCACGTCATTCCTTTGCTATTAGTACACTGAGCTCAAAGAAAGTTTAATTTTAAAAAGTAGTCATTGTGACTATTTGATACAGATATTTAGCTGGTATTATTTTAAAAAACAATAAGGCATGCATAACTTAAAACAGACCATTCTGATAATAATCTTTGTTTACTCCTTGTCAGCTTTAGTGCTGAGTTTCTGGCAGGCTCTACCCTCCTCAGCCATTGGAGTCAAAAGTTTAGAGTTTTAATCTATCGGAGGTGAGCAGTTTTCAGATAAGTGCGCAAGTTACTAGCCCAGGGGTGGAAGATAAGAGACTGACAATGAAACCATGCTTGGAATTCACCTGGCTCAGTGCAAAGCCAGAACCCGTTTGGAATGCTGCAATATTCAAAGCCTGGTAGTTCACAGTCGGCCATGGACCTGTTCAGGCCCTCTGTCTGATAACTCTGAGATTTGAGCACCAGCAAGCTTTTTGAGCCTTTAGGAATCTTACCTACAGTGCATAAAATGTCAGGCTGTGAGCTATGTTTTTCACACAGGCATTTCTCTGTTCGCTATCGTTAGCTTTTCTGTATTTGTCACGTGACTATAGTCTTTTGGAAAACAGTCTCCGTTTTTATGTACTGGAGACGTTTTTACATTTTTGGTACACTTCAGATTTAAAATTATTGAAATATGCATGATGCAAATGTTTTAGCTTTCCTTCATAAATCTTTGTCTTTTTTAGCACAGATGTTCAGAATTGCAGTACTGCGTTATTTTTTAGCATCTTCATGTACAACATTTTCCTGACAATTTTCCCCTCCAAAAGGCAGTCTCTCTATAACATATCTACCCAATTATTTATAAATTGATGTTTCTCAACTTCAGTATTTTGCTCTTTGTTTCCAAACGTTTCTGCTGTCTTAATTTGGTTTTAGTTTTTCTCTCCCTAAATTTTACTAAAAAAACCTTTCTTTGTTTCCTTAAAATGGATGGAAACAAGGAATCACGGAAAGCAAAAAGTGTATGGAATTACCGTTTATATTTTCTTATTGGAATATTTAAATTATAAAGGACATTCTCACAGGTAGATAACTGGTTGTAGTCATTCTTCACTGGATCTGTTACTAAACAGCCTGCCCTTTCTGTTCATTGCCTAGGTAGAAGCACTGTAGAATACTTGCATTGTAGTGTTTTTCACAGGATGTCAACATTTCCTTAAAATAAAGACACTGGAAGTGTCTTGTTAAGTTTGATTGCTGTTCTTATTTACAGATCTCCACTATAGCAGAAAGTGAAGATTCACAGGAATCAGTAGACAGTGTCACAGACTCACAGAAACGAAGAGAAATTCTTTCCAGACGACCCTCCTACAGGTATGGGGGTTAAAAGCAGAAGCATTTTGCTTGATGGATGCGTTCTTCACATGGGGAGACAAGCAGTGTGGTTGTATAGTTATTTTTAGATTTACCATTTAACTGAAATCTCTCTTCTGCAATGTCTTTCCATGGAATAGGATGTAAAGAGAGAAGCAGATAGGAGGAGGAGGAAGAAACCTCAGCTGTTACACTCAGTTAAGACAGAAATGAGCTGAGAATAAGCTAATTGCCAAATTTGTGAAACATTGAGGTATCATTGTGCTAGGTGCCTTAGAGATAGCTTTAATGGATACTTAATACATGAAATACACTGAAGCTTTGCAAGAAAGTGGCTTCTGTATAATCTGTAGTCTGCAAAAAATCAACTCTATTGTTTTTTATTATTGTTGAAATGCTAGCAGCAATCAAACTTAATTCCTTTCTCCCATGAGACTTTCAATGAACATGTGGTGTTCAGTGGCTCAGAGAATTTCTGCTTGAGCAAAATTGGTTGTGTTTAAAGTTTAAGAAGTCAGAGTATCAGCTGAATGTAGTGATAGGCATCTAGTATCTTTAGTTGTCATGGCAAATACTTCTGCGGTAAGACCAACTGAGGTGCTCCTTCACGTGGTGTTAGTTATATGTTACTTTATTAATTAAACCCTTGCACAGCTTTTTCTGGCTATACTAAATCTCACTTTTCATTCTTAAAACATTCTTAAGACGCTGAGTAGCGTTAAGGAACAGCTCTGGAGTTCAGAAGGTTTTAAGTGACCTGTGGATTCCTGCTGCTTCAGAAAATTCAGATGCTCCTTTTTTCTTTACGAGGAAAATATATATAAGCTCGACTCTTGGCCTGAGCATATCTCACCCATTTTTATTTTTTTTTAGTACTTCCAGATATTTTCTACCTTCTCAAGCAGCCTTCAAGGCTGTTCTGCTGAAGATAGTGAAAATCATTGCTGAAGATCCCTAGCCATAATAGATCTGGGAATATATTTTTAATTGTGAGGAGCAGTGTTGCTAACTTCAAGGCTGCCACAGACTTCCTTGCAGTCTGCTTCTGCAGTGAGACACTTGCTTTTACTATATATGGAAGAATGGCTGTATATCATGAGACAACAGAGCTAAGTAAACAAGCAGCAAAACTGAGAAGAGGGGACTTGTGCATGCTAACTTCTCGTTGAGATGGACTCCTTTGCACGCACTGATGCCACACCACAGCCTCTGTCCTCAGACAAGATCCTGGTGACTCAGCAAAACTTTGTAATTGTAAAACTTGTATATGCAGCTCAGACTCTGGGCCAGCGTAGGGGGTCATGTCAGAAAGGCTGAGCCAGACTACAGCTGTGTTTAGCGAGTTCCCAGTTGGCATTATTCAAGCTGCTGTAACTGACTCCAGAGACAAGATAGGTGCAGATAGGTTCACAGAATTGAAGAGCTGTACCTCTTCCTCAGAAACTCCACCTTGATCCTGCTGCTGAAGTACATCATGTGTTCCCCATGTCAGTTCATAGCTCCTATATTTGTAAAGCTGCCACCTTACCTTCTATCTTAAATCCATCTTTATGATGGCAAAGGTAGGTTTTAACCACCAGATCATATCTGACATAAGCTTAAAAAGTGGTGAGCTGTAGCTTCTTCTTTTCTATTTTGAGCTTCTTGGGTTTTGTTCCTCATCCTCCCTGCTCTCTCCATATTTTTTCATCTGTTTTGTCCACTAGGTTTTTTGGTCTGACACCCGGATTGCAAACTCTCTGGATGGGAATTTTTTATTTGTCCAAGTGGTGCTTGGCACAGTGGCGTGCTTGTGCAATGCTGGGGTTCCTGCGTGCACACAGAATCAAAACAGCAACAGCAAAGCTCTGTTTGTCAAGTTGCTTAGCAGAGTGACTGCTCTCCCCAAATAGCTCCATACAGATGTTCTGGCTCCCAAAGCCTTAGGAGCCTTATTTAAGAAATGAGTGTTGTCTTTGAGCTTGGGGTCTACAGCTGTGTTTGCTTCATCACACTTTGAGTTCTAGTGACAGTCCACAGGAAAACATATGAGGAGAATTACAAAAAATGTTGCCCTTTACCAAAGTAGCATTTTGCAGTGACATAATAGAATATGTCAGCAGTGAAAAGGGCTTGACAGTCCTCTGAGGGACAGCGTTTGGTCTAAATTAAGCAAATTACAGAAACTGCTATGGTCAGTCTTACAGTCATGTTCAGTGGGACCTGTAGCAGTGATGTTTTAGCAGTTTTGGTTTTGGATAATTAACCCATGGAAGTAATTAAACAAACTGTTCTTTCCTTTACCCATGCTAATCTCACAGCTGTTTCAGGCAGGGCACCTGTAAACGTAACTGTGTGACTTCACTCAAATGCTTGGCATTGTCTCCCAGGCAGGTGTTAGATTATAAACTGATTGCTCTTCACAAGCATTTCTGCTAACTTCCTTTATACTAAGCTCTCTGGCTGAGGCCTTTATGGTCTGTGAAATGGAGCAGTTCCCCTGATGTAAGTGAGGAGATAAGTTTTTTACATACTTTTGCTTTCTTCAAATCTTTATGTGGCTAAAAGCAGGAAACAAGTACAAATGGATGAGAGAGAAACATGTTTTTAAGAAAAAGGGAAGGTTGTGATAGCTGTATCTTGGGTTGAGAAGAACCTGTTGAGAAGCACCTGTATCTTGTGTTGATAAGCACAGCTGTTCTGTGCTGGCTCCCTTGTCCATCTGTGCATGGCACTTTGAACAATCCTCTCCAATAAGAGTTTGAAGATAGTGCAGGTTTTTCATTCTGCACCTGTATTTTCCTTGCTGGCTTACTGCACTTTTCAGTTTTCTCCAGCATTATGTATCAAATAGACTTCTTTTTTTCCAATTTTTATTAAAATCTCTACAACACACTGTCTTTGCCAGAAAAATTTTGAATGACTTGTCCTCAGACGCCCCAGGAGTGCCAAGGATCGAAGAAGAAAAGTCTGAAGAGGAAACGGCAGCACCTGCCATCGCCACTGTTACGGTGCCAACTCCCATTTACCAAACCAGCAGTGGGCAGTACAGTATGTAGTCTGAATTTCTCAGTGGTGCTAGTAAGTGGGGATGAGAAGATGAAGAACTATTATTTCTATAACTGTTTGGACTAGGACAAAGCAGGAGGTGAAAATAAGATTACTTTAATTTGACTGTTTGATAACCATGCCTTTTAAACACATTCCTATTGTAAGTATTTGAAATGTTCAATTAACATTCTAGGACTGCTTGCCAATTAGGGCAGGGAATGCATCCTGAGGCAAAATATGAATTAATCATAATGCTATTATAAACTTTTTAACTTAAAGAACCAGATGAGGTAATTCAGAAGCTTCTTTTTTTCCTGGCAGATTATTAATCCTGGTTCACAAAATTGTAACCTCATTAACAGAAAAAACATTACAGTCTGCAATTACATTTTTAGAAAGTCCTGAAAAAATAAGAACTTCAGCAACCCTATTTAAAATATGTAATAAATATACATTTCTGTGTTTTCTTTATTCATTAGATTTTCTAGATACAGTGCTTTGACTTAAAGGATTGAGGATACAGCAGTAAAGCTAGAATTCACACGCTGTCTCACACAAACAAATAGTATTAAATATACAAAAGAGAGAAAGAACTACTTGTTTACATCTTTCTCTTAAAATCTCTTTAAAATTTTGTATCTCTGTTTATTCCTTAGCCATTTTGCCTAATACCCTACTTAATTTTATTGAAACTGATGTGGTTAACTCTGCTTTCCTACCATAACTGTAAAATAACTGCTTGTGCAGATACTTGAGATTTTGATGTGTCTGTATATAGGAACACAGTGAAATTCTGTGGAATCGCAAATGAGGGGTGATGTCTCAGTACACCTGCATGACGGGACTGAGGGAAAGAAAGGAAAAAAACAAACCAAAGTAAGACTGCTTGAAGGGGAAAAAAAAAGTATGAAACTGGACCTTTATGAATGAAAACACTGCTAGGAAGGTGCTGAGGAAGTTGTAGAGAAGGGGGGATACAATCAGAAGAAAAAAAATGCCAAAGCAAGAAGAAAGTGAAACACAAAATGGATAGCAATAGCAGCAGAGGAGACTGAAGGGCATAAAGCATGGAAGAGGAGAGGAATTTCAGATGAGAAGAAAAAAGAAAGGACTGAGGAAAAGACCTTAACCAACCAAGAAGAAAATCTTAACTAACAAATTAAAAAGTATTCCCCGAGGGAGGATTATAGCTCCTCTGTGTGATGCTGTTTTATCAGAGAAACTAATTTGTGTTTTGGGCTGTGTTTTTTGGCCACCCAAAAAATACAGGTGGTGTGGTTTAACCCCAGCTGGCAACTAATCACTCCCCCCGGTGGGAGGGGGGAGAGAATTGGAAGGGTAAAAGTGAGAAAACTTGTGGGTTGAGATAAACAATAGGTAAAGCAAAAGCCGCATGCACGCAAGCAAAGCAAACGAAGGAATAAGGAATCTCCTTCCCATCGGCAGGCAGGTGTTCAGCCATCTCCAGGAAAGCAGGGCTCCATCATGTGTAACGGTTCCTTGGGAAGACAAACACCATCACTCCGAACATCCCCCCCTTCTTTCTTTTTCCCCCAGCTTTATATGCTGAGCATGATGTCACATGGTATGGAATATCCCTTTGGTC
>NW_008795918.1:661684-681745 GCF_000699145.1 Aptenodytes forsteri
CCCAGCCGGCAACTGAGCACCACACAGCCACTCACTCACTCCCCCCTGGTGGGATGGGGGAGAGAAGTAGAAGAGTAAAAGCGAGAAAACCCGTGGGTTGAGATAAAGACAGTTTAGTAAGTAAAGCAAAAGCCACGCACACAAGCAAAGCAAAACAAGGAATTCATTCACTCCTTCCCCTCGGCAGGCAGGTGTTCAGCCATCTCCAGGAAAGCAGGGCTCCATCACGCGTAACAGTTACTTGGGAAGACAAACACCATCACTCCGAACATCCCCCCCTTCTTTCTTCTTCCCCCAGCTTTATATGCTGAGCATGACGTCATATGGTATGGAATATCCCTTTGGTCAGCTGGGGTCAGCTGTCCCGGCTGTGTCCCCTCCCAGCTTCCTGTGCACCCCCAGCCTACTCGCTGTTGGGGTGGGGTGAGAAGCAGAAAAGGCCTTGACTCTGTGTAAGCACTGCTCAGCAGTAACGAAAACACCCCTGTGTTATCAACACTGTTTCCAGCACAAATCCAAAACATAGCCCCATACCAGCTACTATGAAGAAAATTAACTCTACCCCAGCCAAAACCAGCACAATGGGTCTCATGAAAAATTGAAAACTTACTTTCAAAGCATTATTTCTTTAATGTACATTAGAGCCATGTGTCTGATTCGAGGGTGTATAAGGATTCAAGGGATTTAACTCAGACCAGTATTCTTCCATATCTAGGTTTAATACTCTAAGTTAATGAGTAAATTAGTGTCTTAAATGCTGTGTCGATTTTTTTTATCTTCAGTTGCTATTACCCAAGGAGGAGCAATACAGTTGTCTAACAATGGCACAGATGGAGTACAAGGTCTCCAGACGTTGACTATGACCAATGCAGCTGCAACCCAACCTGGCACCACCATTTTACAATATGCACAGACCACAGATGGACAACAGATACTTGTACCCAGCAACCAAGTTGTCGTACAAGGTGAGAAACTTCACAGCCAGTCATTCAGTATATATATATGTATTATATCTCCATGCAGATATAAGTTGCCAACCTAACTCCTTCAAATGTGTCAGGAAACAGAACTAACAGCTTTGGCAGAGGTAAGTCTCCAGAATGATTAAAGGAAATTCTGGACAAAACTATTTGTCACATTTTCTTGGAGCCTTTCCTTTCAGATTGATAAAATTGTGGATATTTTGGGTTTACTTCTTAAAACAATATATTTATTTTTGGTTTTCCATGCTGTATTTCCTTTATTTTGTCCATATGATTTTTTTTAATACGTTCTGCAAAAACTCATACCACTTTAGAGTGCTGAGTTCTCCCAGATAGTCATCTGCAACAATAGTAAATTTAAGGGGAAGCATTAAAGTTAGGAAAGAAGGTTGTTTGATACTTTGTTTCTGTAAAGACACTTTAATTTATTAGTAATTTTTTCCCCTTTTCAATTGCAAGTCATAATTTCTTCCTATTGTGGCTTTTGTAACTAGTCATCAAGTACTTAATCATTGAGTCTTAGAATCATAGAATAATTTAGGAAAGTGCCTTAAGAGGGCATTTGGTCTAGTCCTCCACTTACAGCAAGCAGGGCTACTTCAACTTAGAATAAGTTGGGGTTTTTTATTGTATTAAAATATATGTTTTGGTTTATTAAAAATTGGGGGAGCTATTAAAAATCTGTTTATTAAAAATAACAGAAAAATGTACCCCTGCTTTTATGATTGTAAAGCAGGTGATTTGAAAGTTACCTGGTGAAGAGGTCTCCACGCATCAGTGAAAATATATAGCTGAGAAAAATACTATTCTTGCATTGATCTTCTGGTTTTTGTGTTCTTAAGGACATGTGATTTCTTTAGGTGGTATATTTTTTTATGAGCTCAAGCAAATATAACACACTCCTAAATTACAATAAGCAAACAAAAGAAACCCAAGACCTTGTTCATTCTAGAGTAGTGAAACTGAGTGCCTAGCTTGCACTGTATCTCTCTTGTTGGGAGTAAATGCTATCTTTCTACACCCTTTTTTCTGTGCCAAATACTTACACATGCAGTTTCTCCTTTTGCAGATAGACATTTGGAGCATAGCTAGAAATACTGTTTGCCATCCTTCATCTTAAAAATGCTAAAACTGCCCAAAAACCAGAGAAGTAAAACGAAATGTATTAAGGGAGAAAGAAGCACAGCAATACAGCAAGACAAATCAAGTTATCAAGCACAAGTGGAGACTTCTTCAGCAGGAATGCCCAAAACCTTGCATATGTTAATAAACTAAGACTGAAATAGCAGTGATGACCCAGATGATGGTCATCCCTCCTGTACTGTAGCCCAGAGAGCATGGTTAGATAGATGACTAGGTGCTCTTCACACCACGTTTAACAGCAGTGTCACCAATCTGACATGATGTTCCCTTGTGTCTTTCAGCTGCCTCAGGAGATGTGCAGACCTACCAGATTCGCACCGCCCCTACCAGCACCATTGCACCAGGCGTAGTCATGGCATCCTCTCCAGCACTTCCAACTCAGCCAGCAGAAGAGGCCGCACGGAAGAGAGAAGTGCGTCTAATGAAGAACAGGCACGTACATTTAGATCACTTTTTTTCTGGTCAGCTCTGCATAGACCTAGAGTGTTAAGCACTAGGAATCCTGATCTTTCTTAGTCATTTTATGAAATGCTTTCTGAAGAATTTGCCTTTATTTAAAGATGCAAAGCAAAGAAGCACATCTGCTAATGCCATGTATTGTGACTATGAAACCTTAAGTAAAGGTGTCAGACTCATTCTGTGAGGTGTGTGAATTTGTTTGTTGCCATAAGGAGAAAAGTAATTGGTGAGAGACTTGTATGGCTGCAAATACGTTCTTACAAACACCAAGGTGAGTTGATTTTTTTGAGTTAATACATTCATGTAGTTTCCTTTCCTGGATTCTTTACCTTAGCCTTCTGCATGCATTCTCCTTGCTGCTGGCCCACCCACACTCTTCACAAGTGCTTTCTTGGTTGTCTCACTTGTCCTCTTTAGCTGCTTGCCTTTTGGGTTTTATCCTCCGAAGGCAGAAAGACTCAAGGAAAGGCTAAATGAGCAGCTACTCTTGGTGGAGCCAGTAGTTGCAGCAGAGGGGCTGAAAGAGAGAGGGAGGAGACTTGACCCTGTAGGATTTAGTGTGTGAGGAGGAACAGCCAAGCCTACTGAGGCGGGGCTTGGTGGAGGCAGCGAAGGAAGGGAGCAGCAGAGAGGAGTTGGGCATGTTGCTCCTTAAGCCTGCTGCTGTGGGAGAGGGAAGGTTTGGGCCTGAGCTGACCCATCACACCAAGCTTGAACTCCATCCACAGATTTGAGCCTGTGTGTTACATTGTGACACTAGGAAAACAGCAGTGCTTCCCTCCCCTCTGAGGAGGGGGAGCCCCATGAAAGCACTGTTTACTTCATCTGTCAGCCTGAAAAAACTGTTATGTTGTACAGGTGCATTTATCTTCCATAGATTGCTAAGCTGTGAACAATAGAAAGTCACATGAGCAGACCCAGTGCTTGTCTGAGGGGCTTTAATGAAGTAAATAATTCTGAACAGCAGAGCTCACTTTTTTAAAAGGTTTTTGTACAGAATGTCACCCATCTCCCCTTTTTATATATTTTTCTGGTATCAGTGAATAGTAGATGTCCCCCTTTCAAGGCTCTGCATTTGAGAAAAATTTAATTAGCATTCTGAATCCCCTCATTTAGTCAGCAGTCTTATTCCAGTAAAAGAAAGCTTTTGTGTTTGGGAAAGCCAAGAAAAACAATCGGGAATTACCCCCACTTGAGTTCAATTGACAGCTTTTGCAACAGTATCATGTTGCATGCGGTGCTTTTAGCCTGCATTCTTAATAGGTATTTGCAAATCTAGGCTCCCTAGCAAAGCAGGGGAAAGGGATATAGAGAGGCAGATGGTGAGGTGGTATTTATTGGAGGATTATATCATAAATATTCATAGATATTATTGTGCAAATTTTCTGTGTAAATTATAAATTTTAAAAGCTCTCTTGTAATTCAGAATAACTCTAGCTGTTCATAATGAATAACTAATGCACACAGACTTGAGGTGGCTTAATATACAGCCCAAGCTGGCACAAAAATCACAAAAAGAAAGAAAAACTTGTCACCCAAGAAGACAGTTTGCACTGGGAGGCACTTCCTGATCCAGTGACACAATCTTTTGGTGACACAAGTAACAGCCCAAAATGACTTAAATTCTAAATGTTGCACATGGCCCACTGAAGTGCTGCAAGCATGTGAAATTGTGTAACAAATGGATACCTGAGTCCTTTCAGGGCTTACAAACTAGGTTTTCTTCATCCTGTCTCACTTGTGGAGCTGAATTTCAAAAGTTACTTTTAGAGTTTTCTTACCAGGTAGGTCCTGGAACAGACATTCTTTTTTACCTAGTACTACAACTACTATTTATCTAATAAGCAGAAGAACTGGGTTCAATTTTGTCCTCTCATTTCCCAGAACACTGACTGTATCACCAATCTATGCAGCATTTGCAATGAAGGGACACTCAGACTCTCCTTTTGAAGCTGCTCTGCTTTGCACCTAAAGGTTCAGGGCAAACAAGCATGTACATTTACATAAATCTGCAGTGTGCTGCTTTGACAAGCTGCATTGCAGGAGGAGAACCCTCTGCCTGGACTCCCATCCACCTGCGGCATTTAGCCTTCTGCTTACTTTGCACATTGGTACCATTACTGTTGCTGTGCAGGATAGCTTCTGTCTTGGTGTTACTGCCTTCAGGATGCTCAGCAGCAGATTAACACCTTTCAGGTATTTTTCATTGGTGTTCTTAGTATGTTACCAGGTTATCTACAGGCAACTCAGTCTTTACAGGCAAGCCTTAAAAGTTTGACTGTCTTGAGATCTGCCTCAGCACATTAACACTGCCATGTTCTTGGCACAGCAGACAATGACTAAAGAATGATATGGTTGCTAGTAACTGTTTATATTGTGGGTTTTTTATTTGAGTCATTTATATTATCTTTGCAGTGATGCAGACATTATTAATAAAATGAAAGTATTGCTCAAGAGCAAATTTGTGAATGCTCTAAATATAGCTTTTTTTGCACCGGTTGAACATCCTGACCATTAGTATTTGGTTGGACTGCAGCGAAGGGAAGAGTTTATAAAGAGACGAATAGATGAACATTGGTCTTATCCATGTTTTTATTATTAATCTATTTATTATAATAAAATCAAGGAAATTATTGCAGCAGCATTTGACTCGGCCTAAAGGCTCTAATGTAAATCCTGCAGGCAGAATTTTGTCATTGAGTTAGGATCCTTTTCTCACATAAGCAGAATTTTATTGGTGCTGACTTACTGGGATCTGCGTGTCGAAATGACCTGTGGATCTTGAGTGTGTGTGATTTGTGAGAAGCAATTGTTATGAACTCAGCCTTTTTTCCTAACTTGCATTTATTAACAATACCTCCATATTCTACAAATGGCAGTACTAGGTAAAGGTTTGACCTGAACAGTTAAGTAGCCCATGTCTGCAAGTAACTGTTCTGGATTTGAATGGCCTTTTTTGCTTTGCAGAGAGGCAGCACGTGAATGTCGCAGGAAGAAAAAGGAGTATGTGAAATGTCTAGAAAATCGAGTGGCTGTGCTTGAAAACCAAAACAAGACACTGATTGAGGAGTTGAAAGCACTTAAGGAGCTTTACTGCCACAAATCAGATTAATTTTGGATTCCCGTTTTCACTTGTCCAGGTGGGATAGAGACTGGTTCTGGCTATACCCAGAAAGACAAAGTAAACTTTTTATTTTCTAAACATTTCTTTTTTTCTATGCGCAAAACTGCCTGAAGCAACTACAGAATATACTTCATCTGTGCTTTGCATCAAACTGTGAATGTTCAAGTACTTGCCTCCTCTTCTCCCCCTACAAGATTATTTTCATCATCAATCTCAGCGTGAAGAAGAAGAACAGGCTTCTTTCTCGTCTCGCCATCCTCTTCAAGGAGTAACAGTGGTCACTTGAGAAGTTACTGTGGGGAGGGTCCTTTTGTAATGATTTCAAGAATTTGTGCTGAGCTCTTTCCATTGCCTTAGAGACAGAATCACCCCAGCCTCTTGGTCCAGAGAACTGTGGGCCACATACATGGAGCATGCATGGTGCAATGAGGAAGCAATGGTTGCCAAATTGGTTTTACATATTCATTATGAACTATAAAAATACACGGTTAAGTGGCATGCCAAATGAAAGGCGCTTCACAGTCATGTTCTTGGTGTGGAGATAACATACCTTTTTCAAACTAGCCCAGGAGCGGTTTTGATTTGTAATGTGTATTAAGCCCTCCTGGACTAGTAAAAACTTCTCCATACCTCAGAAACAAATGCATTGAAATGAGCTTCACTGGTCAGTTGTTGCTTCTCGAAGCTTATTTATGCAAGTGTGTTCAGCATTCTGAATGCACAAAAAGCAAACATCAACTTCATAGGATATTGGTTGGGAAATGATATTTGGATGGGAAAGGAATAAAAAAAGTACAATAGTGACATTTAGAAAACAGTCACGTAGTAAGCGAGGGTAACACATGAAAGCACTACCTATTTGTGTGCAGAAAAACTAAGCAGTTGAAGCATGGCCAACTCCACGTTATACTCCCTGACGACAGTATAGTCTGTGTCCCAAGTCCTCTCAAGCAATGAGATTATTTCTATTTCCCTACCACTATCTTATGTAATGGAAATTATTGTACTCAATGGAGACATCAGCTTGGTTTGCTAGATTCTTTTTCAAACTTTGAGGCTGCCTTCCATGCATAAATTAAATTGCAGTATGACAACTACCAGGACAACCTCAAATATTGAAGAGGACTTCAAACACAAATATTCCAACTTCTGCTTCGCGAGGGACAACATTAATTCTTTGAACCTGGGCAGGGTAGCTAAATTCTCAATTTATTCGGAGGATTTTTTCATGTAAAGGGTCGGATTTACCGAGTAGTTTATTCCTGTAAGTAAAATTACTCCTGTGCCTCAGACATTTGCAAGATCAGTGTTTTTGTGTGCACTGAGGAAATGTGATCTTTCCCAGATTTACATTGTTAAAAACAACTTTGTACTAAGTGTTAGGACTTCAGAAGAATCATGCTCAAAAAGAACCAAAAAAGAATGTCAAGAAGTTGTCAAAAAAAATGTGTCAAAAAGAATCATGTGCAGTTTGTTTACTGGCCCTCTGAAGCCAGTCTCTTGATACATTAACTTGGATCATTTGATGAAGTAAGTTTACTTTGGGCTTATGGTCAAACTTTTATGTATAGAGACATATGAATAAGACTGATCTGTACTAATGCCTTGCCTAGCGAAGTATTAGCTAATACTGTTTTCCCATTCGCTCTATCTGTTTTTAAGATAAATTGCAAACATGAGCTTCTAAAAGGTTATACAATCAATGTGATGTTATACGAAGAACATTTGGAAGACTCTGGGCAGTTGAGTCTCAAACAGCTAAGCAGTATTAAAAGTTCTAGTTTTCTCATTTGAGAGGGCATTCAGTTTCCAAGAGACTTTAAAAGCAGCAGGGTTAAACTTGTAGCATTATTGTTAAATTTAGAGTTACCAATAACTTCAAATTATGTTTGTATTTCAAGAAGAGAACATAAGTATCAAAATTATGAAAGAATTCATTTTCACAAGTGTTGAGGAGGTTTATAAATGGTCTATTTTTATCTGCCATAGAGAATTGATTTTCATGTTTTTATTTAATGTTTAAAAGGAGCAGGGTTAAACTTGTAGCTTTATTGTTAAATTTAGAGTTACCAATAACTTCAAATTATGTTTGTATTTCAAGAAGAGAACATAAGTATCAAAATTATGAAAGAATTCATTTTCACAAGTGTTGAGGAGGTTTATAAATGGTCTATTTTTATCTGCCATAGAGAATTGATTTTCATGTTTTTATTTAATGGAAGATGAATTTATTAGTTTAGCAATGCAAATTTAAAGAAGACCCTAAATTCTCAGCAATGCTTTTATAAAAATTGTCTGATTCTTAAAGTCAGAGAATACAAATACATACAACGGTTACCAGTTTTTCAGAACTAGTGCTGAAGTAGAAATGTTGATAATGCAGGAGTCATTCTTGTAGAACATGAAGCTCATGATGGCCTAATTTACACAGTTATATGGAATGGTTCCTCCAACTTTGAGAAATATGGAAAAGGCTGTACGTGCCTACATTAAGGCTGTTTCTTTTGTAGAACCATCTGTTTGCAAAAACTTGAGTTTTTGCAGTGAACCTGAATGAGGCTAGCCATGATCTGAGAGCTGTTCCTAGTGGGTAATGAGCACTTGTCGATGGTCACTGGGCACAAAGCCTGGGAGCTGAATGGACCAGGGAGCCTAAACCGGTACCCGGGCAGGGTTCTTCTAATACAGGGTTGGTGCAAATTTGTGCGGCAATGAGAGGAGAACTGTGTTACCGGTTTGTCTGTGCGTGGTCTGCGAGTAGTCTGTAGTGTTATTAGTCTAGACCTCATTAGCAACTAACGTTTCGCTAAGAAAAAGAACGTTATTTTAAAGCACGTAGGGATGTGCAAGAATCTTTATTTTTATTTATGCTGCACTGAGGATTTAGGGACTTGAATTTCTTTAATGTAATACAGGGGGTGCAAATTTGTGCGGCAATGAGAGGAGAACTGTGTTACCGGTTTGTCTGTGCGTGGTCTGCGAGTAGTCTGTAGTGTTATTAGTCTAGACCTCATTAGCAACTAACGTTTCGCTAAGAAAAAGAACGTTATTTTAAAGCACGTAGGGATGTGCAAGAATCTTTATTTTTATTTATGCTGCACTGAGGATTTAGGGACTTGAATTTCTTTAATGGAAATTTTAATGGAAATATTAGACCAAGTACAGGGCTGGCTAGGGATACTCATACATGCTTTACTACTCATACTGACTCAGAAAGGGAAAGAATATGACACAGGAATCCATTCGTATGTTATTTACCAAGTAGTGAGGTTGGGGTAATCAGCTTCTATAAACTAAGGCCATTTGGAAGTAGGACGGAAATTATGCTGGCGGGGGGAGGGAGGATTAGTTTTATATCTCACGGTTGTGAGTTTTCAAGAACTGATAGCCTGTTTTACCTGAAGAGAGGGTTAGAAAGGGCTAGATTCATTATGTTCATAATAAACAAGAATTGATTTGAAATATAATTTTTGTAATGTCATTATTTTGCAAAACAACAGCACCGATCAGGCAGTTAAGATATTGTCAGAGGTGCTCTTTTAATTTAGATATTCTTGGAAAATACATATGTATAATATATGTACATATATATATATACACACAGTATATAATCTACAGCTCTGAGAGCTTTTAAGTCAGGAATGCTGAGTATTATAGTATATGGAGGTCAGAAAAAATTTTTACTTTTCTGTGTGTGTCTGGGTGTGTGTGGATGTGTGCGCGTGTGTGAAAGCTTCCCCCGCCCCAGTAGTTCTGGGCTGCATTATTCTAGCGCTTATTACTGATTTGTTTTGTGCCGTTTCTCAGTTATCCATTTTCAAGAATTTTATTTCATCTTTCATGGCTTTTGTGAGGTTTGTTTTTGTTTTTTATTGATGGAGATTTTTGAAATTATGTAAACAGTTGTTTTACAACAACCACCACCACCCAGAATAATTCACTTTTGTGCTTTTTCTCTTTGGCAGCTATATATCAAAGGCAAAACAATTGGAAAGGTTGTTAAGGTGTTATTTTCTAAAGGAACCACTGGTAAGACTTCTATTTTCCTCCTGCATTTTTATTTAAGCAGCAATTTCACCAGAGTCAGGTAGTTGCCAGCACTATTGCTTGTATCTGAAAGCACAATTTTAGCCTGTCATGCTCGTCAGGACTGTACAGACACCTGCAGGTTCTGGCTCTTCTGTAGTTGGCGTTTGCGTTGCAGACCACTGTCTTCTCTGGTACTTGTAGGTTGATCAGAAAATTGGTGGGGTGTTTGGAATCATTAAGAGGCTCAGGAGAAAAAAAGTTAGATTTAATAAGGAAAAAGAGCCCTCATAATTTCTGATCTAAATTTGTACTACAGGTTTTTTTAAATCTGGGCTTCCAGTAGACTGCAGCTGCAAGTAGTCATCTGTTAGCGAAAACTGGCCTCTGCTTTTTTATTTTCTATTTTTCTGATTTATGGCAGCCCGCCTGTCATGCTCGTCAGGACTGTACAGACACCTGCAGGTTCTGGCTCTTCTGTAGTTGGCGTTTGCGTTGCAGACCACTGTCTTCTCTGGTACTTGTAGGTTGATCAGAAAATTGGTGGGGTGTTTGGAATCATTAAGAGGCTCAGGAGAAAAAAAGTTAGATTTAATAAGGAAAAAGAGCCCTCATAATTTCTGATCTAAATTTGTACTACAGGTTTTTTTAAATCTGGGCTTCCAGTAGACTGCAGCTGCAAGTAGTCATCTGTTAGCGAAAACTGGCCTCTGCTTTTTTATTTTCTATTTTTCTAATTTATGGCAGCCAGAGAGTACTTTTTGTGGGTTAAAGTAAAGACAAGTCTCCCCATCTAAGCAAGTTCATTATCAGTGGTTGCAAATCATGACAATTCATAGACGATTTCATTGGTTTTCTAAGACCCTGGTTTTATTGTTGTTTTTTCACCCTGAAGCTGGTTAGTGATGTAACATTTGCCAATGATCTAACCAAAAGGTCATGTATTTATTTTTGTTACACTATATTCTTTGTAAATGTTTAATTAAAATGTGCACTTTTAAAAAAAAAAAAAAACGGAACGAAAAAAAAAAGAGGGTTTGCTTGAGAAGCTCCCTGGCACAATTGTTGTAATCCTGCTGCCTGCACACAATTCACTCCTCTCCCCACAGCAGTTGACTCCCCTGCAAATTTAACTTGCTGATCAGCACCTGGCTGATCCAGCAGGCATTACTTCAAAATGGCAGGAGATCTGAACTGGCAGTACTGAGCCCTGGAAAGAATTAAGTGTGTGGTGCCTCAGAGCAGTATGTACAGGATGGATGTGAAATTATTTTTAGAATAGAACTAGTTCAGTGATCCCAAGTGGGAAAGGGAGAATAATTTGGAAGGAAAGCTAAACTATTTTTCAGTCGCTTTATTCCCCTTTTCTTAATTTGAGATTTGGCTGCAAATTTTACAAGCTGCATTCCAAGAAAATAAATCAAAAGGCTTTCCAGTTCTTTGACACCAGGAAGTAAAGGTACATTGACAATGCGTCACCCTGCTTTAAAAGCTAAAAAAAAGCACAACCACCTTTCTTTTGCAGGAGCAATGATAATTTAGCTATAGCCCTGAAATCTGTCACTGTGAGCAGGTTTTAAAAGCATACAGTACATTGATGGTTCTCTGTACTGTGACTGGGAACTCATTTCCCTGAGCTTTTGAATTTGCTAGCTGTAAAAGACACCGATTTTGCAGAAACCTGAATGTATCATGAAGCTCAGTTGGTCTGGGAGGAGCCAGACTGATAGAAAGAAACAGGGTGCTGAAATCCTATCTACCGTGTGCTTGTGACAGGTTCAGGTCTGTGGATGGATATGGCTTAAATCTGTACATCTTTGGGGAAAAGGGACCAGATACAGTTGGTAAAAGAGGGTTTGCATTTCAAAAGTGTTTTGCCTCAGAATGTGTTTTTTAAATGTATTTAAGCTCTGGCCCACAAAGAGACTTGCTTGGGCTAGTTTGCATAGCACAAATTGAAGACAGTGACCTGTCTGCGTTCTGGTACTGCAAGTGCAGTTTGTGACTTGCTGTATAACTGGTGAGTTCAGGTCTCGCTTTCACCAGCGAGAGGCAGGAGATGTCGGCTGTCCTCAGGAGCTGTGTGCTGGCAGGGAAAGGGCCAGGGACAGGCTGTAATCATCCACGGTTGGCTCACTTCATACGCTTACTGTACTCATGACTTGGGAGCAGTCGGTTCACTTGGTCTCAGCCTCAGCTATGTATTTCTCTAAATTAGGGGATAGCTGAGTGAGAGCACGGGGAAGGAAGGCCTTAGGCCAATTAAGTATCTGGAAATGGCCACTCTTAAGAACTAAGGATGTCCGGATGCTCTCCACAAGTTGTGTTTTATCCAGGTGCCACTCCATTTTTTGTGTGTGTAATGACATTTATTTATATTAAAACATTAATTTTTAAAAGTTCTAGAACTTGGAGTTTGTATGAGATTTGAAACTGTGCTGCTTATATGGACTTCTAGGGATGGGATGGGGAACAGGGCAAGAAGAGGTGCTAGTTGGCAGCCAACCCCTCCACAGACTTGTCCACAGATTGGTTGTTCACTTCAAAAATGAGTTGTTTCTACTCTGGATTTATAATTTGAAATTGTTTTGGAACAACGTTTTTCAGGGAAGCTTCCAGAGCGAGGGTTATTATTCTCCCTTTGTAATGTAAGCTGGAAAGAGTAAGTTCACCTCATCTGCATTTCTGATTCTTTACCCAAACCATGT
This sequence comes from Aptenodytes forsteri, assembly GCF_000699145.1. NCBI lineage: Eukaryota > Metazoa > Chordata > Aves > Sphenisciformes > Spheniscidae > Aptenodytes > Aptenodytes forsteri. The sequence goes on from NW_008795918.1 coordinate 674,128, forward strand.
CAGCACAGAACAGGGTATTTGAGCTCGACTCCCACATACTTGTGGAAGTTAAAAGGCTAAATGAAAATCCATTACTGGGGGAAAATAAATTCTTATTTACATTTCCCCAAAAATCTAGAAACATCCCTGTTGTGTTGGGGTTTTTTTTACTTAATTTTTTGTGCTTTATCTGTGTTTTAAAAAAAAATTGTACTGGGTTATAATGCATTTTATTAACACTGTGTACATATTAGCTGCTTTGTGTTTCAGAATGGTAGTAATTGCTTTGTATATTAAAGTGATTCTTGTGAATTTGTGAATTATTGTCATAAAGAAGTGCTTTTTCTTACTGTAACCTTTGTGGTATAAACTGTCATAACTCCCTTTTTACACAAACATTTATGTGCAGTCACATAAACGTGCTTTAAAAAACTCTACAAAGTCTCTTTTTTGGGCAGGATGTTCCATTTACACTAGTTTAGTGGCAAATGGTAGCTAGATAGGAGTATGGGAAAAGGCGTAAGCAGACTATGGTGTCCTCTCATGATCTGTGGCCTGCTGTAAGTATTCATGAGATATTTTCCCCAAAGGGAAGGCTTTTTTAATCTTATTTAAAATAAATTAGATTAGTGAGAGGTTCAAGTCCTGAAAAACAAAGTTCCTCTTCCACTTCTGGTATTTTTAAACCTGCTTTCCAGTATCCACTCTGGTGGCAGTTAGTTCTGTTGTTTATATAATGTGCGAAAGACTTTTCCCTTTCAGTTTAAATATGCTGTCTTTCCCACTTTTAAGCATTCCTGTAGACCATGTACTACTGATGTTAATAACAGAGCAGAACAGAAGGCAGCAAACACTGCAAGGATCGCAGCCCAATTATGTAATCTGCAAGGCTGGATCCAAACACTGGGATGAAAGCCAGAAGAACAAATTCAGCGCTGAGGTAAACACACCTCCAGTGAAAGCAAGGGGAAGCAGTAAGGTCAGCTCATTATGGCTGAGATTTTGTGGTTTTCACAACTGAGCGTTTTCATAATGCCATTCACGTACTTGCTCAGAAAAATCTGCATCTCAGTAATGAGGGAGAATCCCCAACAAGGGTTAGTCCATGAGATGAAAATGCAGTTTGGCTTGAGTGTCACACTGAAAAGAATCGGGTAATACAGATTCCTGTGCAGTCAGTAGGTCAGCTGGTAAATCTGATTCTTCTGACACTGCTGCACCTTGAAGCTCTTCGTCCACTAGATACAGAGCTGAATTTCATACTCCGTGTCTTAATAATAATCAAACGTGACTTTAGTTGCAATGACATCTTAGAAAAGTTTGTTCCCTTGCAGAATGGCATGTTTCAGGGATGGTTTTGCAATCTCACAGCATGTTCATGTCTTATCTGGTCACTTCCCTGTGACTTGGATCCTCTCCCTAGGGTGAGTATTTTATTTCTTGAGACTATTTACGCATTGCCCCACTACTCGGGGACCCATGCCCAAACACATCCTCCCTACAGATGAGTTCACATCAGCTGCTACAAAACAGGACCAATGCAATGGAACCACCCAAAGGAGAATCGCGCTGACTTCTCTAGTGCTGGGATGAACAGGGTGACAGGAAGTGCTTGGGCAGGGTATTAGTGTAATTGCCAAACAGCCACTGAAGCACTACCATGCCTCATCTCATACTAGAGCAGAAGCTCACCTGGGACCAGTTGGTCGGGACACCAGAGTTTGCAGGTGTCATCACGGAGGGCTGCTCTCTCTCTGCTCACTCACCGGGCAATTATGCCTCTGCTACTTCTGCCCTGCATGTCTGGCGTGGTTCACTCCTGACATCTCCCTGAAGCTAAGCAATGGGAATACAAAAAAGCTGCGAAGCCCAACCTGGGACAACAGAAGGCACGGCTCAGTGCCTGGTGCAGGTGAGTGTTAGCACTGCCCAGCAGGAATGGGCTGTAGGTTTCAGCTGAGTTATGTTTTCACGATTGGTGCCTGCCCCTAAACACTGTAGCTTAAAAAGCAACCAGAACTAATGTGCTTGTGGTGGTGGCCTAACTGCAATATTCCTGGGTCTGGTCTCCTGAATCTAAAGGAGCACCCGCACCCCAGTAGCAGTCAGAGGAGAAGGTGTCCCCTTGAGGGGGTGCCACTTGCTGAGCTGGGGAGGGGCCACCAAGAGCTCAGCTCTGCAGGACAGGGGCAAGGCACTCACCTGAGCTGCCAGTGTCATCTCACGCTTTTCTCCAAAAGTATTTACTTATGGGCAGTAGCATTGCTTCAGCCTTCAAACATACTCCCTTGGGTTTGCATACAGCTGCTGTGCAACAGCAGCACAGCAAAAGAAGACAAGCCTGGTCTCTTCCAGCACATGCCTGCTCTCGCAGGAAGGCTACAGGCTGCAACAGCAGCAATGGGAAAACGGACACCGAAAGCTGCTAAACAATTAGAAAGAGATGCAATTAAACTGATCTGTTTTAAAAGTGCAAAACTTTTCCTATCGTCAAGCAAGGTCTGGAGCAAAGCCCCCTTCTTAAAAGTGTGTAGGTTGCTGCACTAGGCTTCATTCTGTACTACACTGGGCTTTATTCTGTACTATTTAAGCGGGCTTTTTAAGCATGTTCCTCCTATGGCAACAACGCAAGCTGCTAAGGCTCTCAGTATTGCAAGCTGCAGCCTCTTGCGAGGGCCAAGCACAGCCAGGTAGCAGGCTTTCCCCATGCACCAAGTCACATGCACTCATAAGCCCAAGCACCAGCACGCTGCTTTCTGCCAGCTCCAGCTGGGGGGGGGGGGGCCTAACATACAGTCACCACAGACGAGCTCGGAGACAAGGAAACACCAGTGGGGAAGAAAAGGAAGAGGAGTGGTGAGAACTTACAGCTACGCTCTGAAAACTAGAGCCAGAGGGAGAGTGGGGAGAGCTTGTAATTTTATTCAACCATTGCTCACCCAGTTGATAGGACAGAAAAAGCCATGTCTGGTACATTAAAGCTCATATCGTGTTCTGTTTTTAATTAAAAGTGCTGTCTTCCTTCCCTCAAAGGGACTGCAGCTCTAGTTTCAGACTGCAGATTCCCAGCCAGCTGCTAAGTACTGTTTTAGTGACACCATGTGGCTTCTGAGGATACTGTTGTACGCAAGTGTTTTAGAGCAGCAACTCTCAGGCAGAGTCCAGAGTCAAGCAAGGAACTCAGCTGAAGACACGCGAGACACGTCGGGGATGAAGCACAAGACCTTCGGGCCTCATTCATGGGAGCTGTAATGATAAATGTGTCATTTCCGGATTACAGTCTGCACATCACTTCTGGACCACAGACCCTCTGCATCTTTTCCAGTTAGGAAGTTTGATGGAAGCAGAAGTGATAAAGAGCTCCTAAGGTTCATGGCCCCAAGCAGCTGCTGGTGTTTGCTGTTGCCAGTGCCAAAGACATGCACACGCTTAAAGCCTGAACCTGACCTGGGGCTTTGTAAGTTAATTTTAAAGAAAAAAAAAGTTCCACATCCACCAAAAAAAAAGTACTATAGCAATTCCTGCATTTAGAAGTGTAGCTGTCTTCTGTTAGGCCATTGTTTTCACCAGTTTCATTCTTCCACCACTAGAAAGAGAAGGAAGTCTGCTGCTGGTGCAAGCTGGATTCCAGGCTGCAGCACTTTTCACAGAGGACCTCGTGGGATAAACACACACAGGTGTTTTTACAAGCTCAAGGTACGAAATCAGTTACTTAGAACAGCGTCTAACTACCACTGTGCACAGAAAGCATGCCGAAATCTAGACACTGCCCCAAGGTCCCAAGTAATTCAAGAATAAGTACTCCCCCAGCTACAAAGACTTTACAGCAGCACCCTCCTCTCCTAAATAACAGCTCTCGGAGACAGAGTGAGCCACAAACAAAGGCAGAAAGTAGAATGTTATTTAGCGGTACTTTGAGAGTCAAGGACAGATTTGATATTTAAAGAACAGTTTGAGTCTCCTTGTTTCACTTTCCCTGCTGGCACATGTGCATGTGTATCTGCTCCAAGGAGCCCTGATCTGTGCGAGGGAAAGTTACCTTGTCAGGGACAACCCAAGAACCACGGCTGCTTTGGTACTGCAGGCATAGCCTCCATGCTTGCAAGTCAGGTAAAAACACTACTGATTTCTAAGTTGGCTTACTCTGCAATACTGATTCCCAACTCACTCCGCTACACAGACCTTGCTCTTTGTTTCCCTGTGCCTCTTCAATGCAGCAGTGACAGCAATACGACTTTATAGCAGCTACCTTTGTTGCTTTTGGCCTTTAAGTGGCTTCTTTTACCACAACTTTTAAGATGCAGAAGGCCTGAAGAGTCAAAGCATTTAGAGCTGGAGTCTTAGCTTATATTTCATCCACTTTTCTAAAGTTAAGGAAGTGATAAGGGGGAAAAAAAAAACCACTCTAATCTATTTCTAAGTTTCCCACAGAAATTGTGTGGCTTGATTTTAAACAACAGATCTTTTGATGACGTTTTTGATGCCTGGAGATTTCTGCAACTTAAATCAGTTTCAAAAATTACATTTGATAAAAAGTCAGTGGAAGACCCTATACAACTCTACTGAGAAATGAAGCAGAGGTTCAATACACAGAACAGAAATACAATCCTTGCTGTATCAGACCAAGTGATCAGACAAGACCATCAGAACAAGAAGCCAGTGAAATAACACAACTGCAATTATATGCTTAGGAACAAGTGTATTGAGTAGAAACAAGGGGAGGATTGAACAGCCTCAGTGGTTTACTAACAAAGCATAGAGTCAAAAGTCATCCTTGCGATTACCCCTCTGTGCTTTGTAGATATGAACATCCTTACTGGAATCATAGTGGACCTCATATACAGAGAAACGGCCTCTCAGCATCTTCAAGAATTTGTGATCCCGTTCATAGCGGATACGACAGGAAAGAAGAATCACAGTTTGCTCTGAGCACAGGTGCTCCAGCGTCTGAAGCAGTTCTGCAAAAGTTTCTTCCAGATAAACGATGTCTGCACCCAGGATGAAGTCAAATGCTCCTGGAGGGAAGTTACCCAGGTCTTTTCCCCAAGTCAATTCCTTCACCACAGCTCTCGGACGTAGTTCAGAAGGTAAGTTAGCCTGTACATTTGACTCCAGGAACTCCAGTGCTGCCGCCCTGTCTGTGATGGTAACATGAGCACCTAAGCGGTACAGGAGTATGTCTCAGACATATAGTCAATGTCCATAAATATAGCATTTGCGATACAATGCTCTAAGTCAAGCAGGCTCCTTAGTTCTTGTTAAACATTAACAACTCCCCTGAGCTGCCTGATTAAAAACAAACAAACAAAAGAACAAAACAAGCAAAAAGCCCACTATCTACATACATCCTACCCTTCATCAGTCACTTAAGAATATAAAGTGTACTCCACATGAAGATTAAGTTGGGTAGGGAACAAAAAGTGTTTTCTGGAACTTTTTCTTAGTGCATGGAAGTAGAGAAGTTACTTTCTGCCTTTCCATAGGTGACAGAATAAGTTACAGGGATTGTTACAATTAACCTGCTCCAATTCCGTATTTGTTCAGTAGGAGAGAGGTAGCTAGAGAGCCTCTTTCACAGGTCAGACAAAAGTTATGCCTGTGTGATTTTGCATGGCATGATTGTATTTTGACAAAAACTGCTTTGTTTTTATTATTTCAATAGGCACCTTCCACAGCCACTAGAGCTTTGAATTACAAAGTTAACCTGGGACAGTTAACACAAATTTAACATAGTACCCAGTCCCTGCCTCAGTCACAGACAGATCACAGGCACATCACTTCATTTCTCCAGACCTTGGTTTCCCTGTCTGCAAGATAGGATAACAAGGCTTACACAAGCTCAGAGAGTGGTTTCTGTCTGTAGATTTATCTGTGCTGCATAAACCTGGGACAGTTAACACAAATTTAACATAGTACCCAGTCCCTGCCTCAGTCACAGACAGATCACAGGCACATCACTTCATTTCTCCAGACCTTGGTTTCCCTGTCTGCAAGATAGGATAACAAGGCTTACACAAGCTCAGAGAGTGGTTTCTGTCTGTAGATTTATCTGTGCTGCATACAAGAACCAGTGGAAGACCGCAAGCATGGCGCTCACTCCCTTGGGGGAGAATAGTGGCAGAACTTAATGCTGCTGAGCTGAGTGCCATAGTAACAGGCGTCAGCCTTAACAGGGTCCCACCATAAAGTAAACTGCAGTGGCACCATCGCTACAATAAATAACGCAGCAGGCTCTGAAGTCTAACAAGAAAGGAAGATGACTCAGACAGGAAACATCACAATTCACATATGTAGCTTTGGTGTTAATTTCTATACCAGGCATGTAGATGTAAAAGTGCCAGTTTTACTACAGTTGTAAATTGCTTTAAACAAACAAAAAAAAGCCCTTACCTAATAACGTGGCCACTATTCCCAGCAATCCAGTTCCAGCTCCCAGCTCAATCACAGACTGATCCCTGAGATCAATGCCTCCCATCTCCAGATAAGCACACAAGACAACAGCCTAAACCAAGAGACAAGGGCAATTAAGCAGAGGGCTCATTTCAGTCATATTGAACACTGGATTTCTGATTTACACTGAGAGAAAAGGTTATGGGAAGGGTCAGGCACTTCAGGTCTGCAGCAAGACTTTGTTCAGCCCTTCTCTGCCTCCTGTGTGCACGTGTGGTCTTTTTATGAGTTTTATGGAAGACTCTTACAGGCAAAACAAAAAAAGAACCACGGAGGCTACAACTCGGATGCGGCAACACTGCTTCATGAATCCCCAAACATAATAGGAGGCAGAAAGAGTTGCATTTGGAAGGGAAAAGCTGGGGGGTGTCAAACACTGGTGAATGAACACAGTATTGCAAAAGCCCAGGATGAGGTTTCATAGTATCTTGGATGGTATTTCAAAAGGTTTCTGCTCAACACTGGCATGCCGTCAGGAAGGACACAGGGAAAGTAAAGTAATAACACTTCTGTTTGTATCTAACGTGTGTTGCATTTTACAGAAATCTTGACAAGGAGCGCTCTCCATAGCAAGTTCTGTCAAAGCCGATGTCGGGAAAGACCCACAGCCCTGTGCACCAATTCATTTGAGGAGTTTGCTAAAACTGCTACACTTGCTCTTTAAAGCTAGAGGTAAAAGTGGAATTTGTGTCTGGACAGAGACCCGACCGATGGGAAGCCCTTGCATTCCTACAGCAGTACTGCCACCGACTGCCCCGCAGCCTTGGGCCCGCCACAAACCCCTCTGTTTTGCACGTTCTTATCCCCAAGATAAAGTCTACCAGCAGTCCTTCTCAACTCTACAAGCAGCAGGATCCTGCGCTCTGAAGGGCGTTAAGCAAACATCATGGGCAACTGTTAAGAAATGGGTGGGAGTTCTGCGAGTTATCGGGAACATTTCCTGTATTTGGCACTGGCCGCGCAGGGATTAAGGTGGCACGTTTCCCCTGGGGTCTTCCAGGATCTCTCATGAGGAAAAAAAAAAAGAAAGGTAAAGCAGAGATTAACGTTTTCTTTTTGTAAAAAATTTCTTATCGAAAAAAGCCTTCCCTTAATTCAATGTTAAGTATTTTTCTACGGTGATTCTGAAAGCTAGGGCAAGCGCTACAGGAAGCCACAAACAGAAACATTTCACCTGGTGTGAACACCT
>NW_008795918.1:682677-693721 GCF_000699145.1 Aptenodytes forsteri
ACGGGGACGGGGGGGGCAAGGCAGAACGCAAGCTACGGCTGTCCGCAGGGCGGTGCGGGCGGCCCAGGGCTGGTGCCGGCCATCACGGGCTTGGCGGCGTGGGGTATGGCACTGGGAAGCCGCTGGCTGGGTAAGGGCTGTGCCTGCGCCCGTCCCTGGGAGGTCCTCGGGGCATCCCGGAGGGGAAGAGCATTACGCTGCTTCCAGCAGGAGGCTGGGGCCCGGGGGCTTCTCGCATTTTCAGACCTGCGTGCCGTGAAAAAAGGTACGAGGTGCAAAAGGCCCTGTGGGACGTTGTCTGCTGTCCCCGCAGCCTCTCTGTGGATCTGGCTCGTGGCTTTTGTTTCAGGGGTTTTTGGAAGTCACTGCAAAGGAAAGGCGTTTGTCCAGCCCACCGGCCTCATCCTCCATTGCCAGCACGGTGAACATTGTCTCTGCAAGTGCTCATCACCAGCCTGGAAGCAGTCCCTCAATAACTGGTTAACCATCGCAGAAACACAACACTTCTTGAGCATCTCGGTCAGAGCATTGACCAAGGCAGTAAAGCCAAAGTTGCTCTCAGGTGGTGGTGTGGCGTTAACGCTCCTGCGGCATTGTTTGTGTGTGGGCTTCTCTTCACCTTTGGCTCCATTTAATCTCTTGTTTGGCAAAACAACACAGTGCTCCTCTCCTTTGTGTGTCTCCATCTCCAGTTACTTGAACTTCCTCCAAAGACTGCTAAAGGCCACAGGGGGGCCGGGGAAGCGTCCTGGCAGTGCTTGCACTCTGGCTGCCTGGAGGCGCTGCTGCAGGTGCTCCACAAAAAGGCGCAGGACCTCAAGCCATGCTCCTCAGCCTCTGCGAGGGGCCAGGCCTCGTGTGCAAAGGACCACACGTGGGGGAGCGTGGCAGGAGAGCAGCATGCCTTTCCTGCACCCATCTCCAGTGGCTGTGTGGCTCGGCAGCTCCCAGGGTCACCACCAATTGTCACCACCAATGGCGTGAGGCTGGCCCTCAAAGTTGGGGAGCGTAACCAGCTCCAGAAAACATCCCCACTCTTTCCCACAGGGAGCAGCAAATCTGGCTGTCAGACGAAAGCAAATGTGGTTATATGTGAAAGCTGTTGATTTCAACAGTGTGGCTCAAGATTCATGAAAGCCTTTGTGGAGGAGCATTACAGGCTACACAGGGGTAGCAGGAACTAAAGCTTGTTTTTAGGGTTCTGCTACTGTAGGGGAATGGAAACCAGAATTTCACTTGCCCCAAACCAGTTCATACTTGTCTTACGGCAACTCAGACTTCTCCTCATAAACATGCCAGAGCAGGTGCGATGATTCAGCTTACTGTGGTTTTACGTCCTAAAGTGCTGGTCCCTTGCCACTCACTTCTCCTGCTTTTGAGAGTTTGAAACTGCTTGTGCTATTATCTCAATTATTTTTTTAATTATTTATATAGGCAGTGTGGGAAAAACAATGAGAGTGATTACACTTGAAATGAGAACTCTGCTTAGTTGAGTTTTTGAATCACTTACGCTGTGCCTAAACTACACCATCAGGCAAATGGAGGAAAACTCCCAAATGGCACAAAGCTTTTGCCTCCACCTCCAGCACCACATGCCAGCCCTGGGATCTCCAGCCAAGGAGATGTGGAGGAGTGCGGCAGGGCTCCAGTGCTCCCAACTGCCTCCTTTTTTCCCCCCCGGGGCAGTTTTCTTCCCCTGCAGTATTTCATAAGACTTAGGGTCTGGCAAAACAGCAACTAGAGTGAAAGAAGGCTGTATGTGAAAATTTATACATTTGTTCTCAAAGACAGTAATGCAGTGAGTGCGTTTATCCCAAGAATGTGTTTTTGTAAGTCGGATATCTCTGAGTATTTTTGGAGCCCAGCAGGTTCTTTTCTAATCCTACTCCGCTTCCCAGAACTATTTCCCCTTCTTCCCTGCTAATGTTACTTTGGCACTGACTTCTGTGAGCCTTATACAGGAGATCAGAAATTACTTCCCAGATCATAACTGGATAGTGAAGCTATTAAAAGGGAAGCAAGTAAGTCCACTAGAAGTTCAGTAAGGGCCCTGATTCCCCATGTTCATTCTAAGCCTATTATGTACCTGCTTTTCCCTCTCCAAATCCATTTTCTAAGAAGGTACAATACCCAAGTATTATAGTGACAGAGAAAGAAACTTGGTTTGCTCCACCCTTCCTGACAGTAAAAGGATAAGGAAAACACAACAACAAAGAATTATGCCTAAAACAGTTGCCCAGAACTGAAATGTTTTTTCTCCCAGCAGGGCAGGAGCTTAGAGCAACAATAAAGGTGCAAGAACATAGCCTGGTTCAGCTTTTAAACACTGCAGAAGGCTACAAGGACACCTAAGCTGCAGATAAACTTGCAAAGTAGGGAATAGCTGATCTTAAGTAAGCAAGAATGAGTTAAAGTATAAAGAAACGCAGTCAAGTCCATTCTTACCTTATTCAACTCCTTGATAGAGCAAAGGCATAATGTGTCCAACTATAAGTAAATCCCGCTACCTCAGATGCAGGTAAGCTGCTTGGGGTAATTAAGAAAAATGGTCCTTGTAATACTCAGAAGATCAAAGAATCAAGTAGATGAGACAGAAAAGAGAGCAAATTATTTTGAAGCTATACTAATACACCTCCCTTTCTGAAATCTCTTTCCTGCTTAATGTTTAAAATCCTCTCTTAGAAATGAATGTGACAGTTCTTGTGATAGTTCTGCAGACACTGCATGTACCGCATGGCTGCGCCTGGATTTTGGAGCCATCCATGATGTGGGGAAAATACTGCATCCCTCATGCAGACTCTGGTTACCAAGGCAAAGGCAGGTATAAATAGAAACAATCTGATTTTTTTTTTAAACTCTATCTAGAAACCTGTGTTGTTGATAACCCTCTGACAGCAACGCCTTACTCCAAATGGTTCTGTTCTACATTTGTGTAGAAACTTCTGGTCATACACGTTTAATCCTTTCCTCTCTAAATAAATAGCAGCTACTTCTGCTTGTCATTCCACTGAAATACGAAAACTGTCTTTGAAGTAAAGTTCAGGCAAATACCTATTTTTCTAAGAGCTTTCATCAACCAAACGAACACGAGCTAACACAAAGCTTGGAGGAAAACCCGGAAAAGAAAGCAGTCTTTCTCCCTAAGTATTTCCATAAGTGGCCATTCAAATGACTAGCAGTGAAATGATTTAACAATTTTCACATTTTCATCTTCACCAGTAGCTTCCAGATTCTCCACACCAGTGAGATAGATGGGGCGGTGAATCACTTGCTGTTAAATACAAAGGGAATAAACCGGAGATTAATTTGGCTGATGACAGCTTGCAGTTGCAGAATCAAGACAGCCTCAGCTTGAACTGATCTGGATCATCTTTGAAACCAATGGGGTGAATTAAAAATAAAAACTTAAGTTTCTGCAGAAACTGACAGGTTATCAGTAGATCTTATAACTCGCTGCTTCAGTAAGATCTTTGCAAAAAATGTTAAATATTGAAATAAATGTATGGTCTGATCTAGCATGTCATTTCCTTTACACACAGAGTTACATTAAACAATGGACGTAATGATCAAAAATATGAAGATGTATAGTTTCCTAAGTGCTTGAGCTGAAACACAGGAAGTTTCTGGAGCCTCCGAAGAGGGAATAGTTCCCGTCAGTAACATTACATTCACGCCTTCAACCTCGCATCTTGATAAACTGTCATACATAATCACCACGTTTATTAAAACGTCTTGTTACAGAAAGATCACTTAGCTTTTAGTGGAATTATGTGACTGATCTCTCAAAGGCCTTGCAGGTCTGAAAGCTGACATTATTCTGAAGTTTTAATTAAGGAACAAAAAGCAGAATGAGTAAGCTCTTCTTCGCAAGCAACCACTGCAGTTCCTGCTGCACTTCATTTGCTGGAAACCTCCTCCACTTATCACTGCACTTTCAGATGTTCACAGACCTACAGCCTTACCCACGTCTCCAGCTGCTGGAGTTCCAGGCCGTGAGGTGCCACGTGTCGGGTCTCGTGACCAGCTTTGCAGGCCTCCGTCTTTCTTGGCCTCAGCACATCTCAAATTCTCTTCCCAGGTATTAAGTCTCCATTAACTCTACCTTAGCCTTTGATAGCTGCAAAGCTAGTTTTATTTTTCCTTAAGACAAAAGGAAGGTAGGATCAGAAAAGAGAAGCTAAGGTAAAGAAACGTTAACTGCCATATGTTTGTGCTGTTGGTATCCCTGCAGTGATCCAGATGCTCGCATGCTAGCCAAGAAGCCTCTGCGTTGCCTGTAATGACATCTTAGATTGCTGCAGAGGCAAAAGGACAGATTTAATCAATGACACCAGCACTGCAGTCTGTCCTGATGCTATGAAACGCAGGCTCCCAACCCTGGTTTGCACGTATTCACCGCTAGCCAAGGGTAGCACAGACGATGATTTAAAAGTGTGAAAATTTAGGGCTACTAAATATCCGCCCTGTGTGTTCTGAACAACCTTGCTGGTTACTTTTTTCCCTGAAAACATTGGAAATTTCTATTTCCCTAACTACTGTTTTGCTTCAGGCTTTTTCCCTTAAATGGCCATAGTCTTATGTTACTTGTCAGCTTCAAAAGACAATCACGCGTGCAATATTTTTGTCCTGTCAGCTGGTAGTGGATTTCAAAACAGGATGCCTATTTTTCCCCCCATTATTTGCAACAGTGAGACACAGAAGTCTGAGCTTTTGTTTTCAGTTGGTTATACAGGTTCAACCTGGTGATTCATTCTTCCTGCAGCTACGTTTCCAGGAAAAGACAAAGTCCTGGCTCTTCTCCAAGTTATCCATAGACTGCTTGAGAGCAAGATCAGAAAGCACGCCTTCTCCCGCAGCTGGGACACTTTCTAAGAAGGGAGAAATTGAACAAAACACATCCCAGAGCTGGTGTTATCACCCTGCAGACAAGCAAGGAGGCACATGGCCTCGGAAAGGCATGTGCAGTACTCAGTCAAGGTGAAGATAACAGCAGAATTTGCAGGATTTAAGATTCTTGGCCCTGTGAAGCACAACCGAGCATTTGCAAGGAGCCATTGTCCATTTCTGGGACTGACGGTGACTGTGAAGCTGGATGGCTTATGGAAAATCCTACAATTTAATTTCAAGCATTTTAGGAGATCCTTGGCTTCTTGTTGCAGTTGGTGTGGGCAAGAAGATACCCTTGGATTTGGGAATTTTTCAAGAGTCATTATTCAGATAGGAGCTGGTAACTGTGGTTTCAGATGTCTCCTCTCAGGGATACTGTTGCTCACAGATGAAGGGAAGCCTGGTTTTGCATCACGAAGCAAGGGACCACGGGTTGTGTGGTTATGAACATAAGCGCTAAGTTTTCGGAGAGAGAGCTAAATAAAAACATGCACAAATCTACCTACAAGTAACCATCGCAGGGAAAGTCTGAGGTAGGAAATGTAAAGACTTGTCTGAGAAGTGGAGTTCCTTTGAACACAAGCAGACAGCGGCTCACGTGTATGGGGCAAACTGGCCAAGTAAAGAGACAGAATTACCTTCCCCTGTGAGCCCAAAGCCAAAACACAGCTGGTAGCACTAATATTAGTCCTGTCAAGCCTGGCAATCTTCATTTGTTATGCACCCTGCAAATAATTATACATATAGCTAAGCTTATAGCTCAGAAGTTGCATTCAGTAGTTGGCAGGGTATGTTCCTCACTGGTACAGATCCTTTGACCTCATTAGACTCACATCAGGAGTGAATCTGGTCCTTTGTATTTTCAGAATAAATCATAGGTCTTCTTCATCTCCGCACCTTGGGAATATAGGTTGCTCCTCTTCCAGCTGTCATCACGATCTGACTTAGGTTTCGTTTCAGGATCCCACCTGGCCTTCCTTAAAGGATGTGCAGAGTTCTCCTGGTGATTACAGCAACTTCCCCAGAGGGCTTAAATTAGGATTCATTTCCCACATTTTGGAAAGTTGCTTTCTCTTTTGTGAAAATTAAAGCAAACATACTCTCTCCCCACCACGCATTATTAAAAGCTAAACATGAGCCATCACTTGGAGGAGGAATGAAGGCCTGTATAACAAACTTGCACTCTTTAGGGAATAGTGACATTTAGTGTCAAATTTATAAACTCCCATCTGCGTTGTCATTAACACCTGCTGGAATCCATTCTGCAGTCAGTACCCTTGAGCTATTACTTTGTAGGTTACATTCAGGCCACATTTTCTTTGTGAACGCAAATGCAAGAGAACTACTTTTTATCTTCATAAAAGCAAGATTCCAGTTTAAAAAAAAAAAGGCAAACCTACAATGCCAGAACAAGTCAAAAGCTGCTCTGCTCCTCTCTGTTCCCCAGGAGAAAGATGCAGTATGCTTTTGAGGAACAGACCTAGGGACCCTACTGAAGTTAACTCCTACTGTTGTTTTCCAGAGAGGTGCATCTCGCCCCCAGCAGCTGTAGGGTCTGTGTCCCTGCCCTGACCGCATCTGTGCATGCTCTGGGCACAGCAAATCCCTGGTCTGCCTGCCGCAGCTCAGCTGGGCAGCACCTTGCAAGAAAACCTGCTATGACCCACTCACCAGGAAACGTTTGCCTTCACATTAAGGCATGGCTGCCTCGGTGAGGAATAGCTGCCAGGCAGGAGAGGGGATGCTCTCCCCGAGCCAAGCTGGGCATGGCGCATGGCCGCTGGCTGCGGTGCAGCAGCAGTTCCTGCTGCTTCGCCCTGCTCTGTGCTCAGAGCCCGGCCAGCACTCCCGGGGGGATATTTTTATGTGCCGACCTTCAGGACAGCACTGAAAGCTGGTCCTTCTTCCCCATAGTGAGTGACTGAAACCTGTTAGGTATGCAACTGAAACAGGAAAAGAGAGAGAGAATTAAAAAACCCAGAACACCTTCATTTGAGGATCACACCTGCCTAAAACGCAGGACTTTGGTCTGTGTCTTCCTTGCCTGAGTTATCCTGGTTGAATGCAGCACTGAGGCAGTGCTCAAATGAAACTAAACTTAATCCCTAAGAGGTTAATTGAGCATGAATGCTCAGCACTAATCCAAACTACGAATACTGCATGCATTTAAAGCTGAGCGATAAACTGTTTTCTCGTCCCATAAGAAAAAACTTTCACCATTTCAAGAAGTGTTTGCCCAGTGCAGAGTATGACACAAGTTCTTTCCGATTTGTTTGAATTTTGTCTGCAAACATGCAGGTTCGAGCCCGATTCAGAATAGGCTGTAGCTCATGACCAGGCTTCTTCCCAAGTATCTGCAAACATACCGGTTCGAGCCCTGTTCAGAATAGGCTGTAGCTTGTGATTAGGCTTCTTCCCAAGTGCCTGCCTCTGGCTTGAAGCGAGCAAGCAAATATGCCTGTGAATCCTATTTCCATCAACTTGCAAGTCTCTCTCATGGTGGTTTTCACCCGGTATACCTCGCAGCTGGAGTGTCCTTCCCAAGCGAGGTGCAGAAACGGCGCGCTGCCATCGGTGGGACTGGCACTTGCCAGTGTTACCCTCAGCTCCTTCCCAGGAATAGCAGTGATTCTCCCCATTACCTGGGACATCGTTATTGCTACTCTGCAATAGGACTTACTAATCTTTATGGGCCAGCCCTGTAATCAGGAGACCTCAGTAAAACTGACCCACCCTCCTTGCACCATCATCTACACTGGGAATTGCCCTACCCCGGCCGCAGCCCTGGTGAACCAGGACAGCCCTGAAACTAGGTGGGGAGTGAACGCTGCAACTACTGGGAAACGCTTCAAGCAGGGTGGAAAAACAGTTCAGTCCAACAGATTATGTAAAAGCACGGTATTTGGTGCTTGTGAGTGAGGGGGGGTTGCTGCCCACTGGGTGCCCTGCTCAGAGAGAAGGGGCAGTAACTGAGGGTCCTGCGGCACAGACCTCTCTTCCCAGAGCAGGAGGAAAAGGGGTCGAATCTCAACAGTCCATAGTAAGCTATTTTTGGCTTACGCATTCGTTATTGCCAAGATCCGGCATCCAAAATGCCTACTTATCGTGCAAAATGTGGAGCTAGGTATGTGCTGCCCATTGTACATCAAAGTAATTGATTTTTTTTATAATGGAAACTGTCTGATGATTCACTGGGGTAAATCAAGCAAAACAGTCGAAAGACGAGACAGAAAATAGGAAGAGAACCAGGACTGGTAATAAACCATGATAGATGGTATTCAGTATATTGCTATAGCAGTAAGTCAATAGAGTGCTAAGCTGCATAAATAAAAGATAATGTGTTTCATCTCCGCAGGGTGTTGCTCAGGCTATACCTATTAAAAGGATCACCTGGTTCTGCAGAAAATACACACAGCAACAGGTTTTGTCATATTATCCTGATAAATCAGATCTGTATTAAGATTTTAAGAGTTACTTTGCCAAAATGGAGGGGGAAATGAATATTCCTCATTACTGCAGCTACAGGGAAACATGCACAGATATGGAAAAATACTCCTTATTGGTGTGCTGAGGTATGTGGAAGCAGAAGCTTAAATTCTCCTGGAATGACAGGGAGGTGGGACGGTTTGCTGTTTCTGTGATTTCCAGGGGTTAAAGTCAGCTTCCTCTTGCTTAAGGCCTACATGAACAAGGCTACACAGGGAAACAGACTACTGATTTCTTTCCTCCCTCTGCATGTTTGTATATATCCTGATACTCTACAACAGTGCTAGTGCGGGGGCAGAGCGGCCCTCCTCTCTTCCCCTTTGCAGCATTACACACCGAGAAGAAGTATGAGACCCATGGGAAACTTCAGCCTCCGGGAGGCAGAGGAACCAAAACCTCACGCCTAAATAGCAGTGAGACACGTCACGTACTCCAGCCACTTCGAGTTCCCAGCATTTTTCGTGTATCGGGACAAGTACGTGCGGTTTTGGCTGTTGCCCTCAATGGCTGGTTCCCGGTGCTTGGCCACCCGGTGAGCCACTCTTGCTCACTTCTTTTTCACTCTTGAACAAGGATTTTCCACGCCCAAAACTGCAGCTTTGGCAAAGGGCTCCCTGAGGCTGCTCCGAAGCCCAGACTTAGCAGAGGTCCCAGCTTGCTGCTGGGATCCCACGAGGCACTTGCTGCCGTTGTACCTCCCTCCACTGAAGCCAGGCAGCCCCATTGCACGTGCTGGCATGGCTGCAAGGAACAGGGTGGACAGAGTTTAACAAACAGACACTCGGCGTCGCGGCTGTCTGGCTGAGATGTGCAGATTTGCCCGTGATTCCTACCACCACTCGGGACCGAGCAGGCTTGCCTCCGTTGGGGTCAAGCTGCTGGACGGGGCCTGGCAGCGCAGCAGGAGTGCAGCTTGCTCAGCCGCTGCCGCTTTTTAAAATAGAGTCAGCCAGGTGCAAACAAGTAAGGGTATTGCTTTTCTGGTGTAAGAGGGTAAATTACGCCAGTTTTAATATTAAATAATGCAGATGCAAGCCAGCTCTTATTCTTGCTTAAGAATTAATTACTTCACTAAACCACATCAACCCTCCAGCTTTCTTCTCTTCCCCCAGCATCCTCACCAAAAATCAGTGGATACAATGCCAGAG
This sequence comes from Aptenodytes forsteri, assembly GCF_000699145.1. Taxonomy (NCBI): domain Eukaryota; kingdom Metazoa; phylum Chordata; class Aves; order Sphenisciformes; family Spheniscidae; genus Aptenodytes; species Aptenodytes forsteri. The sequence goes on from NW_008795918.1 coordinate 692,199, forward strand.
GGAAGAAAACACCAACTTCTGAATAGCTGTTTTTTCTGAAGCCCCTTTTTTCCCTCCCCGACTCAGGTGAATCTCCTGTCCCACCTGATGGTTAAGTCTCGGTCCTTCCTAGACCTGGGAGTAGGACCCGCCATCCTACAGCTTTCCAAGCAGAGTACAGAGGCTGCGGAGGGACGTTGGGCTGAAGTGGTTCAAAAAGTGCTGAAAGGAAATCTTCTCTGAGGCTCTCGTGTAATCCACAGTGAGGTCAGATTTCTCTGGAGTAACAAGGCTTTACAAACTGTCAGTAGCACGGAGAGAGGCTTAGCTAACACAGCTTAGAGAACTTGCCGGCAAGTGAAAAAGTATAATTCATCAGTCTGAGGGAATAATCCTCATATCAGACTATAAATCATTTAGTTCCTCCCTTTATTGTGCCTGGGATTAAGTTGTACAGATTCTAGAAATGCAGCATCTATGACTTCCTCTCATCAAAGAAGCTAGGCATGGTTTATCTGAAAACTCTGCGTCTGCGATCACATGGGAGAGCAAACGTTAGGATTTGTCCTACAAAATGGAGTAAAACCCTGAGCCTGCCTATCTCTGGAATAACTGCCAGCATGATAGCAGCGCTTTGTAATACTTTGTGTGTTCTTAAGTCTTCTGCAGAGCCGCTCTTCTTATCAGGCGCCCGAGTTAAATTTCTGTAGCGATAGTGAGGCGATCCATTGCAGAACGACGTACCTTGGTGTTTATCAGGGCCTCTGACTGCTGTGGGTATCTTGCCCTCTAATCCATTTTCCCTGGAGTGTGTCTGAGCATTCCAGTCCTCTGAGAAGCTCTCAGGTAACTGAAACTCACCAAGCAAAAACGCAGCTGCTGGAGACTTTCAATACAGAGAAACAAAAGTCCCTGGGAATCCCGGTGGCCCCGTGTAATGTTTCCTCCCCAGGCTGCACGCAGGTTAACGCGCAGAGCAGCAAATTTAAGCCATAAGCGAGCAGCGGGACACAGCATTGCTTATGCTCAACTACTTGAGGGGCTTCACTGCAGAGTCATCAGAACCGACGGCAGAGCTCCCAGGCGGCCGCTGCAGCCCCCAGCCCAGCCAGGCACCCAGCAACGCGAGCCGCCCGCTCAGCACGCGTGGGGACAGGTGGGCAAAACACCCCAGGCCAACCCAGAAGCCCTTAAAACCCTTAATAATGGGGGGAAAGGGCCGGCGAGACTCACAAACAACCTTTTAAACTTAGAAAAGCAGCACCGAGGCTGCCTGCATCCCTCACGAAGCCTCTCTGGACTGTGGCACGCAGCCGCCGCGGAGGCAGCACACAGCACGCAGGCGGGATATTACTATTATTTATTAATACGTCTATGTATGATTTTATTATACTATGTTATTGCTTTCTGTTGTGTCATTATTATTTTATTATTACTATTATAGTAGTAGTAGTAGTCTTTTATTCTTTTTTGCAGCTCCGGCTGCAGCACGTGCCCGCCCGGGCAGCGCGAGCGCGAGCCCGACGCCCCCGGGGGCGGGGCTA